>NC_069504.1:3773438-4143438 GCF_027579735.1 Bombina bombina | reverse complement strand
GAGGGTGAGTGGCTAGGAATCTCTGTTCTAAGTCAGCCATGAAGAGGTTTGCGTACTGTGGTGCCATTTTGGTGCCCATGGCTGTTCCCATGGTTTATAAGTAGATGGAGTGGTTGAAGATGAAATAATTGTGAGTAAGTATAAATTCTGTAAGTTTACTGACTGTAGAAGCACTATATGTCTGGTTAGGGCTGTTGGAGGAAAGAAAGTTTAAGCAGGCATCAATACCATCTTTATGTGGAATATTGCTGTACAGGGATTCCACATCCATTGTCACAAGTATAGTATCCTCTGGCAATTCTGTTATCTGGCTGATTTTGTTAAGAAAATCAGTGGTGTCTTTTATAAAGCTAGTGGTGTTAATAACTAAAGGCTTAAGAATATTCTCCACTAGGCCCGATATTTGCTCAGAGTGTCCATGCTTGTTATTATTTGTCTTCCTGGCTTCCCTGGTTTGTGGATTTTTGGGAGCCAGTAATCCAAAAAGAGGCACTTGCCGTGATAAAACAAAGTATTTATTGAAGAGTGAACGTTTTCGGGCTGTGATGCCCGTCCTCAGACTCCTGATAAAGCTGGATGTCTCAGGTGACCTTCTGAATCTGATTAATTGCTATAAATTGCTAAGTATCCGGATATAATTGTAATGGTAATATTTAGTTAAGATTGTATTAAATAACAGTTGTTAGTAACACATATTGCATAATTGGTTCATGCTGATTTATTTTACCTTGTTATAGACTTCACTGTTACATTTGTACCCATAGGATCAAAACGAAGTGTGGTAGCATATTTTATTTCATAGTGTATCAGAGAGTTTGTTTTGTGTATAATTAAATGGGTATATCGCTTGTTAGTATCTTGTTTAATGTTTAATAAATCGGTATATATTTTTCAAAAATGAATACTCTTTACTCCACAAATATAATTTGCCGTGTTCTAAAAGATATCACCTGATTAGAATTACAGAAAAATAATACAAATATATGGGAGATTACTGATGAGATAGTCATAATTTATATTGTAATCTAAAATATACTAACAGTAGTTGTTTTATATGATTTTTGCTCTTCTTGTTTAATTTGGCTTTCTCCTGTATAAGTAGCCCCCTAAGCACTGCCTTGTGTGCTGCCCATGTACATATCGGGTTTGACGTGGGTCCATGTCCTACTTCTTTGTACATCCCTCAGCCCTTCCAAGTCTAGCGAAATTATAGAGTGGTCCGACCACACTCATGCATGTATGCTTGAAGTACCTGACTTGCTTATATATAGTCCAACCTTATATAGGAGTTGAGCGCCGCAGAGTAAAATGTAGTATCGGTAGTTGTACCATATAGTGTATGCCACGTATCTAGTAGGGAATGCAGTGCAAGTGAGTCCTGGATAGATTTAACAATGCGTTTGTTTCGAAGGTTCTTGTTGGTTAGGGGTCTATTATTGTCTGGTTTTATTGGGGCCATAGTAATATTAAAGTTCAGCGCTAAAATAATTTTGGTTTGTGACCACTTTGTCAGTAGTTGAGAAATATGCATGAAGAATGTGTGTTGATTCTCGTTAGGGGCATATATGTTGCACAGGGTTACTTCTGAGTCTAGTATTCGCCCCCTCACAATAAGGTATCTCCCTTCCGGGTCTACTATAGAGCTATCGTGAGTAAATACGATGGAGGAATTAATTAATATTGAAACCCCCCTTTTCTTGGCTGGCGCTGTTGCATGGTAGTGTGTAGTAAATTGTTTCGCCCAGTATTTCAGTATGTTTTCTTTGAGAAGGTGAGTTTCCTGTAGGAACAACAGATTGGCAATTAAGGCTATATACTGACTCATTGCAATCCTACGTTTAGTGTCTGTGTTGAGCCCCCTAACATTATGGGAAAGCAGCTTTATTCTAGGAGTCATAGTTAAGTCTACTATAATTTACTACTGTTTCGTGTGCATTAGGATTGAAGTTAAATGCCCTCTGGTGAATGGTCTGATCAGATGTCTTGGCAGGATATCTCTATTTGTGTGGATATGAAAAAACATTCTAGAACTGAGAGCGATTTTCAATGCTCTACTGGCCTGGCCTCAGTTAGCCTTATCCCGGTTTATCAGGTTCCAGTCGGACAACTTAACATCGGTGGCATACATCACCCACCAGGGGGGGACTCGGAGTTCCTTGGCCATGACAGAGGTGGCCCGAATAATCCAGTGGGCAGAGTCTCACAACTGTTGTCTTTCTGCCATCCACATCCCAGGAGTGGACAATTGGGAGGCGGATTTTCTGAGCCGACAGACCTTTCATCCAGGGGAGTGGGAACTCCATCCGGAAGTATTTTCCAGTTTAATCCTCAATTGGGGACAGCCAGAACTGGATCTCATGTCTTCTCGGCAGAATGTCAAGGGATCCACAGGCTTTCTTGATGGATGCTCTGGCGGTCCCTTAGAATTTCAGTCTAGCATACGTATTTCCTCTTCGCTCTCCTGCCAAGAGTCATTGCTCGGGTCAAGCAGGATAGGGCGTCTGTGATTCTCATAGCGCCGGCATGGCCTTGCAGGATCTGGTATGCAGATCTAGTGGAAATGTCGTCTCTACCTCCGTGGAGACTCCCTCTGAGGAAGGACCTTCTACTTAAGGGTCCTTTTCTTCATCCAAATCTCGTTTCTCTGAAGCTGACTGCTTGGAGATTGAACACTTTATTTTATCTAAGCGTGGGTTTTCAGAGTCGGTCATTGAGACCATGATTCAGATTCGTACTCCTGTGACAAGAAAGATTTACTATAATATATGGCGTAAATATCTGTATTGGTGTGAATCCAGAGGCTACTCTTGGAGTAGAGTCAGGATTCCTAGGACTTTGTCTTTTCTCCAGGAGGGTCTGGAGAAGCGTTTGGCAGCTAGTACTCTGAAAGGTCAAATTTCTGCGTTGTCTATTTTGTTGCATAAGCGTTTGGCGGATGCGCCAGACGTGCAATCTTTTTGTCAGGCCTCGACTAGGATCAGGTCTGTGTTTAAGCCTGTTACTCCTCCCTAGAGTCTTAACCTTGTTCTTAGAGTTTGTTTTACAGGTGCTCCATTTGAACCTATGCATTGCTTAGATATCAAGATGTTATCTTGGAAAGTTTTGTTTCTTGTTGCTATTTCTTCTGCTCGGAGAGTTTCGGAACTCTCGACTCTGCAGTTTTTTCATACTAAATTAGGTTTCCTACCTAAGGTTGTTTCAAACAAGAATAATAATCAGGAAATTGTGGTTCCTTCTTTGTGTCCTAATCCTTCTTCTCCTAAGGAGCGTTTGTTGCACAACCTAGATGTTGTGCGTGCATTGACGTTCTTTTGTCAGTCTTCTGCTTTGTTTGTTTGTTTTTCTGGGAAGCGCAAGGGTCAGAATGCTACGGCTACTTCTCGTTCTCTTTGGCTAAGGAGTATTATTCGTTTGGCCTATGAGACTGCTGGACAGCAACCACCTGAGAGAATCACTGCTCATTCCACAAGGGCTGTTTCTTCTTTTAAAATGAAGCTTCTGTGGAACAGATTTTCAAGGCTGCAACTTGGTCCTCTTTGCATACTTTTTCAAAGTTTTATAAATTTGATACTTTTGCCTCAGTTGAAGCTTCTTTTGGGAGAAGGGTTCTTCAAGTGGTGGTGCCTTCTGTTTAGGTCTACCTGTCTTGTCCCTCCCTTATCATCTGTGTCCTCTAGCTTGGGTATTGATTCCCACTAGTAATTGATGATTCCGTGGACTCACCATATCTTAGGAAAGAAAACATAATTTATGCTTATCTGATAAATTTATTTCTTTCCAGATATGGTGAGACCACAGCCCACCCTTTATTTAAGACAGTTATTTTTTCTAAAACCTCAGGCACCTCTACACTTTTGTGTTATCTTCTTTTTTTCCATTTTTCCTTCAGCCGAATGACGGGATTATTTGTAAGGGAAGTGATATATATATAGCAGCTTTGCTGTAGTGCTATTTGCCTCCTCCTGCTGGCCAGGAGTGATATCCCCACTAGTAATTGATGATTCTGTGGACTCACCATATCCAGAAATAAATAAATTTATCAGGTAAGCATAAATTATGTTTTTGACTTCTAAAACATTTGTTTTATTCTATAACAACAAGGTCTGTGTTAGACTAGCGCTACTACTTCACACACTCTCTGTACAGCGCAGTCACCATATACTCTGCTGTATAGAGGTGTCCTGGTGCATAAGTTCACCGAATACCCTTTCATGAGCCCTTGTTACATTATAGTTTGTGCAGGAGCTACAGTCATGTGACTCAGCGCCAGGAGCACCACAAGAGAGGAAGGAACCACAACCGGAATTGCGAGAGCTGCAAGAGAGGTTGGTAACATTTCCTGCTGGTACCATTTGGTAGATGATTGTATTAGGGGGATAGGTAGACCTGGGTGTAAGATGAGAATGGAGAGTGCAAAGCCAGGGGGGCAGATAGGTAGGATGGGTGCAAAGCCGAAGAGCAGATAGGCTAAATGGAGGCAGAGCCAGGGGGAGCGGAACAGATGAGCTGGATGGAGGCCAAGCCGGGGGGAGCAGAATACATAAGACTGAATGAAGGCAGAGCGGGGTGTATAGGCTAGATGAAGGCAGAGCCGGGGGGAGCGGAACAGATGAGCTGGATGGAGGCCAAGCCAGGGTGGAGCGAATAGGCTAGAGGAAGCCAGAGCTGGGGGAGCGGAGTGGATAGACTGGATGGAGGCAGAGCCGGGGGAGTGGAACAGATGGGCTGGATGGAGGCAGAGCCGGGGGGAGCGGAACAGATGGGCTGGATGAGGCTGGGCCGGAGGGGAGCGGAACAGATGGGCTGGATGGAGGCTGAGTCAGGGTGGAGCGGATAGGCTAGATGAAGCCAGAGCCAGGTGAGCAGAGTGGATAGGCTGGATGGTGGCAGAGCCGGGGGGAGCGGAACAGATGGGCTAGATGAGGCTGGGCAGGGGGGGAGCGGAACAGATGGACTGGATGGAGGCTGAGCCTGGGGGGAGCGGAACAGATGGGCTGGATGAAGGCTGAGCCTGGGGGAGCGGAACAGATGGGCTGGATGGAGGCAGAGCCAGGGGGAGCGGAACAGATGGGCTGGATGGAGGCAGAGCCAGGGGGAGCGGAACAGATGGACTGGATGGAGGCAGAGCCGGGGGGAGCGGAACAGATGGGCTGGATGAGGCTGGGCCGGGAGGGAGCGGAACAGATGGGCTAGATGAAGCCAGAGTCGGGTGAGCGGAGTGGATAGGCTGGATGGTGGCAGAGCCGGGGGGAGCGGAACAGATGGTCTGGATGAGGCTGGGCTGGGGGGGAGCGGAACAGATGGGCTGGATAGAGGCTGAGCCTGGGGGAGCGGAACAGATGGGCTGGATGGAGGCAGAGCCAGGGGGAGCGTAACAGATGGGCTGGATGGAGGCTGAGCCTGGGGGAGCGGAACAGATAGGCTGGATGGAGGCAGAGCCGGGTGGGAGCGGAACAGATGGGCTGGATGGAGGCAGAGTCAGGGGGAGCGGAACAGATGGGCTGGATGGAGGCAGAGTCAGGGGGAGCGGAACAGATGGGCTGGATGGAGGCAGAGTCAGGGGGAGCGAAACCGATGGGCTGGATGGAGGCAGAGTCAGGGGGAGCGGAACAGATGGGCTGGGTGGAGGCAGAGTCAGGGGGAGCGGAACAGATGGGCTGGATGAAGGCTGAGCCTGGGGGAGCGGAACAGATGGGCTGGATGGAGGCAGAGCCAGGGGGAGCGGAACAGATGGGCTGGATGGAGGCAGAGCCAGGGGGAGCGGAACAGATGGTCTGGATGGAGGCAGAGCCGGGGGGAGCGGAACAGATGGGCTGGATGAGGCTGGGCCGGGAGGGAGCGGAACAGATGGGCTAGATGAAGCCAGAGTCGGGTGAGCGGAGTGGATAGGCTGGATGGTGGCAGAGCCGGGGGGAGCGGAACAGATGGTCTGGATGAGGCTGGGCTGGGGGGGAGCGGAACAGATGGGCTGGATAGAGGCTGAGCCTGGGGGAGCGGAACAGATGGGCTGGATGGAGGCTGAGCCTGGGGGAGCGGAACAGATAGGCTGGATGGAGGCAGAGCCGGGTGGGAGCGGAACAGATGGGCTGGATGGAGGCAGAGTCAGGGGGAGCGGAACAGATGGGCTGGATGGAGGCAGAGTCAGGGGGAGCGGAACAGATGGGCTGGATGGAGGCAGAGTCAGGGGGAGCGAAACCGATGGGCTGGATGGAGGCAGAGTCAGGGGGAGCGGAACAGATGGGCTGGGTGGAGGCAGAGTCAGGGGGAGCGGAACAGATGGGCTGGGTGGAGGCAGAGCCGGGGCGGGGGGGAAAGAGCGAAAGGCTGGATGGATGGAGGCAGAGCTGGAGGGAGTGGAGCTACAGGGTTGAATTGGTTTACTTTTATATCTGCCATTTTCCCAGATATCTGCAAATGAAACAACAGAATATTGAGGCTGAACAAGTGAAAAGAGATCTGGAGCAGCAGCTGAGAGAGGAACGTGAGCGGTCAGATGAGAGGGTGCAGGAGATGAAGGAGACGGTGATGAGGTGGGTGCGCACTAGAACTATGTGATTAAAAGCTGTGGTGATGGAGCTGGTGACGTTATCTGTATTGTTGTCGCCTGGCAGGTTACAGTCACACAGGTGGTCATCCTCTGAGGGAGCCAATGAGTTGTCGCTGCTGATAGAGCCCCAGGAAATCATGAAGAGCAAGGTGAGTAGTCCCCTTCCCTTCCTTCTGGCACATGTCAATGTTTGTCAGAATCTGTCAATTGTTTCTACACTGTTTCTTCAACAGATTATCATTTTCCTATGTTAAACTCTCGTGACTCTTACCCACTGTTTGCCCTGTCTTCCTGCTAAATCCTTTGTCATCTGCTACAGACCATCTGTCAACTGCCTCCTCTACCACGTTCTGATAACCACCTGTGTCTGCTCCCCTCTAACTGGCAACTGCCTTTGCCCCCTACTTCAGCATCAAATAAATTGGGTATATGATTTTCCAATAGCTTCTCACAGCCGTCTGGTAAAGCTTTACGAGTTCACCTGTTCAGAGAATATAAAATTTATAGAGAAGAACTTTCACAAATCAATCAGTATTTCCTGTGGTAGCCCTTAGTTCCTGCTGCTTTTACTGAGTCCAGACTTGTGTAGAACCAGAAACATCAGCAGTACTGTGCATTAGGCCTTATAGAGATACTATAGTATCAGTAGTATCTTACACCAGACTTGTGAAGTTACAGAAGCATCAGCAGTACTGTGCATCAAGCCTTATAGAGATACTATAGTATCAGTAGTATCTTACTCCAGACTTGTGTAGAACCAGAAGCATCAGCAGTACTGTGCATCAAGCCTTATAGAGATACTATAGTATCAGTAATATCTTACACCAGACTTGTGTAGCTACAGAAGTATCAGTAGTACTGTGCATCAGACGTTATAGAGATACTATAGTATCAGTAGTATCTTACATCAGACTTGTGTAGGTACAGAAGCATCAGCAGTACTGTGCATCTGGCTTTATAGAGATACTATAGTATCAGTAGTATCTTACACCAGACTTGTGTAGGTACAGAAGCATCAGCAGTACTATGCATCAGGCTTTATAGAGATACTATAGTATCAGTAGTATCTTACACCAGACTTGTGTAGGTACAGAAGCATCAGCAGTACTGTGCATCAGGCCTTGTAGAGATACTATAGTATCAGTAGTATCTTACACCAGACTTGTGTAGGTACAGAAGTATCAGCAGTACTGTGCATCAGGCCTTATAGAGATACTATAGTATCAGTAGTATCTTACACCAGACTTGTGTAGGTACAGAAGCATCAGCAGTACTGTGCATCAGGCCTTATAGAGATACTATAGTATCAGTAGTATCTTACACCAGACTTGTGTAGAACCAGAAGCATCAGCAGTACTGTGCATCAGGCCCTATAGAGATACTATAGTATCAGTAGTATCTTACACCAGACTTGTGTAGGTACAGAAGCATCAGCAGTACTGTGCATCAGGCCTTATAGAGATACTATAGTATCATTAGTATCTTACACCAGACTTGTGTAGAACCAGAAGCATCAGCAGTACTGTGCATCAGGCTTTATAGACATACTATAGTATCAGTAGTATCTTACACCAGACTTGTGTAGTTACAGAAGCATCAGCAGTACTGTGCATCAGGCCCTATAGAGATACTATAGTATCAGTAGTATCTTACACCAGACTTGTGTAGGTACAGAAGCATCAGCAGTACTGTGCATCAGGCCTTATAGAGATACTATAGTATCAGTAGTATCTTACACCAGACTTGTGTAGAACCAGAAGCATCAGCAGTACTGTGCATCAGGCCTTATAGAGATACTATAGTATCAGTAGTATCTTACACCAGACTTGTGTAGGTACAGAAGCATCAGCAGTACTGTGCATCAGGCTTTATAGAGATACTATAGTATCAGTAGTATCTTACACCAGACTTGTGTAGAACCAGAAGCATCAGCAGTACTGTGCATCAGGCTTTATAGACATACTATAGTATCAGTAATATCTTACACCAGACTTGTGTAGGTACAGAAGCATCAGCAGTACTGTGCATCAGGCTTTATAGACATACTATAGTATCAGTAGTATCTTACAGCAGACTTGTGTAGGTACAGAAGCATCAGCAGTACTGTGCATCAGGCTTTATAGACATACTATAGTATCAGTAATATCTTACACCAGACTTGTGTAGGTACAGAAGCATCAGCAGTACTGTGCATCAGGCCTTATAGAGATACTATAGTATCAGTAGTATCTTACACCAGACTTGTGTAGGTACAGAAGCATCAGCAGTACTGTGCATCAGGCCTTATAGAGATACTATAGTATCAGTAGTATCTTACACCAGACTTGTGTAGAACCAGAAGCATCAGCAGTACTGTGCATCAGGCCTTATAGAGATACTATAGTATCAGTAGTATCTTACACCAGACTTGTGTAGGTACAGAAGCATCAGCAGTACTGTGCATCAGACCTTATAGAGATACTATAGTATCAGTAGTATCTTACACCAGACTTGTGTAGGTACAGAATCATCAGCAGTACTGTGCATCAGGCTTTATAGAGATACTATAGTATCAGTAATACCTTACACCAGACATGTGTAGGTACAGAAGCATCAGCAGTACTGTGCATCAGACCTTATAGAGATACTATAGTATCAGTAGTATCTTACACCAGACTTGTGTAGGTACAGAAGCATCAGCAGTACTGTGCATCAGGCTTTATAGAGATACTATAGTATCAGTAGTATCTTACACCAGACTTGTGTAGGTACAGAAGCATCAGCAGTACTGGGCATCAGGCCTTATAGAAATACTATAGTATCAGTAATATCTTACACCAGACTTGTGTAGGTACAGAAGCATCAGCAGTACTGTGCATCAGGCTTTATAGAGATACTATAGTATCAGTAATACCTTACACCAGACATGTGTAGGTACAGAAGCATCAGCAGTACTGTGCATCAGACCTTATAGAGATACTATAGTATCAGTAGTATCTTACACCAGACTTGTGTAGGTACAGAAGCATCAGCAGTACTGTGCATCAGGCTTTATAGAGATACTATAGTATCAGTAGTATCTTACACCAGACTTGTGTAGGTACAGAAGCATCAGCAGTACTGTGCATCAGGCCTTATAGAGACATATTATAGTATCAGTAGTATCTTACACCAGACTTGTGTAGAACCAGAAGCATCAGCAGTACTGTGCATCAGGCCTTATAGAGATACTATAGTATCAGTAGTATCTTACACCAGACTTGTGTAGGTACAGAAGCATCAGCAGTACTGTGCATCGGGCCTTATAGAGATACTATAGTATCAGTAGTATCTTACACCAGACTTGTGTAGAACCAGAAGCATCAGCAGTACTGTGCATCAGGCCTTATAGAGATACTTTAGTATCAGTAGTATCTTACACCAGACTTGTGTAGGTACAGAAGCATCAGCAGTTCTGTGCATCAGGCTTTATAGAGATACTATAGTATCAGTAATACCTTACACCAGACTTGTGTAGGTACAGAAGCATCAGCAGTACTGTGCATCAGGCTTTATAGAGATAATATAGTATCAGTAGTATCTTACACCAGACTTGTGTAGATACAGAAGCATCAGCAGTACTGTGCATCAGGCTTTATAGAGATACTATAGTATCAGTAGTATCTTACACCAGACTTGTGTAGAACCAGAAGCATCAGCAGTACTGTGCATCAGGCTTTATAGGCATACTATAGTATCAGTAATATCTTACACCAGACTTGTGTAGGTACAGAAGCATCAGCAGTACTGTGCATCAGGCTTTATAGACATACTATAGTATCAGTAGTATCTTACAGCAGACTTGTGTAGGTACAGAAGCATCAGCAGTACTGTGCATCAGGCTTTATAGACATACTATAGTATCAGTAATATCTTACACCAGACTTGTGTAGGTACAGAAGCATCAGCAGTACTGTGCATCAGGCCTTATAGAGATACTATAGTATCAGTAATAACTTACACCAGACTTGTGTAGGTACAGAAGCATCAGCAGTACTGTGCATCAGGCTTTATAGACATCCTATAGTATCAGTAGTATCTTACACCAGACTTGTGTAGGTACAGAAGTATCAGCATTACTGTGCATCAGACCTTATATAGATACTATAGTATCAGTAGTATCTTACACCAGACTTGTGTAGAACCAGAAGCATCAGCAGTACTGTGCATCAGGCTTTATAGAGATACTATAGTATTAGTAGTATCTTATACCAGACATGTGTAGGTACAGAAGCATCAGCAGTACTGTGCATCAGGCCTTATAGAGATACTATAGTATCAGTAGTATCTTACACCAGACTTGTGTAGGTACAGAAGCATCAGCAGTACTGTGCATCAGGCTTTATAGAGATACTAAAGTATCAGTAGTATCTTACACCAGACTTGTGTAGGAACAGAAGCATCAGCAGTACTGTGCGTCAGGCTTTATAGAGATACTATAGTATCAGTAGTATCTTACACCAGACCTGTGTAGGTACAGAAGTATCAGTAGTACTGTGCATCAGGCTTTATAGAGATACTATAGTATCATTAGTATCTTACGCCAGACTTGTGTAGAACCAGAAGCATCAGCAGTACTGTGCATCAGGCTTTATAGAGATACTATAGTATCAGTAGTATCTTACACTAGACTTGTGTAGGTACAGAAGCATCAGCAGTACTGTGCATCAGGCCTTATAGAGATACTATAGTATCAGTAGTATCTTACACCAGACTTGTGTAGGTGCAGAAGCATCAGCAGTACTGTGCATCAGACTTTATAGAGATACTATAGTATCAATAATACCTTACACCAGACTTGTGTAGGTACAGAAACATCAGTAGTACTGTGCATCAGGCTTTATAGAGATACTATAGTATCAGTAATATCTTACACCAGACTTGTGTAGGTACAGAAGCATCAGCAGTACTGTGCATCAGGCCTTATAGAAATACTATAGTATCAGTAATATCTTACACCAGACTTGTGTAGGTACAGAATCATCAGCAGTACTGTGCATCAGGCTTTATATAGATACTATAGTATCAGTAGTATCTTACACCAGACTTGTGTAGGTACAGAAGTATCAGTAGTACTGTGCATCAGGCTTTATAGAGATACTATAGTATCAGTAGTATCTTACGCCAGACTTGTGTAGAACCAGAAGCATCAGCAGTACTGTGCATCAGGCCTTATAGAGATACTATAGTATCAGTAGTATCTTACACTTGACTTGTGTAGGTACAGAATCATCAGCAGTACTGTGCATCAGGCTTTATAGAGATACTATAGTATCAGTAGTATCTTACACCAGACTTGTGTAGGTACAGAAGCATCAGCAGTACTGTGCATCAGACCTTATAGAGATACTATAGTATCAGTAGTATCTTACACCAGACTTGTGTAGGTACAGAATCATCAGCCGTACTGTGCATCAGGCTTTATATAGATACTATAGTATCAGTAGTATCTTACACCAGACTTGTGTAGGTACAGAAGCATCAGTAGTACTGTGCATAAGGCCTTATAGCGATACTATAGTATCAGTAGTATCTTACACCAGACTTGTGTAGGTACAGAAGCATCAGCAGTACTGTGCATCAGGCCTTATAGAGATACTATAGTATCAGTAATAACTTACACCAGACTTGTGTAGGTACAGAAGCATCAGCAGTACTGTGCATCAGGCCTTATAGAGATACTATAGTATCAGTAGTATCTTACACCAGACTTGTATAGAACCAGAAGCATCAGCAGTACTGTGCATCAGGCCTTATAGAAATACTATAGTATCAGTAGTATCTTACACCAGACTTGTGTAGAACCAGAAGGATCAGCAGTACTGTGCATCAGGCCTTATAGAGGTTTTATCTTACACCAGACTTGTGTAGATACAGAAGCATCAGCAGTACTGTGCATCAGGCCTTATAGAGATACTATAGTATCAGTAGTATCTTACACCAGACTTGTGTAGGTACAGAAGCATCAGCAGTACTGTGCATCAGGCCTTATAGAAATACTATAGTATCAGTAATATCTTACACCAGACTTGTGTAGGTACAGAAGCATCAGCAGTACTGTGCATAAGGCCTTATAGAGATACTATAGTATCAGTAGTATCTTACACCAGACTTGTGTAGGTACAGAATCATCAGCAGTACTGTGCATCAGGCTTTATAGAGATACTATAGTATCAGTAGTATCTTACACCAGATTTGTGTAGAACCAGAAGCATCAGCAGTACTGTGCATCAGGCCTTATAGAGGTAGTATCTTACACCAGACTTGTGTAGGTACAGAAGCATCAGCAGTACTGTGCATCAGGCCTTATAGAGATACTATAGTATCAGTAGTATCTTACACCAGACTTGTGTAGAACCAGAAGCATCAGCAGTACTGTGCATCAGGCCTTATAGAGATACTATAGTATCAGTAGTATCTTACACCAGATTTGTGTAGATCCAGAAGCATCAGCAGTACTGTGCATCAGGCCTTATAGAGGTAGTATCTTACACCAGACTTGTGTAGATACAGAAGCATCAGCAGTACTGTGCATCAGGCCTTATAGAGATACTATAGTATCAGTAGTATCTTACACCAGACTTGTGTAGGTACAGAAGCATCAGCAGTACTGTGCATCAGGCCTTATAGAGATACTATAGTATCAGTAGTATCTTACACCAGACTTGTGTAGGTACAGAAGCATCAGCAGTACTGTGCATCAGACCTTATAGAGATACTATAGTATCAGTAGTATCTTACACCAGACTTGTGTAGGTACAGAATCATCAGCAGTACTGTGCATCAGGCTTTATAGAGATACTATAGTATTAGTAGTATCTTAAACCAGGCATGTGTAGGTACAGAAGCATCAGCAGTACTGTGCATCAGGCCTTATATAGATACTATAGTATCAGTAGTATCTTACACCAGACTTGTGTAGGTACAGAAGCATCAGCAGTACTGTACATAAGGCTTTGTAGAGATAATATAGTATCAGTAGTATCTTACACCAAACTTGTGTAGGTACAGAAGTATCAGTAGTACTGTGTATCAGGCCTTATATAGATACTATAGTTTCAGTAGTATCTTACATCAGACTTGTGTAGGTACAGAAGCATCAGCAGTACTGTGCATCAGGCTTAATAGAGATACTATAGTATCATTAGTATTTTAAACCAGACTTGTGTAGGTACAGAAGCATCAGCAGTACTGTGCATCAGGCTTTATAGAGATACTATAGTATCAGTAGTATCTTACACCAGACTTGTGTAGGTACAGAAGTATCAGCAGTACTGTGCATCAGACCGTATAGAGATACTATAGTATCAGTAGTACCTTACACCAGACTTGTGTAGGTACAGAAGCATCAGCAGTACTGTGCATCAGGCTTTATAGAGATACTATAGTATCAGTAGTATCTTACACCAGACTTGTGTAGGTACAGAAGTATCAGCAGTACTGTGCATCAGACCGTATAGAGATACTATAGTATCAGTAGTATCTTACACCAGACTTGTGTAGATACAGAAGCATCAGCAGTACTGTGCATCAGGCCTTATAGAGATACTATAGTATCAGTAGTATCTTACACCAGACTTGTGTAGGTACTGAAGCATCAGCAGTACTGTGCATCAGGCCTTATAGAGATACTATAGTATAATTAATATCTTACACCAGACTTGTGTAGGTACAGAAGCATCAGCAGTACTGTGCATCAGGCCTTATATAGATACTATAGTATCAGTAGTATCTTACACCAGACTTGTGTATGTACAGAAGCATCAGTAGTACTGTGGATAAGGCCTTATATAGATACTATAGTATCAGTAGTATCTTACACCAGACTTGTGTATGTACAGAAGCATCAGCAGTACTGTGGATAAGGCCTTATATAGATACTATAGTATCAGTAGTACCTTACACCAGACTTGTGTAGTTACAGAAGCATCAGCAGTACTGTGCATCAGGCCTTATATAGATACTATAGTATCAGTAGTATCTTACACCAGACTTGTATAGGTACAGAAGTATCAGCATTACTGTGCATCAGACCTTATAGAGATACTATAGTATCAGTAGTATCTTACACCAGATTTGTGTAGGTACAGAAGCATCAGCAGTACTGTGCATCAGGCCTTATATAGATACTATAGTATCAGTAGTATCTTACACCAGACTTGTGTAGGTACAGAATCATCAGCAGTACTGTGCATCAGGCCTTATATAGATACTATAGTATCAGTAGTACCTTAAACCAGACTTGTGTAGATGATATAACATCAGCAGTACTGTGCATCAAGCCTTATATAGATACTATAGTATCAGTAGTATCTTACACCAGACTTGTGTATATACAGAAGCATCAGTAGTACTGTGCATCAGGCCTTATAGAGATACTATAGTATTAGTAGTATCTTACACCAGACATGTGTAGGTACAGAAGCATCAGTAGTACTGTGCATCAGGCCTTATAGAGATACTATAGTATCAGTAGTATCTTACACCAGACTTGTGTATGTACAGAAGCATCAGCAGTACTGTGGATAAGGCCTTATATAGATACTATAGTATTTGTAGTATCTTACACCAGACATGTGTAGGTACAGAAGCATCAGTAGTACTGTGCATCAGGCCTTATAGAGATACTATAGTATCAGTAGTATCTTACACCAGACTTGTGTATGTACAGAAGCATCAGCAGTACTGTGGATAAGGCCTTATATAGATACTATAGTATCAGTAGTATCTTACACCAGACTTGTGTAGTTACAGAAGCATCAGCAGTACTGTGCATCAGGCCTTATAGAGATACTATAGTATCAGTAGTATCTTACACCAGACTTGTGTAGGTACAGAATCATCAGCAGTACTGTGCATCAGGCTTTATAGAGATACTATAGTATCAGTAGTATCTTACACCAGACTTGTGTAGGTACAGAGGCATCAGCAGTACTGTGCATCAGGCCTTATATAGATACTATAGTATCAGTAGTACCTTAAACCAGACTTGTGTAGATGATATAACATCAGCAGTACTGTGCATCAAGCCTTATATAGATACTATAGTATCAGTAGTACCGTACACCAGACTTGTGTAGATGATATAACATCAGCAGTACTGGGTAGATTTTTTATCTAGGTACTTATGATCTGGTTAGAAATGATGTTGTTACTGTGCAAAATGAGTTTTCTTACATCAGATAGTGAGAGTCTAAGGGTTTTTATGTGTTCCCCTCCGGACCAATAGGAGGAGGCAGAAGACACGAGCTTGCGCAATACACATTTTTCTTCTGTAACACCAGACCCATCATATGACTTTGGCATTGCATTACCGTTTTGTCTTTATAGTTTTATGTTTCCGCTCTTTCTGTATAATTCCATCTCTCTCTGTTGTATTCACCATAACATCTGCCACTGCCTTTTGATTCCTCCTTCCCTTTCTGCGCTCTTCTGTCCTTGAATTTATTTATTTTTAATCTCCATCATGTCCTCCCTCCTTATTCCAGTCTGCTTCCCCCACTTCACCATAAACTCTTTCTTTTCATCACTTAAAATCATTTCTCCTCTTTGCCCTGACTCTACTTACTTTCCTCATAACAGGCCAGGAGTTCATCTCTGCGCAGATTACTGCATCACATTTATTTCTATCGCACCCGGACTCCTTTGCTGTTTGGACTTTACCTGCTCACCATTCATGTGCTGCTGCTGCTCTGTTTATCGGGGCATCTATGATGGTACAGACGTTTCCTTGAGAGAAGACAGCACATGCCACCACAGTTATAACCAGGGGATGACCTCACGCAGTGCCACCACAGTTATAACCAGGGGATGACCTCACACAGTGCCACCACAGTTATAACCAGGGGATGACCTCACACAGTGCCACCACAGTTATAACCAGGGGATGACCTCACACAGTGTCACCACAGTTATAACCAGGGATGACCTCACACAGTGCCACCACAGTTATAACCAGGGGATGACCTCTCACAGCTCCAGACTGTGTCATGAAAAGAGAACTCAGTGCATAGAACGTGAGAGGATGTTACTAGAGGATAGAAAAATCATTTGTTCTGTGTTGTCATCTCTGGATTGAGACTTGGAAGGAATTACTTTGGTTGGATTAGAGAATGGAAAGAAGTAGGTAAATCCATCTCAAGCAAATCACAGACCATTATCACTGTCACTGGGGTCTACAACACTTCTCTAATTATGCACAATACCAAATGATTAACTAGTGGTGAGAGCTTCCTAATTTTATATGATGACAGAACATCATAGTATAAATCGCTACAAACTGTATAATAACTTTATAGCACTTGGCTTTTATGTAGATATGTTAATTAAAAAGCTTTTGTAATTGTAGAATATTGTGTTTTTCTTTATTTTCTTATTTTTCCACTTTATTTATAACAAACTCGAGCACAGTCTAAACAAGGTGCATAGTGCTATCTAAACATCATGTTCATTAAAAAGGACAAATTGATATATTTAACACTAGCAGGGGCCCAGAATCGGGTATTATTGTAGGGAAGTATTTAAAGGCATATACAGAGTAATCAAACCGGAGTCGTCAAATTAACAATTTCTTTCCAATGGCAGGGAGAGTCCACAAATTCATTCATTACTGTTGGAAATACAACACCCGGTCACCTAGTGGAGGCAAAGACACCTCAGCCAAAGCTATAAGTATCCCTCCCACTTCCCTTACTCCCCCAGTCATTCTTTGCCTCTGTTAACTAGGAGGTTGGCGAAGAAAGTGCTTTGAAGATTCTGGAAGTCCTTTAATGGGTAGTTTCCCTGCAAGACGGACTGTTGTTCACATATTAACCATGTGATCCTTTTAGTAAGAGTTGTGGTGAAAGTTAGCTACTGGATGTCACAGGGAACCTTCTCTGTCCTCCTTCCGGTGTGTATCTGCTAACACCCCCTCTGGCAACCAGGGTAAGCTTACACTGCTTTCCTTTATAAATCAGGTCCCTGTCAGATGTGTAAAAGAAGCTGGCAGACCTGGAAGGGCTGTGTCTACTCCACAGCTGAGACCTTGGAGGGTAAGTCCTTTGCTTTTTAAAAGGGTTCTAAATCTTTTAATACTTAAGGGACTCATCAAGGAACACATCTCAGGTGACCATGTGGTACCTTATTCCCCTCAGTGATGGTCTTGGGACTTCATTATAACCTGTTTTTGGATATTTTATGGCCTGAGCAGAATGGAACCGTGTTTCATATAGGGCAGGGCTGGCTTTTCTCAGGAGTCTCTGGTGTCTCTCATTCAGACAACGGACCGCTTGGTGCAACTTTTTGGGGACTTTTATTAGGATGGCATGTATAAGAGGGGCTCACTTTTATTTGTATTATTTTCTTGGTCTAAATTCCTTCTGCGTTTTTTTCTTCGCAATTGTGGCTGATGCACTGCTTTGCGCGCTTTGAGAACAGTAGGTGGCGGGTTTAAGAACGCTGCTCCACATAGTCTCAAGTCTTCCTGTTTTTCTCACTGATCATATTCAGCACTTTTCTTTCTCAGTGCGGCCACCCCAACGTCTCTCTTCATCTTGCTGGCAGGCAGTATGTGCCCCCGGCCCTAGTGGAGAATATTAGTGGTGCCATTTATAAAGAAAGAGAAATGTCACAAGGAGACCTTTTCAATTCTCTGTTTTATTTTTAAAGAGAAAAGTTAAACATATTTTTGTGCGAAGGGTCTTACATATAGCTGTGGGTGTTCAATACTCCATTTACAGAGGATAACTATGATCCTTCTATGGAGGTCTCTCAGCCACAGTTTATCCCCCTGCACAGTCTTGCTTAATTTCTGTTTTGCAGTCAAAAAAGGGTTCTTAATTTTCTTCTGCTTTTTCTAGTAACCCTTTAGAGCCCTCCACCTCTCAGGACTCTGTTATCCAGGACATGTCCAAATGTTACACAAGCAGTACCCTGTGGCTCTGCACAGTCCTCACTTGGTGGTATTTATTTACATGGGGGCTTTGCTGCACAACTACAGTCAGCTGTGTCTGCTGCACTGAATGCCTTTACAGTCTCAGGCAAAAGAAAGAGAAAAGTTAAACCATGTTTCCTCTGATACTGGGGTCGGTTCTCCTATACAGTCGGTGTTGCTTTAGTCTGTCACAACATTCTGAGGACAAACATTCTTCAGTAGCTTCTGCAGAAGAGCTTTCTGAGTCTGACTCCACTGAGGAAAAATCATTAGAACTTAAATTAGATAACCTTCAGGTTTAAACAAGAACCTCTTCGCCTTTTGCTCAAGGAGGTTTTGTCGACACTTGATGTGCCTGATCCTAAGCCTTCTGAGGAACCTAAGATTCCTAGGCTGGACAGGTTTTATGATGGTAAACCCACAGCTTCTGAGGTTTTTCCTGTTCCGGCTCGCATGGTGGACTTCTTTCTAAGGAATGGGAGAAACCTGGGATTCCGTTCTCCCCTTTGTCAAATTTCAAGAAGATGTTCCAAGTTACTGACTCACCTCGAGTTGCGAAACTCCATACCCAAGGTGGACAGAGCTATTTCCACCCTGGCTAAGCGTACCTCCTTCAGAGACCCCATGGATAGAAAGATGGACGGGTACTTAAGGAGAATCTTTCTCCAGATGAGTCTTCTTTTTTTAGCCGGCAACAGGCCCTGGTTAAAATCCATCATCAAGGAGGGACGAGGAGTTCCCTGACAATGAGAGAAGTTTCTCGCATTCTTCAATGGGCAGAATCTCACGGTTGTCACATATCGGCCATTCACATTCCGGGGTTGGACAATTTGGAAGCAGACGTCCTGAGCAGTTAGACCTTCCACCCCGCGGAGTGGTCTCTTCATCCGAGATGTTCTCAGAGATAACTCAGGTGGGGGTTTCCGGAGATAGACCTCATGCCGTCTTGTCTCAATTCCAAACTGCCCAGATACGGGTCGAGATCAAGAGATCCTAAGACAGTGTTGGTGGACGTGTTTGTAGCTCCGTGGAATTTCAAACGTATTTATCCATTTCCTCCATTTGCTCTCTTCCCCCAGGTGATCACCCGCATCAAACAGGAGAGTGTTTCTGTGATTCAAATTGCCCCGGAGTGGTCTCGCTGGACCTGGTTCGCGGACCTGGTGAAAATGTCCTATTCCCCTTCGTGGAGGCTGCCTCACCAAGCTGACCACCTACTACAAGGTCCGTTCCTTTACCAAAATCTAGATTCTCTTAGACTGACTACATGGAGATTGAACGCTTAGTGCTGCCCAAAAGAGTTTTTTTTTTGAGAGGGTCATTGATACCCTGATTCAGGCTTGTAGTCATATTTACCACAAGGTGTGGCATACCTATTTAGCTTGGTGTGAGGAACAAGGTTTCCCTTGGCACAAGGTGAGGGTTCCTCAAATTCTTTTGTTTCTCCAAGATTGTCTTTATTGTCTTTAAATTTTTATCTGTCAGTTCTATCAAGGGTCAGATCTCTGCCCTTTCTGTGTTACTGCACAAGAAAACATAATTTATGTAAGAACTTACCTGATAAATTCATTTCTTTCATATTGGCAAGAGTCCATGAGCTAGTGACGTATGGGATATACAATCTTACCAGGAGGGGCAAAGTTTCCCAAACCTCAAAATGCCTATTAATACACCCCTCACCACACCCACAATTCAGTTTAACGAATAGCCAAGCAGTGGGGTGATAAAGAAAGGAGTAGAAAGCATCAACAAAAGAAATTTGGAAATAATTGTGCTTTATACAAAACATCATAACCACCATAAAAAGGGTGGGCCTCATGGACTCTTGCCAATATGAAAGAAATTAATTTATCAGGTAAGTTCTTACATAAATTCTGTTTTCTTTCATGTAATTGGCAAGAGTCCATGAGCTAGTGACGTATGGGATAGCAATACCCAAGATGTGGATCTCCACTCAAGAGTCACTAGAGAGGGAGGGAATAAAATAAAAACAGCCATTTTCCGCTGAAAAGATTAGTCTACAACCCAAAAAAATAAGTTTATTTTCATAATTGAAAGAAAAAAACTTAAATCAAAAGCAGAAGAATCAAACTGAAACAGCTGCCTGAAGAACTTTTCTACCAAAAACTGCTTCCGAAGAAGCAAATACATCAAAACGGTAGAATTTAGTAAAAATATGCAAAGAAGACCAAGTTGCTGCTTTGCAAATCTGATCAACTGAAGCTTCATTCTTAAAAGCCCACGAAGTGGAGACTGATCTAGTAGAATGAGCTGTAATTATCTGAGGCGGGGCCTGACCCAACTCCAAATAAGCTTGATGAATCAAAAGTTTCAACCAAGAAGCCAAGGAAATAGCAGAAGCCTTCTGACCTTTCCTAGAACCAGAAAATAAAACAAATAGACTTTAAGTCTTCCTGAAATCTTTAGTAGCTTCCACATAATATTTCAAAGCTCTTACCACATCCAAAGAATGCAAGGATCTTTCCAAAGAATTCTTAGGATTAGGACATAAGGAAGGGACAACAATTTCTCTATTAATGTTGTTAGAATTCACAACCTTAGGTAAAAATTGAAAAGAAGTCAGCAAAACTGCCTTATCCTGATGAAAAATCAGAAAAGGAGACTCACAAGAAAGAGCAGATAGCTCAGAAACTCTTCTAGCAGAAGAGATGGCCAAAAGGAACAACACTTTCCAAGAAAGTAGTTTAATGTCCAAAGAATGCATAGGTTCAAATGGAGGAGCCTGTAAGGCCTTCAGAACCAAATTAAGACTCCAAGGAGGAGAAATTGATTTAATGACAGGCTTAATACGAACTAAAGCCTGTACAAAACAGTGTATATCAGGAAGTATAGCAATCTTTCTGTGAAATAAAACAGAAAGAGAGGAGATTTGTCCTTTTAAGGAAATTGCAGACAAACCTTTATCCAAACCATCCTGAAGAAACTGTAAAATTCCAGGAATTCTAAAAGAATGCCAGGAGAATTTGAGAAGAACACCATGAAATGTAAGTCTTCCAAACTCTATAATAAATCTTTCTAGAGACGGATTTACGCGCTTGTAACATAGTATTAATCACTGTGTCAGAGAAACCTCTATGACTTAGTACTAAGCGTTCAATTTCCATACCTTCAAATTTAATGATTTGAGATCCTGATGGAAAAACAGACCTTGAGATAGTAGGTATGGCCGTAACGGAAGTGGCCAAGGTGGGCAATTGGACATCCGAACCAGATCCACATACCAAAACCTGTGTGGCCATGCTGGAGCCACCAGCAGCACAAATGTTTGTTCCATGATGATTTTGGAGATCACTCTTGGAAAGAGAACTAGAGGCGTGAAAATGTAAGCAGGATGATAACACCAAGGAAGTCTCAGCGCATCCACTGCTTCCGCCTGCACATACCTGGACAGGTATCTGGGAAGTTTCTTGTTTAGATGAGAGGCCATGAGATCTATCTCTGGAAGACCCCACATCTGAACAATCTGAGAAAATACATCTGGATGGAGAGACCACTCCCCTGGATGTAAAGTCTGGCGGCTGAGATAATCCGCCTCCCAATTGTCTACACCTGGGATATGTACCGCAGAGATTAGACAGGACCTGGATTCCGCCCAAGCAAGTATCCGAGATACTTCTTTCATAGCTTGGGGACTGTGAGTCCCACCCTGATGATTGACAAATGCCACTGTTGTGATATTGTCTGTCTGAAAACAAATGAACGGTTCTCTCTTTAACAGAGGCCAAAACTGAAGAGCTCTGAGAGTTCTAAAATATTTATTGGTAATCTCGCCTCTTGAGATTTCAAAACCCTTTATTCTGTCAGAGATCCCCAAACAGCTCCCCAACCTGAAAGACTCGCATCTGTTGTGATCACAGTCCAGGTTGGCCGAACAAAAGAAGCCCTTGAACTACACAATGGTGATTTATCCACCACGTCAGAGAGTGTCTTACATTGGGATTTAAGGATATTAATTGTGATATCTTTGTATAATCCCTGCACCATTGGTTCATCATACAAAGCTGTAGAGGTCTCATGTGAAAGCGAGCAAAGGGGATTGCGTCCAATGCTGCAGTCATGAGGCCTAAAACTTCCATGCACATAGCTCCTGAAGGGAATGACTGAGACTGAAGGTGCCGGCAGGCTGCAACCAATTATACACGTCTCTTGTCTGTTAGAGACAGAGTCATGGACACTGAATCTATCTGGAAGCCTAAAAAGGTGACCCTTGTCTGAGGAATCAAGAAACTTTTTGGTAAATTGATCCTCCAACCATGTTTCTGAAGAAACAACACTAGTTGATTTGTGTGAGATTCTGCAGTACGTAAAGACTGAGCTAGTACCAAGATATCGTCCAAATAAGGAAAAACCGCAATACCCTGTTCTCTGATTACAGAGTGTAGGGCACCCAGAACCTTTGAAAAGATTCTTGGAGCTGTTGCTAGGCCAAATGCAGGGAGAGTCTTTATGCGAAGAGCAACAAATTGGTAATGCTTGGAAAAACAAAGTACTAATGGCACTGCTGAAATTTGACAATTAGGGTAGCCTATTAATATCTGGGTTTATTGATAGGATATAATATCCACCAATTTATATTTTTGGCCCAGATTAGATATATTACAAGATGGCTGAGGTGCTGTGTACTGGTTTGAACATAAGAACAAAATCAATCCTAAGATTGAAAAAAATGTACACCTGTTTAGCACTCTTTCCCTAACTGATGGTGGCAATTGTTGGACAATGTATAGGTATACTAGAGAAGGAAGTGCGCTCAGATTTTTAAAATATAACCTTTATTAGGTAATTTAAAAATAAAAACACAAACACAATCTACACACATACAATTAAGTTAAAAATACAGGTTTTGGTCAATTGGTTTTATTCCAATAATCATGAATTTGGAAAGATAGTTGTAACATACACTGGGTGTGATTCAACTAGAATGATTCTCTGTTGAGAGTATTTTGTAGAAGTCCAATAGGGAACCCAGTGTATGTTACAACTATCTTTCCAAATTCATGATTATTGGAATAAAACCAATTGACCAAAACCTGTATTTTTAACTTAATTGTATGTGTGTAGATTGTGTTTGTGTTTTTATTTTTAAATGACCTAATAAAGGTTATATTTTAAAAATCTGAGCGCACTTCCTTCTCTAGTATACCTATACATTGTCCAACAATTGCCACCATCAGTTAGGGAAAGAGTGCTAAACAGGTGTACATTTTTTTCAATCTTAGGATTGATTTTGTTCTTAAATTGGTAATGCTTGTTTAGAAAAGAGAATCTCAGAAACTGATAATGTTCTGGATGAATCGGAATATGAAGGTATGCATCCTGCAAGTCTATTGTGGACATATAATGTCCTCGCTGAACAAAAGGCAGAATAGTCCTTAAAGTCACCATCTTGAAAGTTGGTACTCTTAAATAACGATTCAAAATTTTCAGATCCAGAACTGGTCTGATTAAATTTTCCTTTCTCCTGTTAAGTGTGGTCAGTCCACGGGTCATCATTACTTCTGGGATATTAACTCCTCCCCAACAGGAAGTGCAAGAGGATCACCCAAGCAGAGCTGCTATATAGCTCCTCCCCTCTACGTCACACCCAGTCATTCTCTTGCACCCAACTAATAGATAGGATGTGTGAGAGGACTGTGGTGATTATACTTAGTTTTTATATCTTCAATCAAAAGTTTGTTATTTTAAAACAACACCGGAGTGTGTTGTTCCTTCTCAGGTAGAATTTGAAGAAGAATCTACCTGAGTTTTTGGATGATTTTAGCCGGCGTAGCTAAAATTCATTTTGCTGTTCTCGGCCATTCTGAGGAGTGAGGTAAACTTCAGATCAGGGGACAGCGAGCAGGTTCACCTGCAAAGAGGTATGTTGCAGTATATTATTTTCTGAGGAATGGAATTGACTAAGAAAATACTGCCAATACCAATATAATGTAAGTTCAGCCTTAAATGCAGTAGTAGCAACTGGTATCAGGCTGTTTATGTATATATGTGTACACTTCAGTATTCTGGGGAATGGCACTTCTCTGGGTAATACTATATGCATATAATCTTTAGCCTTACTTGCAGTGGGAACGTCTTGCAACAGGCTGTTTAATGACATTTCATGATATTTAATTCTAAACGTTTTTACTGGCATGCTAAATTGTTTAAATATCTGAGGTACTGGGTGAAAAATTGTTTTTGGGCACTTTTTTCCACTTGGCTGTCGTTTATTTTAATTTGAGACAGTTTTCTGAGCTTCCCTCACTGCTGTGGGTGAGGGGGAGGGGCCTATTTTGGCGCTTTTGCTACGCATCAGAAATTCAGTCAAAAGTCTTTTCTCTTCCTGCATGATCCGGATCGTCTCTACAGAGCTCAAGGGTCTTCAAAGATTATTTTGAGGGAGGTAATCACTCACAGCAGACCTGTGAGATTGTGCTTTGACTGGGATAAAAAACGTTATATTTTGTACATTTGTTTCTCTGCTATTAAGGGTTAGTTATCCATTGCTAATGGGGGCAATCCTTTGCTAAATTTATGCTTTTACTGGGAAAAATCTGATTGTTATAATTTTTCCGGTTTTTTATTATTAAACTGTCATAATTTTTTTCTGTGCTTCTTAAAGGCACAGTGCGTTTTTCATATTACTTGTAATTTGAGTGAAAAGTATTTCCAAGCTTGCTAGTTTAATTGCTAGTTTGTTAAACATGTCTGATTCAGAGGAATATCTCTGTGCTATATGTGCAAAAGCCAAGGTGGAGCCCAATAGAAATTTATGTACTAATTGCATTGATGCTACTTTGAATAAAAGTCATTCTGTACAAATTGAACATCATTCACCAAACAACGAGGGGGAAGTTATGCCGACTAACTTGCCTCACGTGTCAGTACCTGCATCTCCCGCTCGGGAGGTGCGTGATATTGTAACGCCGAGTACTTCAGGGCGGCCATTACAAATCACACTACAGGACATGGCTAATGTTATGACTGAAGTTTTGTCTAAATTACCAGAACTTAGAGGTAAGCGAGATCACTCTGGGGTGAGAACAGAGTGCGCTGACAATATTAGGGCCATGTCAGATACTGCGTCACAATTTACAGAACATGAGGACGGAGAGCTTCATTCTGCAGGTGACGGATCTGATCCAATTAAACTGGATTCAGACATTTCAAATTTTAAATTTAAGCTGGAAAACCTCTGTGTATTACTAGGGGAGGTCTTAGCGGCTCTGAATGATTGTAACACAGTTGCAATACCAGAGAAAATGTGTAGGTTGGATAAATATTTTGCGGTACCGTCGAGTACTGACGTTTTTCCAATACCTAAGAGACTTACTGAAATTGTTACTAAGGAGTGGGATAGACCCGGTGTGCCTTTCTCACCCCCTCCTATATTCAGAAAGATGTTTCCAATAGACACCACCACACGGGACTTATGGCAAACGGTCCCTAAGGTGGAGGGAGCAGTTTCTACTTTAGCTAAGCGTACCACTATCCCGGTGGAGGATAGCTGCGCCTTTTCAGATCCAATGGATAAAAAATTAGAGGGTTACCTTAAGAAAATGTTTGTTCAACAAGGTTTTATATTACAACCCCTTGCATGCATTGCGCCTGTCACGGCTGCAGCAGCATTTTGGTTTGAGTCTCTGGAAGAGACCCTTGAATCAGCTCCATTGGATGAGATTACACACAAGCTTAAAACCCTTAAGCTAGCTAATTCATTTATTTCTGATGCCGTAGTACACTTAACTAAACTTACGGCTAAGAATTCCGGATTCGCCATTCAGGCACGCAGAGCGTTGTGGCTAAAATCCTGGTCAGCTGATGTTACTTCTAAATCTAAATTACTTAACATACCTTTCAAAGGGCAGACCTTATTCGGGCCCGGTTTGAAGGAAATTATCGCTGACATTACAGGAGGTAAAGGCCATGCCCTGCCTCAAGACAGAGCCAAACCTAGGGCTAGACAGTCTAATTTTCGTGCCTTTCGTAACTTCAAGGCAGGAGCAGCATCAACTTCCTCTGCACCAAAACAGGAAGGAGCTGTTGCTCGATACAGACAAGGCTGGAAACCTAACCAGTCCTGGAACAAGGGCAAGCAGGCCAGAAAACCTGCTGCTGCCCCTAAGACAGCATGAAGTGAGGGCCCCCGATCCGGGAACGGATCTAGTGGGGGGCAGACTCTCTCTCTTCGCCCAGGCTTGGGCAAGAGATGTCCAGGATCCCTGGGCGTTAGAGATCATATCTCAGGGATATCTTCTGGACTTCAAAGCCTCTCCCCCAAAAGGGAGATTTCATCTTTCAAGGTTGTCAACAAACCAGATAAAAAAAGAGGCGTTTCTACGCTGTGTACAAGATCTTTTACTAATGGGAGTGATCCATCCGGTTCCGCGGTCGGAACACGGACAAGGGTTTTACTCAAATCTGTTTGTGGTTCCCAAGAAAGAAGGAACCTTCAGACCAATCTTGGATTTAAAGATCCTAAACAAATTCCTAAGAGTTCCATCGTTCAAAATGGAAACTATTCGGACAATCTTACCCATGATCCAAAAGGGTCAGTACATGACCACAGTGGATTTAAAGGATGCCTACCTTCATATACCGATTCACAAAGATCATTACCGGTATCTAAGGTTTGCCTTCCTAGACAGGCATTACCAGTTTGTAGCTCTTCCATTCGGGTTGGCTACGGCTCCAAGAATCTTCACAAAGGTTCTGGGCTCTCTTCTGGCGGTGCTAAGGCCGCGAGGAATTTCGGTGGCTCCGTACCTAGACGACATTCTGATACAAGCGTCAAGCTTTCAAACTGCCAGGTCTCATACAGAGTTAGTACTGGCATTTCTAAGGTCGCATGGGTGGAAGGTGAATGTAGAGAAGAGTTCTCTCTTACCGCTCACAAGGGTTCCCTTCTTGGGGACTCTAATAGACTCTGTAGAAATGAAGATTTACCTGACAGAAGGCAGGTTAACAAAGCTTCAAAATGCTTGCCGTGTCCTTCATTCCATTCAACACCCGTCAGTGGCTCAAGGCATGGAGGTAATCGGCTTAATGGTAGCGGCAATGGACATAGTACCCTTTGCACGCCTCCATCTCAGACCGCTGCAATTATGCATGCTAAGTCAGTGGAATGGGGATTACTCAGATTTGTCCCCTACTCTGAATCTGGATCAAGAGACCAGAAATTCTCTTCTTTGGTGACTTTCTCGGCCACATCTGTCCAGGGGGATGCCATTCAGCAGACCAGATTGGACAATTGTTACAACAGACACCAGCCTACTAGGTTGGGGCGCTGTCTGGAATTCCCTGAAGGCTCAGGGATTATGGACTCATGAGGAGAGTCTCCTTCCGATAAACATTCTGGAATTGAGAGCAGTTCTCAATGCCCTTCTGGCTTGGCCTCAGTTAACAACTCGGGGGTTCATCAGGTTTCAGTCGGACAACATCACGACTGTAGCTTACATCAACCATCAAGGAGGGACAAGAAGCTCCCTAGCGATGATGGAAGTATCAAAGATAATTCGCTGGGCAGAGTCTCACTCTTGCCACCTGTCAGCGATCCACATTCCTGGAGTGGAGAACTGGGAGGCGGATTTCCTAAGTCGTCAGACTTTTCATCCGGGGGAGTGGGAACTTCATCCGGAGGTCTTTGCCCAAATACTTCGACTTTGGGGCAAACCAGAGATAGATCTCATGGCGTCTCGCCAGAACGCCAAGCTTCCTTGTTACGGGTCCAGGTCCAGGGACCCGGGAGCGGTCCTGGTAGATGCTTTGACAGCACCTTGGACCTTCGGGATGGCCTATGTGTTTCCACCCTTCCCGATGCTTCCTCGATTGATTGCCAGGATCAAACAGGAGAGAGCATCGGTGATTCTAATAGCGCCTGCGTGGCCACGCAGGACCTGGTATGCAGATCTAGTGGACATGTCATCCTGTCCACCTTGGTCTCTGCCTCTGAGACAGGACCTTCTAATTCAGGGTCCTTTCAAACATCAAAATCTAATTTCTCTGAAGCTGACTGCTTGGAAATTGAACGCTTGATTTTATCAAAGCGTGGTTTTTCGGAGTCAGTTATTGATACCTTAATACAGGCTAGGAAGCCTGTTACCAGAAGGATTTACCATAAAATATGGCGTAAATACTTTCATTGGTGCGAATCCAAGAGTTACTCATGGAGTAAAGTTAGGATTCCTAGGATATTGTCTTTTCTACAAGAAGGTTTAGAAAAGGGTTTATCTGCTAGTTCCTTAAAGGGACAGATCTCAGCTCTGTCCATTCTTTTACACAAGCGTCTGTCAGAAGTTCCAGACGTTCAGGCTTTTTGCCAGGCTTTGGCCAGGATTAAGCCTGTGTTTAAAACTGTTGCTCCACCATGGAGCTTAAATTTAGTTCTTAACGTTTTACAGGGTGTTCCGTTTGAACCCCTTCATTCCATTGATATCAAGCTGTTATCTTGGAAAGTTCTGTTTTGTAATGGCTATTTCCTCGGCTCGTAGAGTCTCTGAGTTATCAGCCTTACACTGTGATTCTCCGTATCTGATTTTTCATTCAGATAAGGTTGTTCTGCGTACTAAACCTGGGTTCTTACCTAAGGTTGTCACTAACAAGAATATCAATCAAGAGATTGTTGTGCCATCATTGTGTCCGAATCCTTCTTCAAAGAAGGAACGGCTTCTGCACAATCTAGATGTAGTCCGTGCCCTGAAATTTTATTTACAGGCAACTAAAGATTTTCGCCAAACTTCTTCCCTGTTTGTCGTTTATTCTGGACAGAGGAGAGGTCAAAAAGCTTCTGCTACCTCTCTCTCTTTTTGGCTTCGTAGCATAATACGTTTAGCTTATGAGACTGCTGGACAGCAGCCTCCTGAAAGAATTACAGCTCATTCCACTAGAGCTGTGGCTTCCACTTGGGCCTTTAAGAATGAGGCCTCTGTTGAACAGATTTGCAAGGCTGCAACTTGGTCTTCTCTTCATACTTTTTCCAAATTTGACACTTTTGCTTCTTCGGAGGCTGTTTTTGGGAGAAAGGTACTTCAGGCAGTGGTTCCTTCCATATAAAGATCCTGCCTGTCCCTCCCGTCATCCGTGTACTTTAGCTTTGGTATTGGTATCCCAGAAGTAATGATGACCCGTGGACTGACCACACTTAACAGGAGAAAACATTATTTATGCTTACCTGATAAATTCCTTTCTCCTGTAGTGTGGTCAGTCCACGGCCCGCCCTGTTTTTTATGGCAGGTCTAAATTTTTAAATTATACTCCAGTCACCACTGCACCCTATAGTTTCTCCTTTCTCGTTTGGTTCTTGGTCGAATGACTGGGTGTGACGTAGAGGGGAGGAGCTATATAGCAGCTCTGCTTGGGTGATCCTCTTGCACTTCCTGTTGGGGAGGAGTTAATATCCCAGAAGTAATGATGACCCGTGGACTGACCACACTACAGGAGAAAGGAATTTATCAGGTAAGCATAAATTATGTTTTTTTGGGACAATGAATAGACAATGCTCTGAATCCATTGATTTTGGACAGATCTTATCCAAATATCCTTGAAAAACCTTAATCTGCCCCCTACCAGCTGAGCTGGGATGAGGGCCGCACCTTCATGCGGACTTAGGGGCTGACTTTGGTTTCCTTAATGGCTTGGATTTATTCCAATTTGAGGAAGGCTTCCAATTGGAAGCAGATTCTTTGGGGAGAGGATTGAGTTTTTGTTCCTTATTCTGACGAAAGGAACGAAAACGGTTAGAAGCCTTAGATTTACCCTTAGGTTTTTTATCCTGAGGCAGAAAAACTCCCTTTCCCCCAGTGACAGTTGAAATAATAGAATCCAACTGAGAACCAAATAAATTATTACCTTGGAAAGAAAGAGATAGTAATCTAGATTTAGATGTCCATATCAGCATTCCAAGATTTAACCCACAAAGCTCTTCTAGCTAATATAGCTAAAGACATGGATCTAACATCAATTTTGATAATATCAAAAATAGCATCGCAAATAAAATGATTAGCATATTGCAGTAAGCGAATAATGCTAGATAAGTCAGAATCCAATTCCTGTTGCGCTAAATTTTCCAACCAGAAAGTTGATGCAATCGCAACATCAGCCAAAGAAATTGCAGGTCTAAGAAGATGAAATGAATATAAATAGGCCTTCCTTAGATAAGATTCAAGCTTCCTATCTAAAGGATCCTTAAAGGAAGTACTATCTTCCATATGAATAGTGGTACGTTTAGCAAGAGTAGAAATAGCCCCATCAACTTTGGGGATTTTTTCCCAAAACTCTCTAGATTTTGCTGGTAAAGGATAAAAAATTTTAAACCTTGAAGAAAGAATAAAAGTAGTACCTGGCTTATTCCATTCCTTAGAAATCATACCAGAAATAGCCTCAGGAATAGGAAAAACCCCTGGAGAAACCACAGGAGGTTTAAAAACAGCATTTAAACGTTTATTAGACTGAACGTTAAGAGGACTGGTTACCTCAATATCCAAAGTAATTAACACTTCTTTTAATAAAGAACTCATATACTCTATTTTAAATAAATAAGTAGATTTGTCAGTGTCAATGTCTGAGGAAGGATCTTCTGTATCAGAAAGATCCTCATCAGAAGAGGATGAATTATTATGTTGTTGGTCATTTGAAATTTCATCATCTAAATGAGAAGTTTTAAAAGACCTTTTACGTTTATTAGAAGGTGGAAATGCAGACAAAGCCCTCAGGATAGAATCAGAAACAAATTCTTTAAAATTTAAAGGTATATCATGCACATTAGAAGTTGAAGGAACTGCAACTGGCAATGTACTATTACTGATGGAAACACTATCTGCATTTAAAAGTTTATCATGACAACTATTACAAATGACATTCGACGAAATAATTTCTACAATTTTACAGCAAATGCACTTAGCTTTGGTAGAACCGATGTCAGGCAGCAATGTTCCAGCAGAAACTTCTGAGGCAGGATCAGATTGAGACATCTTGCAAAATCTAAGAGAAAAAACAACATATAAAGCAAAAATATCTATTTCCTTATATGACAGTTTCAGGAATGGGAAAAAATGCAAATAGCATAGCCCTCTGAAAGAGAAAAAGGCAAGAGGCAAACATCAATGGGCTATTGAAATAATGAAAAAGTTTGGCGCCAAGTATGGCGCACAATGTAACAACTTTTTTGGCGCTAAAAAATAACCGGAAATGACACACTCGCGTCACTAATGAAGCATCCGTGTGAAAGGTCTCGGCGTCAAGTATGACGGCGGAAATGACGAAATTGCGTCATAGATGTATTTTCTTTCATGTAATTAGCAAGAGTCCATGAGCTAGTGACGTATGGGATATACATTCCTACCAGGAGGGGCAAAGTTTCCCAAACCTCAAAATGCCTATAAATACACCCCTCACCACACCCACAAATCAGTTTTTACAAACTTTGCCTCCCGTGGAGGTGGTGAAGTAAGTTTGTGCTAGATTCTACGTTGATATGCGCTTCGCAGCAGGCTGGAGCCCTGTTTTCCTCTCACTGGGAAAAATCTGATTGTTATAATTTTTCCGGTTTTTTATTATTAAACTGTCATAATTTTTTTCTGTGCTTCTTAAAGGCACAGTGCGTTTTTCATATTACTTGTAATTTGAGTGAAAAGTATTTCCAAGCTTGCTAGTTTAATTGCTAGTTTGTTAAACATGTCTGATTCAGAGGAATATCTCTGTGCTATATGTGCAAAAGCCAAGGTGGAGCCCAATAGAAATTTATGTACTAATTGCATTGATGCTACTTTGAATAAAAGTCATTCTGTACAAATTGAACATCATTCACCAAACAACGAGGGGGAAGTTATGCCGACTAACTTGCCTCACGTGTCAGTACCTGCATCTCCCGCTCGGGAGGTGCGTGATATTGTAACGCCGAGTACTTCAGGGCGGCCATTACAAATCACACTACAGGACATGGCTAATGTTATGACTGAAGTTTTGTCTAAATTACCAGAACTTAGAGGTAAGCGAGATCACTCTGGGGTGAGAACAGAGTGCGCTGACAATATTAGGGCCATGTCAGATACTGCGTCACAATTTGCAGAACATGAGGACGGAGAGCTTCATTCTGCAGGTGACGGATCTGATCCAATTAAACTGGATTCAGACATTTCAAATTTTAAATTTAAGCTGGAAAACCTCCGTGTATTACTAGGGGAGGTCTTAGCGGCTCTGAATGATTGTAACACAGTTGCAATACCAGAGAAAATGTGTAGGTTGGATAAATATTTTGCGGTACCGTCGAGTACTGACGTTTTTCCAATACCTAAGAGACTTACTAAAATTGTTACTAAGGAGTGGGATAGACCCGGTGTGCCTTTCTCACCCCCTCCTATATTCAGAAAGATGTTTCCAATAGACACCACCACACGGGACTTATGGCAAACGGTCCCTAAGGTGGAGGGAGCAGTTTCTACTTTAGCTAAGCGTACCACTATCCCGGTGGAGGATAGCTGCGCCTTTTCAGATCCAATGGAAAAAAAAATTAGAGGGTTACCTTAAGAAAATGTTTGTTCAACAAGGATTTATATTACAACCCCTTGCATGCATTGCGCCTGTCACGGCTGCAGCAGCATTTTGGTTTGAGTCTCTGGAAGAGACCCTTGAATCAGCTCCATTGGATGAGATTACACACAAGCTTAAAACCCTTAAGCTAGCTAATTCATTTATTTCTGATGCCGTAGTACACTTAACTAAACTTACGGCTAAGAATTCCGGATTCGCCATTCAGGCACGCAGAGCGTTGTGGCTAAAATCCTGGTCAGCTGATGTTACTTCTAAATCTAAATTACTTAACATACCTTTCAAAGGGCAGACCTTATTCGGGCCCGGTTTGAAGGAAATTATCGCTGACATTACAGGAGGTAAAGGCCATGCCCTGCCTCAAGACAGAGCCAAACCTAGGGCTAGACAGTCTAATTTTCGTGCCTTTCGTAACTTCAAGGCAGGAGCAGCATCAACTTCCTCTGCACCAAAACAGGAAGGAGCTGTTGCTCGATACAGACAAGGCTGGAAACCTAACCAGTCCTGGAACAAGGGCAAGCAGGCCAGAAAACCTGCTGCTGCCCCTAAGACAGCATGAAGTGAGGGCCCCCGATCCGGGAACGGATCTAGTGGGGGGCAGACTCTCTCTCTTCGCCCAGGCTTGGGCAAGAGATGTCCAGGATCCCTGGGCGTTAGAGATCATATCTCAGGGATATCTTCTGGACTTCAAAGCCTCTCCCCCAAAAGGGAGATTTCATCTTTCAAGGTTGTCAACAAACCAGATAAAGAAAGAGGCGTTTCTACGCTGTGTACAAGATCTTTTACTAATGGGAGTGATCCATCCGGTTCCGCGGTCGGAACACGGACAAGGGTTTTACTCAAATCTGTTTGTGGTTCCCAAGAAAGAAGAACCTTCAGACCAATCTTGGATTTAAAGATCCTAAACAAATTCCAGCAGAAACTTCTGAGGCAGGATCAGATTGAGACATCTTGCAAAATCTAAGAGAAAAAACAACATATAAAGCAAAATTATCTATTTCCTTATATGACAGTTTCAGGAATGGGAAAAAATGCAAATAGCATAGCCCTCTGAAAGAGAAAAAGGCAAGAGGCAAACATCAATGGGCTATTGAAATAATGAAAAAGTTTGGCGCCAAGTATGGCGCACAATGTAACAACTTTTTTGGCACTAAAAAATAACCGGAAATGACACACTCGCATCACTAATGACGCATCCGTGTGAAAGGTCTCGGCGTTAAGTATGACGGCGGAAATGACGAAATTGCGTCATAGATGTATTTTCTTTCATGTAATTAGCAAGAGTCCATGAGCTAGTGACGTATGGGATATACATTCCTACCAGGAGGGGCAAAGTTTCCCAAACCTCAAAATGCCTATAAATACACCCCTCACCACACCCACAAATCGGTTTTTACAAACTTTGCCTCCCGTGGAGGTGGTGAAGTAAGTTTGTGCTAGATTCTACGTTGATATGCGCTTCGCAGCAGGCTGGAGCCCTGTTTTCCTCTCAGTGTGCAGTGAATGTCAGAGGGATGTGAGGAGAGTATTGCCTATTTGAATTCAATGGTCTCCTTCTACGGGATCTATTTCATAGGTTCTCTGTTATCGGTCGTAGAGATTCATCTCTTACCTCCCTTTTCAGATCGACGATATACTCTTATATACCATTACCTCTACTGATTCTCGTTTCAGTACTGGTTTGGCTTTCTACTACATGTAGATGAGTGTCCTGGGGTAAGTAAGTCTTATTTTTTGTGACACTCTAAGCTATGGTTGGGCACTTTTATATAAAGTTCTAAATATATGTGTTTAAACATTTATTTGCCTTGATTCAGGATGATCAATATTCCTTATTTCAGACAGTCAGTTTCATTATTTGGGATAATGTATATGAATAAATCTTTTTTTCTTACCTTAAAATTGACTTTTTTCCCTGTGGGCTGTTAGGCTTGCGGGGGCTGAAAATGCTTCATTTTATTGCGTCATTCTTGGCACGGACTTTTTTGGCGCAAAAAAATTTCTTTGTCATTTCCGGCGTCATACTTGTCGCCGGAAGTTGTTCGTGTTTGCGTCATTTTTTTGACGTTTTGCGCCAAAAATGTCTGTCACCGGATGTGGCGTCATTCTTGGCGCCAAAAGCATTTAGGCGCCAATAATGTGGGCGTCTTTTTTGTCGCTAAAAAAATGTGGGCGTCATTTTTGTCTCCACCTTTTATTCACATTATTTAAGTCTCATTTTTCTTTTGCTTCTGGTTGCTAGAGGCTTGTTCATTGGCATTATTTCCCATTGCTGAAACTGTCTTTTAAGGAATTTGATAGATTTTGCTTTATATGTTGTTTTTTCTCTTACATATTGCAAGATGTCTCAGATTGACCCTGGATCAGAAGCTACTTCTGGAAAAACGCTGCCTGATGCTGGTTCTACCAAAGTTAAGTGTATTTGCTGTAAACTTGTGGTAACTGTTCCTCCGGCTGTAGTTTGTGATGTATGTCATGATAAGCTTGCTAATGCAGATAGTATTTCCATTAGTAATATTCCATTACCTGTTGCTGTTCCATCAACATCTAATACTCAGGATGTTCCTGTTAATATAAGAGATTTTGTTTCTAAATCTATTAGGAAGGCTATGTCTGTTATTTCTCCTTCCAGTAAATGTAAAAGGTCTTTTAAAACTTCACATTTTTCAGATGAATTTTTAAATGAACATCATCATTCTGATTTGTCTGTTTCTGATGATGATTTCTCTGGTTCAGAGGATTCTGTCTCAGATATTGACGCTGATAAATCTTCATATTTATTTAAAATGGAATTTATTCGTTCTTTACTTAAAGAAGTTTTAATCGCATTAGAGATGGAGGAATCTAGTCCTCTTGATACTAAATCTACTAAGCGTTTAAATTCGGTTTTTAAACATCCTTTAGTTATTCCGGAAGTTTTTACTGTCCCTGATGCTATTTCTGAAGTAATTTCTAGGGAATGGAATAATCTGGGTAATTCTTTTACTCCTTCTAAAAGGTTTAAGAAATTGTATCCTGTGCCATCTGACAGATTAGAGTTTTGGGACAAAATCCCTAAAGTTGATGGGGCTATCTCTACTCTCGCTAAACGTACTACTATTCCTACGGCAGATAGTACTTCCTTTAAGGATCCTTTAGATAGGAAAATTGAATCCTTTCTAAGGAAAGCTTATTTATGTTCAGGTAATCTTCTTAGGCCTGCTATTTCTTTAGCTGATGTTGCGGCAGCTTCCACTTTTTGGTTGGAGGCTTTGGCACAACAAGTGTCAGATCATAATACTCATAGCATTGTTAAACTTCTTCAACATGCTAATAACTTTATTTGTGATGCCATCTTTGATATTATTAGAGTTGATGTCAGGTATATGTCTTTAGCTATTTTAGCTAGAAAAGCTTTATGGCTTAAAACTTGGAATGCAGATATGTCTTCTAAGTCAACTTTGCTTTCCCTTTCTTTCCAAGGTAATAAATTGTTTGGTTCCCAGTTGGATTCTATTATTTCAACTGTTACTGGGGGGAAAGGAACTTTCTTTCATGTAATTAGCAAGAGTCCATGAGCTAGTCACGTATGGGATATACATTCCTACCAGGAGGGGCAAAGTTTCCCAAACCTCAAAATGCCCATAAATACACCCCTCACCACACCCACAAATCAGTTTTACAAACTTTGCCTCCTATGGAGGTGGTGAAGTAAGTTTGTGCTAGATTCTACGTTGATATGCGCTCCGCAGCAGGTTGGAGCCCGGTTTTCCTCTCAGCGTGCAGTGAATGTCAGAGGGATGTGAGGAGAGTATTGCCTATTTGAATTCAATGATCTCCTTCTACGGGGTCTATTTCATAGGTTCTCTGTTATCGGTCGTAGAGATTCATCTCTTACCTCCCTTTTCAGATCGACGATATACTCTTATATATACCATTACCTCTACTGATTCTCATTTCAGTACTGGTTTGGCTTTCTACTACGTGTAGATGAGTGTCCTGGGGTAAGTAAGTCTTATTTTCTGTGACACTCTAAGCTATGGTTGGGCACTTTTATATAAAGTTCTAAATATATGTATTCAAACATTTATTTGCCTTGACTCAGGATGTTTAACGTTCCTTATTTCAGACAGTCAGTTTCATATTTGGGATAATGCATATGAATTTATCATTTTTTCTTACCTTAAAATTGACTTTTTTTCCTGTGGGCTGTTAGGCTCGCGGGGGCTGAAAATGCTTCATTTTATTGCGTCATTCTTGGCGCGGACTTTTTTGGCGCAAAAATATTTTTCTATTTCCGGCGTCATACGTGTCGCCGGAAGTTGCGTCATTTTTTTGACGTATTTTGCGCCAAAAGTGTTGGCGTTCCGGATGTGGCGTCATTTTTGGCGCTAAAAGCATTTAGGCGCCAAATAATGTGGGCGTCTTTTTTGGCGCTAAAAAATATGGGCGTCATTATTGTCTCCACATTATTTAAGTCTCATTATTTATTGCTTCTGGTTGCTAGAAGCTTGTTCACTGGCATTTTTTCCCATTCCTGAAACTGTCATTTAAGGGATTTGATCAATTTTGCTTTATATGTTGTTTTTTCTATTACATATTGCAAGATGTCCCAGATTGACCCTGAGTCAGAAGATACTACTGGAAAATCACTGCCTGGTGCTGGATCTACCAAAGTTAAGTGTATCTGCTGTAAACTTGTGGTATCTGTTCCTCCAGCTGTTGTTTGTAATGAATGTCATGACAAACGTGTTAATGCAGATAATATTTCCTTTAGTAATACTACATTACCTGTTGCTGTTCCATCAACATCTAATACTAGTGTTCCTGTTAACATAAGAGATTTTGTGTCTAAATCCATTAAGAAGGCTATGTCTGTTATTCCTCCTTCTAGTAAACGTAAAAGGTCTTTTAAAACTTCTCATTTTTCAGATGAATTTTTAAATGAACATCATCATTCTGATTCTGATAGTGGTTCCTCTGGTTCAGAGGATTCTGTCTCAGAGGTTGATGCTGATAAATCTTCATATTTATTCAAAATGGAATTTATTCGTTCTTTACTTAAAGAGGTCTTAATTGCATTAGAAATAGAGGATTCTGGTCCTCTTGATACTAAATCTAAATGTTTAAATAAGGTTTTTAAATCTCCTGTAGTTATTCCAGAAGTTTTTCCTGTCCCTGATGCTATTTCTGAAGTAATCTCCAGGGAATGGAATAATTTGGGTAATTCATTTACTCCTTCTAAACGTTTTAAGCAATTATATCCTGTGCCATCTGACAGATTAGAGTTTTGGGACAAAATCCCTAAAGTTGATGGGGCTATCTCTACTCTTGCTAAACGTACTACTATTCCTACGGCAGATAGTACTTCCTTTAAGGATCCTTTAGATAGGAAAATTGAATCCTTTCTAAGAAAAGCTTACTTATGTTCAGGTAATCTTCTTAGACCTGCTATATCTTTAGCGGATGTTGCTGCAGCTTCAACTTTTTGGTTAGAAGCTTTAGCGCAACAAGTAACAGATCATAATTCTCATAGCATTGTTAATCTTCTTCAACATGCTAATAACTTTATTTGTGATGCCATCTTTGATATCATTAGAGTTGATGTATATGTCTCTAGCTATTTTAGCTAGAAGAGCTTTATGGCTTAAAACTTGGAATGCTGATATGTCTTCTATGTCTACTCTGCTTTCCCTTTCTTTCCAGGGTAATAAATTATTTGGTTCTCAGTTGGATTCTATTATCTCAACTGTTACTGGAGGGAAAGGAACTTTTTTACCACAGGATAAAAAATCTAAAGGTAAATTTAGGTCTAATAATTGTTTTCGTTCCTTTCGTCACAATAAGGGACAAAAGCCTGATCCTTCATCCACAGGAGCGGTATCAGTTTGGAAACCATCTCCAGTCTGGAATAAATCCAAGCCTTTTAGAAAACCAAAGCCAGCTCCCAAGTCTACATGAAGGTGCGGCCCTCATTCCAGCTCAGCTGGTAGGGGGCAGATTACGATTTTTCAAAGAAATTTGGATCAATTCAATTCACAATCTTTGGATTCAGAACATTGTTTCAGAAGGGTACAGAATTGGCTTCAAAATAAAGCCTCCTGCAAAGAGATTTTTTCTTTCCCGTGTCCCAGTAAATCCAGCGAAGGCTCAAGCATTTCTGAAATGTGTTTCAGATCTAGAGTTGGCTGGAACAATTATGCCAGTTCCAGTTCTGTACCAAAGAAGGAGAATTCCTTCAGACCAGTTCTAGATCTAAAAATATTGAATCGTTATGTAAGGATACCAACATTCAAAATGGTAACTATAAGGACTATCCTGCCTTTTGTTCAGCAAGGGCATTATATGTCCACAATAGATTTACAGGATGCATATCTGCATATTCCGATTCATCCAGATCACTATCAGTTTCTGAGATTCTCTTTCCTAGACAAGCATTACCAATTTGTGGCTCTGCCGTTTGGCCTAGCAACAGCTCCAACGATTTTTACATAGATTCTCGGTGCCCTTCTGTCTGTAATCAGAGAACAGGGTATAGTGGTATTTCCTTATTTGGACGATATCTTGGTACTTGCTCAGTCTTCACATTTAGCAGAATCTCATACGAATCGACTCGTATTGTTTCTTCGAGATCATGGTTGGAGGATCAATTTGCCGAAAAGTTCATTGATTCCTCAGACAAGGGTAACCTTTTTAGGTTTCCAGATAGATTCAGTGTCCATGACTCTGTCTCTGACAGACAAGAGACGTCTAAAATTGGTTTCAGCCTGTCGAAACCTTCAGTCTCAATCATTCCCTTCGGTAGCCTTATGCATGGAAATTCTAGGACTTATGACTGCTGCATCGGACGCAATCCCCTTTGCTCGTTTTCACATGCGACCTCTTCAGCTCTGTATGCTGAACCAGTGGTGCAGGGATTTCACAAAGATACATCAATTGATATCTTTAAAACCATTTGTACGACACTCTCTAACGTGGTTGACAGATCTCCAACGTTTAGTTCAGGGGGCTTCTTTTGTTCTTCCAACCTGGACTGTGATTTCAACAGATGCAAGTCTGACAGGTTGGGGAGCAGTTTGGGGGTCTCTGACAGCACAAGGAGTTTGGGAATCTCAGGAGGTGAGATTACCAATCAATATTTTGGAACTCCGTGCAATTTTCAGAGCTCTTCAGTCATGGCCTCTTCTAAAGAGAGAATCGTTCATTTGTTTTCAGACAGACAATGTCACAACTGTGGCATATATCAATCATCAAGGAGGGACTCACAGTCCTCTGGCTATGAAAGAAGTATCTCGAATTCTGGTTTGGGCGGAATCCAGCTCCTGTCTAATTTCTGCGGTTCATATCCCAGGTATAGACAATTGGGAAGCGGATTATCTCAGCAGCCAAACGTTACATCCGGGCGAATGGTCTCTTCACCCAGAGGTATTTCTTCAGATTGTTCAAATGTGGGGACTTCCAGAAATAGATCTGATGGCTTCTCATCTAAACAAGAAACTTCCCAGGTATCTGTCCAGATCCAGGGATCCTCAAGCGGAAGCAGTAGATGCATTGTCACTTCCTTGGAAGTATCCTGCCTATATCTTTCCGCCTCTAGTTCTTCTTCCAAGAGTAATCTCCAAGATTCTGAAGGAATGCTCGTTTGTTCTGCTGGTGGCTCCAGCATGGCCTCACCGGTTTTGGTATGCGGATCTTGTCCGGATGGCCTCTTGCCAACCGTGGACTCTTCAGTTACGACCAGACCTTCTGTCGCAAGGTCCTTTTTTCCATCAGGATCTCAAATCCTTAAATTTAAAGGTATGGAGATTGAACGCTTGATTCTTAGTCAAAGAGGTTTCTCTGACTCTGTGATTAATACTATGTTACAGACTCGTAAATCTGTATCTAGGAAGATATATTATAGAGTCTAGAAGACTTACATTTCTTGGTGTCTTTCTCATCATTTTTCCTGGCATTCTTTTAGAATTCCGAGAATTTTACAGTTTCTTCAGGATGGTTTGGATAAAGGTTTGCCTGCAAGTTCCTTGAAAGGACAAATCTCTGCTCTTTCTGTTCTTTTTCACAGAAAGATTGCTAATCTTTCTGATATTCATTGTTTTGTACAAGCTTTGGTTCGTATAAAACCTGTCATTAAGTCAATTTCTCCTCCTTGGAGTTTGAATTTGGTTCTGGGGGCTCTTCAAGCTCCTCCATTTGAACCTATGCATTCATTGGACATTAAATTACTTTCTTGGAAAGTTTTGTTTCTTTTGGCCATCTCTTCTGCTAGAAGAGTTTCTGAATTATCTGCTCTTTCTTGTGAGTCTCCTTTTCTGATTTTTCATCAGGATAAGGCAGTGTTGCGAACTTCTTTTCAATTTTTACCTAAGGTTGTGAATTCTAACAAAATTAGTAGAGAAATTGTGGTTCCTTCATTATGTCCTAATCCTAGGAATTCTAAGGAGAAATCATTGCATTCTTTGGATGTAGTTAGAGCTTTGAAATATTATGTTGAAGCTACTAAGAATTTCCGAAAGACTTCTAGTATTTTGTTATCTTTTCCGGTTCTAGGAAAGGTCAGAAGGCCTCTGCCATTTCTTTGGCATCTTGGTTGAAATCTTTAATTCATCATGCTTATGTCGAGTCGGGTAAAACTCCGCCTCAAAGGATTACAGCTCATTCTACTAGGTCAGTTTCTACTTCCTGGGCTTTTAGGAATGAAGCTTCTGTTGATCAGATTTGCAAAGCAGCAACTTGGTCTTCTTTGCATACTTTTACTAAATTCTACCATTTTGATGTGTTTTCTTCTTCTGGAGCAGTTTTTGGTAGAAAAGTACTTCAGGCAGCTGTTTCAGTTTGATTCTTCTGCTTATAATTTCAGTTTTTTTCATTATAAGATTTAAACTTTGTTTTGGGTGTGGATTATTTTCAGCGGAATTTGCTGTCTTTATTTTATCCCTCCCTCTCTAGTGACTCTTGCGTGGAAGATCCACATCTTGGGTAGTCATTATCCCATACGTCACTAGCTCATGGACTCTTGCTAATTACATGAAAGAAAACATAATTTATGTAAGAACTTACCTGATAAATTCATTTCTTTCATATTAGCAAGAGTCCATGAGGCCCACCCTTTTTTGTGGTGGTTATGATTTTTTTTGTATAAAGCACAATTATTCCAATTCCTTATTTTTTATGCTTTCGCACTTTTTTTCTTATCACCCCACTTCTTGGCTATTCGTTAAACTGATTTGTGGGTGTGGTGAGGGGTGTATTTATAGGCATTTTGAGGTTTGGGAAACTTTGCCCCTCCTGGTAGGAATGTATATCCCATACGTCACTAGCTCATGGACTCTTGCTAATATGAAATAAATGAATTTATCAGGTAAGTTCTTACATAAATTATGTTTTTTTACCTCAGGATAAAAAATCTAAAGGTAAATATAGGGCTGCTAATCGTTTTCGTTCCTTTCGTCAGAATAAGGAACAGAAGCCTAATCCTTCCCCTAAAGGAACGGTTTCTGTTTGGAAACCATCTCCAGTCTGGAATAAATCCAAGCCTTTCAGAAAGCCAAAGCCAGCTTCCAAGTCCACATGAAGGTGCGGCCCTCATTCCAGCACAGCTGGTAGGGGGCAGATTACGATTTTTCAAAGAAATTTGGATCAATTCGATTCACAGTCTTTGGATTCAGAACATTGTTTCACAAGGGTACAGAATAGGTTTCAAGGTAAGGCCTCCTGCAAGAAGATTTTTTCTTTCTCGCATTCCAATAAATCCAGTGAAGGCTCAAGCATTTCTGAAATGTGTTTCAGATCTAGAGTTGGCTGGAGTAATTATGCCAGTTCCAGTTCCGGAACAGGGTCTGGGGTTTTACTCAAATCTATTCATTGTACCAAAGAAGGAGAATTCCTTCAGACCAGTTCTGGATTTAAAAATATTGAATCGTTATGTAAGGATACCAACATTCAAAATGGGAACTATAAGGACTATTCTGCCTTTTGTTCAGCAAGGGCATTATATGTCCACAATAGATTTACAAGATGCATATCTGCATATTCCGATTCATCCAGATCACTTTCAGTTTCTGAGATTCTCTTTTCTAGACAAGCATTACCAGTTTGTGGCTCTGCCGTTCGGCCTAGCAACAGCTCCAAGGATTTTTTCAAAGGTTCTCGGTGCCCTTCTATCTGTAATCAGAGAACAGGGTATTGTGGTATTTCCTTATTTGGACGATATCTTGGTACTTGCTCAGTCTTCACATTTAGCAGAATTTCATACGAATCGACTTGCGTCGTTTCTTCAAGAACATGGTTGGAGGATCAATTTACCAAAGAGTTCATTGATTCCTCAGACAAGGGTAACCTTTTTAGGTTTCCAAATAGATTCAGTGTCCATGACTTTGTCTCTGACGGACAAGAGACGTCTGAAATTGGTTTCAGCTTGTCGAAACCTTCAGTCTCAATCATTCCCTTCGGTAGCCTTATGCATGGAAATTCTAGGTCTTATGACTGCTGCATCGGACGCGATCTCCTTTGCTCGTTTTCACATGCGACCTCTTCAGCTTTGTATGCTGAACCAATGGTGCAGGGATTATACAAAGATATCACAGTTAATATCTTTAAATACGATTGTACGACACTCTCTGACGTGGTGGACAGATCACCATCGTTTAGTTCAAGGGGCTTCTTTTGTTCTTCCAACCTGGACTGTGATCTCAACAGATGCGAGTCTGACAGGTTGGGGAGCTGTATGGGGGTCTCTGACAGCGCAAGGGGTTTGGGAATCTCAGGAGGCGAGATTACCAATCAACATTTTGGAACTCCGTGCGATTTTCAGAGCTCTTCAGTCGTGGCCTTTTCTGAAGAGAGAATCGTTCATTTGTTTTCAGACGGACAATGTCACAACCGTGGCATATGTCAATCATCAAGGGGGGACTCACAGTCCTCTGGCTATGAAAGAAGTATCTCGGATACTTGTATGGGCGGAATCCAGCTCCTGTCTAATTTCTGCGGTTCACATCCCAGGTATAGACAATTGGGAAGCGGATTATCTCAATCGCCAGACGTTACATCCGGGCGAATGGTCTCTTCACCCAGAGGTATTTCTTCAGATTGTTCAAATCTGGGGACTTCCAGAAATAGATCTGATGGCCTCTCATCTAAACAAGAAACTTCCCAGGTATCTGTCCAGATCCAGGGATCCTCAGGCAGAGGCAGTGGATGCATTGTCACTTCCTTGGAAGTATCATCCTGCCTATATCTTTCCGCCTCTAGTTCTTCTTCCAAGAGTGATCTCCAAGATTCTAAAAGAGCATTCGTTTGTTCTGCTGGTGGCTCCAGCATGGCCTCACAGGTTCTGGTATGCGGATCTTGTTCGGATGGCTACTTGCCATCCTTGGACTCTTCCGTTAAGACCAGACCTTCTATCTCAAGGCCCTTTTTTCCATCAGGATCTCAAATCATTAAATTTGAAGGTATGGAGATTGAACGCTTGATTCTCAGTCATAGAGGTTTCTCTGACTCCGTAATTAATACTATGTTACAGGCTCGTAAATCTGTGTCTAGGAAGATATATTATCGAGTCTGGAAGACTTACATTTCTTGGTGTTCTTCTCATCAATTTTCCTGGCATTCTTTTAGAATTCCTAGAATTTTACAGTTTCTTCAGGATGGTCTGGATAAAGGTTTGTCTGCAAGTTCCTTTTAAGGACAAATTTCTGCTCTTTCTGTGCTGTTTCACAGAAAGATTGCTAATCTTCCTGATATTCATTGTTTTGTACAGGCTTTGGTTCGTATAAAACCTGTCTGAAGATATGGTCTCCAGAATACTGTGTACAGTTCTGGAGACCATATCTTCAGACAGATATAAATAAACTAGAAGCTGTCCAAAGGAGGGCTACTAAAATGGTACATGGTCTAAAATATAAAACGTACAAAGAAAGACTCTATGATCTAAATATGTATAGTTTAGAGGATAGAAGGGAAAGAGGTGACATGATAGAAACCTTCAAATATATGAAGGGACTTAATAAAATAGAAGCTGAAAGCATTTTTCACAAAAAAATAAATGCCAAAACAAGGGGTCATAATCTAAAGTTAGAGGGTAGTAGATTCAGGAGAAATTTGAGGAAGCATTTTTTTACAGAAAGGGTGGTGGATTCATGGAATAAACTTCCATTTGAGGTGGTAAACACAAAGACTGTAAAGGAATTTAAAAATGCCTGGGACATGCATAAGGCTATCCTAAGGAAAAAGTAACATGTAATATGGGTAGACTTGATGGGCCTTTTTGGTTCTTATCTACCGTCAAATTCTATTAAGTCTATCTCTCCTCCTTGGAGTTTGAATTTGGTTCTGGGGGCTTTACAAGCTCCTCCGTTTGAACCTATGCATTCTCTGGATATTAAATTACTTTCTTGGAAAGTGTTGTTCCTTTTGTCCATCTCTTCTGCTAGAAGAGTTTCTGAATTATCTGCTCTTTCTTGTGAATCTCCTTTTCTGATTTTTCATCAGGATAAGGCGGTGTTGCGGACTTCATTTAAATTTTTACCTAAAGTTGTGAATTTTAACAACATTAGTAGAGAAATTGTGGTTCCTTCATTGTGTCCTAATCCTAAGAATTCTAAGGAAAGATCGTTACATTCTTTGGATGTAGTTAGAGCTTTGAAATATGTTGAAGCTACTAAAGATTTTCGAAAAACTTCTAGTCTATTTGTTATCTTTTCCGGTTCCAGGAAAGGTCAGAAGGCCTCTGCCATTTCTTTGGTGTCTTGGTTAAAGTCTTTGATTCATCATGCTTATGTTGAGTCGGGTAAAACTCCGCCTCAAAGGATTACAGCTCATTCTACTAGGTCAGTTTCTACTTCCTGGGCGTTTAGGAATGAAGCTTCTGTTGATCAGATTTGCAAAGCGGCCACTTGGTCTTCTTTGCATACTTTTACTAAATTCTACCATTTTGATGTGTTTCTTCTGAAGCAGTTTTTGGTAGAAAAGTACTTCAGGCAGCTGTTTCAGTTTGATTCTTCTGCTTATAATTTCAGTTTTTTTCATTATAAGATTAAAACTTTATTTTGGAGTGTGGATTATTTTTCAGCGGAATTGGCTGTCTTTATTTTATCCCTCCCTCTCTAGTGACTCTTGCGTGGAAGTTCCACATCTTGGGTATTTATTATCCCATACGTCACTAGCTCATGGACTCTTGCTAATTACATGAAAGAAAACATAATTTATGTAAGAACTTACCTGATAAATTCATTTCTTTCATATTAGCAAGAGTCCATGAGGCCCACCCTTTTTTGTGGTGGTTATGATTTTTTTGTATAAAGCACAATTATTCCAATTCCTTATTTTTTATGCTTTCGCACTTTTTCTTATCACCCCACTTCTTGGCTATTCGTTAAACTGATTTGTGGGTGTGGTGAGGGGTGTATTTATAGGCATTTTGAGGTTTGAGAAACTTTGCCCCTCCTGGTAGGAATGTATATCCCATACGTCACTAGCTCATGGACTCTTGCTAATATGAAAGAAATGAATTTATCAGGTAAGTTCTTACATAAATTATGTTTTTTCGCGCCAAAAATATTTTCGCACCAAGAATGACGCAATAAAGTTTAGCATTTGACGCACCCGCGGGCCTAATACCGCCCGCAATTTGCAAGAAATAGTCAATTGAAAAAAAGACTAAACCCCAGGTAAGAAATACATTTCTTAAAAAAATGTTTATATTCCCCAAATATGAAACTGACAGTCTGCAGAAGGAAATACATGAACCTGACTCATGGCAAATATAAGTACAATACATATATTTAGAACTTTATATAAATGCATAAAGTGCCAAACCATAGCTGAGGTGTCTTAAGTAATAAAAAACATACTTACCCAAAGATACCCATCCACATATAGCAGATAGCCAAACCAGTACTAAAACGGTTATCAGTAGAGGTAATGGTAAATTGAGAGTATATCGTCGATCTGAAAAGGGAGGTAGGAGATGAATCTCTACGACCGATAACAGAGAACCTATGAAATAGACCCCCGTAAGGGAAATCATTGTATTCAATAAGTGATACTCCCTTCACGTCCCTCTGACATTCGCTGTACTCTGAGCGGAATCGGGCTTCAACAATGCTGAGAAGCGCTCCTGGTAGGATTGTATATCCCATACGTCACTAGCTCATGGACTCTTGCCAATTACATGAAAGAAATTGGCTAATCTTCCTGATGTTCAGTCCTTTGTTCAGGCCCTGGTTAGAATCAGGCTTGTGTTTAAGTATTTTGCTCCTCCTTGTAACCTAAATATTGTTCTTCATGTTCTTCAAAAGGCTCAGTTTGAGCTTATGCATTCTGTTGACGTTAAGCTTCTGTAGTAGAAGGTTTTGTTTTCTTCTTAAAATGGGGAGAATTCACATCTGCATTCATTTTTGGGAAATACAGAACCTGGCCACCAGGAGGAGGCAAAGACACCCCAACAAAAGGCTTAAATACCTCCCCCACTTCCCTCATCCCCCAGTCATTCTTTGCCTTTCGTCACAGGAAGTTGGCAGAGAAGTGTCGGAATATTACAGAATAGTCTCTTATGGAGGGTAGTTCTCTTTGAGATGGGACTAGAGTTTTAAGTAGTCCTGTCAGCCTTTCAGTGAGAGCATGGATGAAAGTTGGAGTCCGGAAATGCAGGGAGAGTCTTTATGCGAAACCATCCCGACTCATATCAACAGCTCCATAAGCAATCGGCGTTGACGAGTTTCGCTGCCTGCTTTCTTCACTCAAGTCCATGTCAGAAGCAACGCTACTATCTGTCAAACTTTAAAGACCGTGTTACTGTTCCATGGCATAGATTCCGGTAAGATCGTTTCATTTTCCTTTTCACTGTGGTGATATAATGTAATGATATAACTCAGGTTTTCAGTGGGACTCCTTTATCTTTATGGAATCTAGGGTTAATATCTCCTGAGGGGGGTTATTGAACAGTGGGGGACTTTAATCATGTTTTTTATGTGATTCTGTCTGCTTATGTGTAGAGATGTTGGGGCTCATGGCTTAAACAGAACCTACAGGTTTTTCGAGCTGCGCAGTTCTTGTGGACTGGCGTGCTTTTCCTTGGCCTGCATGTTGCACCTCATGACCGGGCGTGGTCACATTTTCGTTCTCCATTTCCATATTCTTGACCGAGTGTCAGTGGAGAGGGTCTGTTCTCTACATGTCTGGGTCATAGGAGGTGGTGAGTGCCCGAGCCATTGGGGGTGTGAGGTGCCAGTTATTTTTGTCCATAATTTAATCAGTCAAGTTATGGAGGATTCTGATTTTTCGGAGGATTTCTCTGATCCATATTCTGTTACCTGCGTAGATTGTATGGAGGCCCGGGTAATCCAGCCCAATTAATTATGTTCTGTATACCGTAATAGAGTGCTCTCTTCTACCACTGGGGAGAGATTAGAGACCGCTGAGCCATCCGCCTCTGAGGATTCTGTGTCCTGGCGGTGCGTTCCCTGGAATCTTCTGTTCCTACACCGGCAGTTGTCCCAAATAACGTTACCCCTTCTCCGGAAGGAGGTATATTTCCACCAGAGGTTGCTGCACGGTTTTGCATGGCCATATCTTTGTCGTTGGCGCACTTACATCTTTCTGATTGCAAGTAAAGAGCTTATCAGTGTCCTCTTAACATGGGGGCGTCAGGTGAGACCGGCCTTTCCTCTGGGGAAGTGGTTCCCTCTGAGGCTTCAGGGGTACAGCCTTTAGATGCCCAGCCGGAGGTGAGTTTTGCCTTTAGATTTAGACTGACGCTCCTGCGTGTACAACTGAGGCATGTGTTGGAGGCATTGGAGGATTTCAGTTCTGATGACGAACAGCGCTAGATGAGTGGAGGGATCGAGATCCTACTCCTGATGGTCTTTTGTTTGTGTATCTTATCCCAGTTCTGAGCTCTTGAGGAATCGGGTCTCTGACAGGCTGACCCAGCTAGTGTTTCCATTCCTTGTTGGCGTTCACCTGCAGGTGCTGCCTACTTTCTTTTGATCCGGTGAGGATGTGTTTTCTTTTATTTCCGGAGCTCGAGTCTGTTGTATTCTTTACCTTTTAGGAATTTTTTTTCTTCTCTGGGATTTTGATACTAGCGATTTTATGGTCTCGATAGTTGTTGCTTCCGGCGGAAGTTCAATAAATAAATAAATAAATGTTAAGAGACAATGTTTAAGCCTCAGAGCTTATTTGTCTATCGTTTGTCTGTTTATTTAGTCTAGCCCTGCTAGGGTTTAGAACTTTCAGTTGGCCTTTGAACAGTTTGGTCGTACCCTGGACATCAGGCTGGCCCTGGCTGGGTACTAGTTCACTCTGTTCTTTGGAGGTTTATATCGGACATGGTGTATCCTTGACAACAGGCTGGTCCTGTTTGGGTGCTAAGTTTGCTTACTTCTTGTTAAGAGGTTGTTTTCTTGTTTCTAAAAGATATTGGAGCCCCTTCTATCCTAGATGTCAGGCTGGTCCTAGTTTATTTCATCTGGTGGGGTGTCTGATGCTTGGTTCATTCTCCGTAATAAGTATTTGTCCCTGCACAACTTGTTTGGTTAGCTGGGATTACGAATCTTGCTATGGCAGTATATTTGTAGTCCCTGAGGTCCTTTGGACAGGAGCTAGAGTCTTCCCTTCTGAGGGTGGAGGATCAGATGACTGCATGGAGATCTCCAGTACCAGGTGTAGGGCTGATTAATTTCCCCTCTATCGGTACTCCATTGTGGATTGAATTGTCCTATTTTGGTTCAGATCTCCTTCGCCAGTGCTTCTCTCCTCATTTTCGAGGATTGCTGTATTTTCGCTTCCCCTTGCCTTTGGGGTGGGACATTCTGTCATCTGGTTGAGGAGACCCGGTTCTTAGGGATTGTTTTCTTTGCAGTACCCTCTTTTTGATCCTATATTCTAGGGGGTCTGGGGGATTGTTTGGCAGTCTCTTTGCCATCGCCTGATAAGAAGTTTTAGGATGCTCGTTCATTTGTTAATTCCTTGAGCTGTAGTTTCTGTGGTTGTTTCAGACTGGATCTTTGGAGACTCATATTCTCTCAAACAGGGATTGATCTCTAAGGTTTGAGTTTTGATCTCTTTTAGGTCCTGCCTTTGTCTTCGGACTTTTTGGGTGTTAGCCTAGAAGCCCTTTGGGGCTGAGGGGTTAGTCATTGGGATACTTCTGAGAGATCAAAGTTCCAAAAGGGTCTGCAAGGTTTCTTGGTTTTCATTTTGCTCCTGGTTCTGGGTGTCCGGATTTTTAACCTAGTCCTTGTCTTTGAATTGGCATTTTGTTTAAAGGGACACTGAACCCAATTTTTTTCTTTCGTGATTCAGATAGAGCATGACATTTTAAGCAACTTTCTAATTTACTCCTATTATCACATTTTCTTTATTCTCTTGGTATCTTTATTTGAAATGCAAGAATCTAAGTTTAGATGCCGGCCCATTTTTGGTGAACAACCTGGGTTGTCCTTGCTGATTGGTGGATAAATTAATCTACCAATCAAAAAGTGCTGTCCAGATTTCTGAACCCAAAAAAGCTTAGATGGCTTTTTTTTTCTTTCAAATAAAGATAGCAAGAGAACAAAGAAAAATTGATAATAGGAGTAAATTAGAAAGTTGCTTAAAATTGCATGCTCTATCTGAATCACAAAAGAAAAAAATTGGGTTCAGTTTCCCTTTAACCCCTTAATGACCACAGCACTTTTCCATTTTCTGTCCGTTTGGGACCAAGGCTATTTTTACATTTTTGCGGTGTTTGTGTTTAGCTGTAATTTTCCTCTTACTAATTTACTGTACCCACACATATTATATACCGTTTTTCTCGCCATTAAAAGGACTTTCTAAAGATACCATTATTTTCATCATATCTTATAATTTACTATAAAAAAATATAAAATATGAGGAAAAAATTGAAAAAAAACAAAAAATTTTCTAACTTTGACCCCCAAAATCCATTACACATCTACAACCACCAAAAAACAACCATACTAAATAGTTTCTACATTTTGTCCTGAGTTTAGAAATACACAATGTTTACATGTTCTTTGCTTTTTTTGCAAGTTATAGGCCAATAAATACAAGTAGCACTTTGCTATTTCCAAACCACTTTTTTTCAAAATTAACGCAAGTTACATTGGAACACTGATATCTGTCAGGAATCCCTGAATATACCTTGACATGTATATATTTTGTTTTAGAAGACATCCCAAAGTATTGATCTAGGCCCATTTTGGTATATTTCATGCCACCATTTCACCGCCAAATGCGATCAAATTAAAAAAAATTGTTCACTTTTTCACACATTTTGTTACAAACGTTAGGTTTCTCACTGAAATTATTTACAAACAGCTTGTGCAATTATGGCACAAATGGTTGTAAATGCTTCTCTGAGATCCCCTTTGTTCAGAAATAGCAGACTTATATGGCTTTGGCATTGCTTTTTGGTAATTAGAAGGCTTCTAAATGCCGCTGCGCACCACACGTGTATTATGTCCAGCAGTGCAGGGGTTAATTAGGGAGCTTGTAGGGAGCTAGTAGGGTTAATTTTAGCTTTAGTATAGTGTAGAAGACAACCCAAAGTATTGATCTAGGCCCAATTTGGTATATTTCATGCCACCATTTCACCGCCAAATGCGATCAAATAAAAAAAATTGTTCGCTTTTTCACAAACTTTTTCACAAAGTTTAGGTTTCTCACTAAAATTATTTACAAACAGCTTCTGCAATTATGGCACAAAAGGTTGTAAATGCTTCTCTGGGATCCCCTTTGTTGAGAAATAGCAGACTTATATGGCTTTGGCGTTGCTTTTTGGTAATTAGAAGGCTGCTAAATGCTGATGCGCATCACACGTGTATTATGGCTAGCAGTGAAGGGGTTAATTAGGTAGCATGTAGGGAGCTTGCAGGGTTAATTTTAGCTTTAGTGTAGATATCAGCCTCCCACCTGACACATTACACATCCTGATGCCTCCCAAACAACTCTCTTCCCTCCTCCACCCTACAATTGTTCCCGCCATGTTAAGTACTGGCAGAAAGTCTGCCAGTACTAAAATAAAAGCTATCTTTGATATTTTTTTTTTTAAAAGGCATATTTAAATATGGTGCTCTTTAGGATCCCCCCTTAGCCCCCAACCTTACTGATACCCCCCCAAACAGCTTTCTAACCCTCCCCCTCTAACTTATTGGGTAGTTTACAGTAAAAAAAAAAAATTATTATTTTTTTTATATTTTTCTGTAGTGTAGCTTGCCCCCCCCCCCCAAAGACCAACCCCCACCCCTCCCAGATCCCTTAGATCGTTTTATTTTAAATATTTTTGCCACTTTTTTTAAAATAATTTTTCTGTAGTGTAGCGTTTCCCACACTGCTCCCCAGTGGCATCGGATGGCCAAGGGGGGTTATTGCAGGATGCCTCGATATTGAGGTATCACTGCAATAACCGGAAAGCGTCTGGAAGCGATCAGGATTACTTCCACCGCTTTCCAAGGACGTACCCCACACGTCCTCGGTCCTTAACTGCATTTTTTTGAGGACGTACGGTGTACGTCCTTGGTCCTTAATGGGTTAATCTGTTTACTTTCATGTAATTAGCAAGAGTCCATGAGCTAGTGACGTATGGGATATACATTCCTACCAGGAGGGGCAAAGTTTCCCAAACCTCAAAATGCCTATAAATACACCCCTAACCACACCCACAAATCAGTTTTTACAAACTTTGCCTCCTATGGAGGTGGTGAAGTAAGTTTGTGCTAGATTCTTCGTTGATATGCGCTCCGCAGCAGGTTGGAGCCCGGTTTTCCTCTCAGCGTGCAGTGAATGTCAGAGGGATGTGAGGAGAGTATTGCCTATTTGAATTCAATGATCTCCTTCTACGGGGTCTATTTCATAGGTTCTCTGTTATCGGTCGTAGAGATTCATCTCTTACCTCCCTTTTCAGATCGACGATATACTCTTATATATACCATTACCTCTACTGATTCTTGTTTCAGTACTGGTTTGGCTTTCTACTACGCGTAGATGAGTGTCCTGGGGTAAGTAAGTCTTATTTTCTGTGACACTCTAAGCTATGGTTGGGCACTTTTATATAAAGTTCTAAATATATGTATTCAAACATTTATTTGCCTTGACTCAGGATGTTCAACGTTCCTTATTTCAGACAGTCAGTTTCATATTTGGGATAATGCATATGAATTTATCATTTTTTCTTACCTTAAAATTGACTTTTTTTCCTGTGGGCTGTTAGGCTCGCGGGGGCTGAAAATGCTTCATTTTATTGCGTCATTCTTGGCGCGGACTTTTTTGGCGCAAAAATATTTTTCTATTTCCGGGGTCATACGTGTCGCCGGAAGTTGCGTCATCTTTTTGACGTTTTTGCGCCAAAAGTGTCGGCGTTCCGGATGTGGCGTCATTTTTGGCTCCAAAAGCATTTAGGCGCCAAATAATGTGGGCGTCTTTTTTGGCGCTAAAAAATATGGGCGTCATTATTGTCTCCACATTATTTAAGTCTCATTATTTATTGCTTCTGGTTGCTAGAAGCTTGTTCACTGGCATTTTTTCCCATTCCTGAAACTGTGATTTAAGGAATTTGATCAATTTTGCTTTATATGTTGTTTTTTCTATTACATATTGCAAGATGTCCCAGATTGACCCTGAGTCAGAAGATACTACTGGAAAATCACTGCCTGGTGCTGGATCTACCAAAGTTAAGTGTATCTGCTGTAAACTTGTGGTATCTGTTCCTCCAGCTGTTGTTTGTAATGAATGTCATGACAAGCTTGTTAATGCAGATAATATTTCCTTTAGTAATACTACATTACCTGTTGCTGTTCCATCAACATCTAATACTAGTGTTCCTGTTAACATAAGAGATTTTGTGTCTAAATCCATTAAGAAGGCTATGTCTGTTATTCCTCCTTCTAGTAAACGTAAAAGGTCTTTTAAAACTTCTCATTTTTCAGATGAATTTTTAAATGAACATCATCATTCTGATTCTGATAGTGGTTCCTCTGGTTCAGAGGATTCTGTCTCAGAGGTTGATGCTGATAAATCTTCATATTTATTCAAAATGGAATTTATTCGTTCTTTACTTAAAGAGGTTTTAATTGCATTAGAAATAGAGGATTCTGGTCCTCTTGATACTAAATCTAAATGTTTAAATAAGGTTTTTAAATCTCCTGTAGTTATTCCAGAAGTTTTTCCTGTCCCTGATGCTATTTCTGAAGTAATCTCCAGGGAATGGAATAATTTGGGTAATTCATTCTAAACGTTTTAAGCAATTATATCCTGTGCCGACAGATTAGAGTTTTGGGACAAAATCCCTAAAGTTGATGGGGCTATCTCTACTCTTGCTAAACGTATTACTATTCCTACGGCAGATAGTACTTCCTTTAAAGATCCTTTAGATAGGAAAATTGAATCCTTTCTAAGAAAAGCTTACTTATGTTCAGGTAATCTTCTTAGACCTGCTATATCTTTAGCGGATGTTGCTGCAGCTTCAACTTTTTGGTTAGAAGCTTTAGCGCAACAAGTAACAGATCATAATTCTCATAGCATTGTTAATCTTCTTCAACATGCTAATAACTTTATTTGTGATGCCATCTTTGATATCATTTGAGTTGATGTCAGGTATATGTCTCTAGCTATTTTAGCTAGAAGAGCTTTATGGCTTAAAACTTGGAATGCTGATATGTCTTCTATGTCTACTCTGCTTTCCCTTTCTTTCCAGGGTAATAAATTATTTGGTTCTCAGTTGGATTCTATTATCTCAACTGTTACTGGAGGGAAAGGAACTTTTTTACCACAGGATAAAAAATCTAAAGGTAAATTTAGGTCTAATAATTGTTTTCGTTCCTTTCGTCACAATAAGGAACAAAAGCCTGATCCTTCATCCACAGGAGCGGTATCAGTTTGGAAACCATCTCCAGTCTGGAATAAATCCAAGCCTTTTAGAAAACCAAAGCCAGCTCCCAAGTCCACATGAAGGTGCGGCCCTCATTCCAGCTCAGCTGGTAGGGGGCAGATTACGATTTTTCAAAGAAATTTGGATCAATTCAATTCACAATCTTTGGATTCAGAACATTGTTTCAGAAGGGTACAGAATTGGCTTCAAAATAAGGCCTCCTGCAAAGAGATTTTTTCTTTCCCGTGTCCCAGTAAATCCAGTGAAGGCTCAAGCATTTCTGAAATGTGTTTCAGATCTAGAGTTGGCTGGAGTAATTATGCCAGTTCCAGTTCTGGAACAGGGAATGGGGTTTTATTCAAATCTCTTCATTGTACCAAAGAAGGAGAATTCTTTCAGACCAGTTCTGGATCGAAAAATATTGAATCGTTATGTAAGGATACCAACTTTCAAAATGGTAACTATAAGGACTATCTTGCCTTTTGTTCAGCAACGGCATTATATGTCCACAATAGATTTACAGGATGCATATCTGCATATTCCGATTCATCCAGATCACTATCAGTTTCTGAGATTCTCTTTCCTAGACAAGCATTACCAATTTGTGGCTCTGCCGTTTGGCCTAGCAACAGCTCCAAGGATATTTACATAGATTCTCGGTGCCCTTCTGTCTGTAATCAGAGAACAGGGTATTGTGGTATTTCCTTATTTGGACGATATCTTGGTACTTGCTCAATCTTCACATTTAGCAGAATCTCATATGAATCGACTCGTATTGTTTCTTCGAGATCATGGTTGGTTTGCCAAAAAGTTCATTGATTCCTCAGACAAGGGTAACCTTTTTAGGTTTCCAGATAGATTCAGTGTCCATGATTCTGTCTCTGACAGACAAGAGACGTCTAAAGTTGGTTTCAGCCTGTCGAAACCTTCAGTCTCAATCATTCCCTTCGGTAGCCTTATGCATGGAAATTCTAGGTCTTATGACTGCTGCATTGGACACGATCCCCTTTGCTCGTTTTCACATGCGACCTCTTCAGCTCTGTATGCTGAACCAGTGGTGCAGGGATTTCACAAAGATACATCAATTGATATCTTTAAAACCATTTGTACGACACTCTCTGACGTGGTGGACAGATCACCAACGTTTAGTTCAGGGGGCTTCTTTTGTTCTTCCAACCTGGACTGTGATTTCAACAGATGCAAGTCTGACAGGTTGGGGAGCAGTTTGGGGGTCTCTGACAGCACAAGGAGTTTGGGAATCTCAGGAGGTGAGATTACCAATCAATATTTTGGAACTCCGTGCAATTTTCAGAGCTCTTCAGTCATGGCCTCTTCTAAAGAGAGAATCGTTCATTTGTTTTCAGACAGACAATGTCACAACTGTGGCATATATCAATCATCAAGGAGGGACTCACAGTCCTCTGGCTATGAAAGAAGTATCTCGAATTCTGGTTTGGGTGGAATCCAGCTCCTGTCTAATTTCTGCGGTTCATATCCCAGGTATAGACAATTGGGAAGCGGATTATCTCAGCCGCCAAACATTACATCCGGGCGAATGGTCTCTTCACCCAGAGGTATTTCTTCAGATTGTTCAAATGTGGGGACTTCCAGAAATAGATCTGATGGCTTCTCATCTAAACAAGAAACTTCCCAGGTATCTGTCCAGATCCAGGGATCCTCAAGCGGAAGCAGTGGATGCATTGTCACTTCCTTGGAAGTATCATCCTGCCTATATCTTTCCTCCTCTAGTTCTTCTTCCAAGAGTAATATCCAAGATTCTGAAGGAATGCTCGTTTGTTCTGCTGGTGGCTCCAGCATGGCCTCACAGGTTTTGGTATGCGGATCTTGTCCGGATGGCCTCTTGCCAACCGTGGACTCTTCCGTTAAGACCAGACCTTCTGTTGCAAGGTCCTTTTTTCCATCAGGATCTCAAATCCTTAAATTTAAAGGTATGGAGATTGAACGCTTGATTCTTAGTCAAAGAGGTTTCTCTGACTCTCTGATTAATACTATGTTACGGGCTCGTAAATCTGTATCTAGGAAGATATATTATAGAGTCTGGAAGACTTACATTTCTTGGTGTCTTTCTCATCATTTTTCCTGGCATTCTTTTAGAATTCCGAGAATTTTGCAGTTTCTTCAGGATGGTTTGGATAAAGGTTTGTCTGCAAGTTCCTTGAAAGGACAAATCTCTGCTCTTTCTGTTCTTTTTCACAGAAAGATTGCTAATCTTCCTGATATTCATTGTTTTGTACAAGCTTTGGTTCGTATAAAACCTGTCATTAAGTCAATTTCTCCTCCTTGGAGTTTGAATTTGGTTCTGGGGGCTCTTCAAGCTCCTCCATTTGAACCTATGCATTCATTGGACATTAAATTACTTTCTTGGAAAGTTTTGTTTCTTTTGGCCATCTCTTCTGCTAGAAGAGTTTCTGAATTATCTGCTCTTTCTTGTGAGTCTCCTTTTCTGATTTTTCATCAGGATAAGGCGGTGTTGCGAACTTCTTTTCAATTCTTACCTAAGGTTGTGAATTCTAACAACATTAGTAGAGAAATTGTGGTTCCTTCATTATGTCCTAATCCTAAGAATTCTAAGGAGAAATCATTGCATTCTTTGGATGTAGTTAGAGCTTTGAAATATTATGTTGAAGCTACTAAGAATTTCTGAAAGACTTCTAGTCTATTTGTTATCTTTTCCGGTTCTAGGAAAGGTCAGAAGGCTTCTGCCATTTCTTTGGCATCTTGGTTGAAATCTTTAATTCATCATGCTTATGTTGAGTCGGGTAAAACTCCGCCTCAAAGGATTACAGCTCATTCTACTAGGTCAGTTTCTACTTCCTGGGCTTTTAGGAATGAAGCTTCTGTTGATCAGATTTGCAAAGCAGCAACTTGGTCTTCTTTGCATACTTTTACTAAATTCTACCATTTTGATGTGTTTTCTTCTTCTGAAGCAGTTTTTGGTAGGAAAGTACTTCAGGCAGCTGTTTCAGTTTCATTCTTCTGCTTATAATTTCAGTTTTTTTCATTATAAGATTTAAACTTTATTTTGGGTGTGGATTATTTTCAGTGGAATTGGCTGTTTTTTTTTTATCCCTCCCTCTCTAGTGACTCTTGCGTGGAAAGATCCACATCTTGGGTAGTCATTATCCCATACGTCACTAGCTCATGGACTCTTGCTAATTACATGAAAGAAAACATAATTTATGTAAGAACTTACCTGATAAATTCATTTCTTTCATATTAGCAAGAGTCCATGAGGCCCACCCTTTTTTGTGGTGGTTATGATTTTTTTGTATAAAGCACAATTATTCCAATTCCTTATTTTTTATGCTTTCGCACTTTTTTCTTATCACCCCACTTCTTGGCTATTCGTTAAACTGATTTGTGGGTGTGGTGAGGGGTGTATTTATAGGCATTTTGAGGTTTGGGAAACTTTGCCCCTCATGGTAGGAATGTATATCCCATACGTCACTAGCTCATGGACTCTTGCTAATATGAAAGAAATGAATTTATCAGGTAAGTTCTTACATAAATTATGTTTTTCAGATTTTCAGAGTCTTTGGATCTGTCTGGCATCCAGTAGCAGGCTTGTTTTCCCAGTCCTAGGGAAACCTCCTTGTTCCTACTGGGGCGGTTCTCTTTCTCTTTTCTGGAAAAGTGGAGGATTTTTTTCCTGGGAATCATCTCTACTTGAGTATTCCTGGGTTTTTTCATTTTTCCTTCTATTTTGGAGGATCTGCTCTAATGTGCCTATCCAGTTGCCGCCTCTTGAAGTGGTTTCCTCTTCTGCCTCTAGGAGATCAATGGGTCGAGGGGGAGAGCTGGTCTGCCCTGCTTTTTGAGTTGTTTTTTTTTCTCTTGTTCCTTTCCAGGAATGTCCTGGTGCAAGTTTGCTAGCTACTCGGTTAGCTAGTTATTATGGTTTGACGTTTAGTCTGATTGCCTATCCGATGGAAGCCTGTGGCTTTCATTTGTGGCATAGTCGGATATTACTATTCTGGTCAGTTTCTCTGTGCTAGATAGCTGTCTGTGGTAAGGTGGTTTGTTCTACCTTTTGTCCTGCTGGTTAAGGCAGGTTACGTCTTCAATGACGCGAGTGTATCCTTTCCGGATGTTGTTAGTGCCAAAAAAATTTCAGTTTGCGTTGTGCGTCATACTTGGCGCCAAATAATTTCATTATTTAAAACCCCAATCCTATATGCCTCTTGCCTTTTTCTATGTCAGAGGACTATGCTGTTTGAATTTTTTTACCACTTCTGAAACTGCCATATAAGGAAATTGATAATTTTGCTTTATATGTTGTTTTTTCTCTTACATTTGCAAGATGTCTCAATCTGATCCTGTCTCAGAAACCAATGTTGGAACCCTGCTGCCTGATAACAGTTCTACCAAAGCTAAGTGCGTCTGTTGTAGATTATATTTCCAGCTGTGGTATGAAATAGTTGTCATGATAAGCTTTTACATGCAGAGAATGTGTCCATCAGTAATAGTACAATGCCTGTTGTTCCTTCAACATCTAATGTACATGATATGCCTGTGAATATAAAAGATTTTATTGCTGATGCGATTCAGAAGGCTTTGTCTGCCATCCCGCCTTCTAATAAATGTAAAAGGTCTTTTAAAACTTCTCATAAAGTTGATGAAATTTCAAATGACCGACAACATACTGAATTATCCTCCTCTGATGAGGATCTATCTGATTTAGAAGATCCTTCTTCAGATATTGACAATGACAAATCTACTTATTTATTTAAAATGGAGTATATTCGTTCCTTGTTAAAAGAGGTGTTGATTACATTGGATATTGAGGAAACTAGTCCTCTTGATATTAAAACTATTAATTGTTTAAATTCTGTTTATAGACCTCCTGTGGTTACTCCAGAGGTTTTTCCAGTTCTGATGCTATTTCTGATATGATTTCCAAGGAATGGAATAGGCCTGGTACTTCTTTTATTCCTTCTTCAAGGTTTAAAAAATCGTATCCTTTGCCAGCAGTTAGATTGGAGTTTTGGGAAAAGATCCCCAAAGTTGATGGGGCTATTTCTACTCTTGCTAAACGTACTACAATTCCTATGGAAGATAGTACTTATTTTAAAGACCCTTTAGATAGGAAACTTGAATCTTATCTAAGGAAAGCTTATTTATATTCTGGCTATCTTCTCAGGCCTGCCATTTCTATAGCTGATGTTGCAGCTGCATCAAATTTTTGGTTGGAAAGTTTAGCGCAACAGGAAATGGATCCTAATTTGTCTAGCATTGTTCGCTTGCTTCAACATGCTAATCATTTTATCTGTGATGCCATTTTTGATATCATCAAAATTGATGTTAAATCTATGTCTTTAGCTATTTTAGCTAGAAGAGCTTTGTGGCTCAAATATTGGAATGCTGATATGGTATCTAAGTCTAGATCACTATCTCTTTCTTTCCAAGGTAATAAGTTATTTTGTTCTCCGTTGGATTTGATTATTTCAACTTTCACTGGGTGAAGGGAGTTTTTTTGCCTCAGGATAAAAGACCTAAGGGTAAATCTAAAGCTTCTAACCGTTTTCGTTCCTTTCGACAAAATAAGAAACAGACACCTAATCCTTCCCCCAAAGAATCCGGTTCCAATTGGAAACCTTCTTCAAGTTGGAGTAAATCCAAAACTTTTAGGAAACCTAAGCCAGCCCCCAAGTTTGCATGAAGGTGCGGCCCTCATTCCAGCTCAGCTGGTAGGGGCAGATTAAGATTCTTCCAAAACATTTGGGCAGATTCTGTCCAAAATCAATGGATTCAGAGTATTGTCTCTCAAGGGTACAGAATAGGATTCAGAGTAAGACCTCCTGTGAGAAGATATTTTCTTTCACGCATCCCAGCAAATCCAGTAAAGGCTCAGGCTTTTCTGAAGTGTGTTTCAAACCTGAAGCTTTCAGAGGTAATCATACCAGTTCCGTTTCAGGAACAGGGTTTTGGTGTTTTATTCAAATCTATTCATTGTCCCAAAGATAGAAAATTCATTCAGGCCAGTTCTGGATCTGAAAATTTTGAATCTTTATGTAAGAGTGCCAACTTTCAAAATGGTGACTATAAGGACTATTCTGCCTTTTGTTCAGCATGGGCATTATATGTCCACAATAGACTTACAGGATGCATATCTTCATATTCCGATTCATCCAGACCACTATCAGTTTCTGAGATTCTCTTTTCTAGACAAGCATTACCAATTTGTCGCTCTTCCATTTGGCCTAGCGACCGCTCCAAGAATCTTTTCAAATGTTCTCGGTGCCCTACTCTCTGTAATCAGAGAACGGGGTATTGCAGGGTTTCCTTATTTGGACGATATCTTGGTACTAGCTCAGTCTTTACATTTTGCAAATTCTCACACGAATCAACTAGTGTTGTTTCTTCAAAGACATGGTTGGAGGATCAATTTACCAAAAAGTTATTTAATTCCTCAGACAAGGGTCACCTTTTTAGGTTTCCACATAGATTCAGTGTCCATGAATCTGTCTCTAACAGACCAGAGACAATTAAAATTTGGTTTCAGCTTGTTGGAAACTTCAGTCTCAATCGTTCCCTTCAGTAGCTATGTGCATAGAAGTTTTAGGTCTCATGACTGCAGCATCAGACACAATCCCCTTTGCTTGTTTTCATATGAGACCTCTCCAGCTTTGTATGCTGAACCAATGGTGCAGGGATTATACAAAGATATCACAATTAATATCCTTAAATCCCAATGTTCGACTCTCTCTGACTTTGTGGTTAGATCACCATTGTATAGTTCAAGGGGCCTCTTTTGTTCGTCCAACCTGGACTGTGATCATTACAGATGCAAGTCTTTCAGGTTAGGGAGCTGTCTGGGGATCTCTGATAGCACAAGGGGTTTTGAAATCTCAAGAGGCGAGGTTACCAATCAATATTTTAGAACTCCGTGCTATTTTCAGGGCTCTTCAGGTTTGGCCTCTGTTGAAGAGAGAAACGTTCATTTGTTTTCAGACATACAATATCACAACTGTGACATATGTCAATCATCAGGGTGGGACTCGCAGTCCTCAAGCTATGAAAGAGGTATCTCGGATACTTGCTTGGGCGGAATCCAGCTCCTGTCTAATTTCTGTGGTTCATATCCCAGGTATAGACAATTGGGAAATGGATTATCTCAGTCGGCAGACTTTACATCCGGGGGAGTGGTCACTCCATCCAGATGCGTTTTCTCAGATTGTTCAGATGTGGGGTCTTCCAGAAATAGATCTAATGGCTTCCCATCTAAACAAGAAACTACCCAGGTACCTGTCCAGGTCCAGGGATCCTCAGGCGGAAGCGGTGGATGCGTTAACAGTTCCTTGGTGTTACCAACCTGCTTATATTTTCCCGCCTTTAGTTCTTCTTCCAAGAGTGATCTCCAAAATCATCATGGAACAATTGTTTGTGTTGCTGGTAGCTCCAGCATGACCTCACAGGTTTTGGTATGCGGATCATGTTCGGATGTCTAGTTGCCAACCTTGGTCACTTCCATTAAGGCCAGACCTTTTGTCCATCAGGATCTCAAATCAATACATTTGAAGTTATGGAAATTGAACGCCTAGTGCTTAATCATAGAGGTTTCTCTGACTCAGTGATTAATACTATGTTACAGGCTCGTAAATCTGTTTCTAGGAAGATTTTTTTTCGAGTTTGGAAGACATATTTCATGGTGTTCTTCTCATAAATTCTCCTGGCATTCTTTTAGAATTCCTAGAATTTTACAGTTTCTTCAGGATGGTTTGGATAAGGGTTTGTCTGCAAGTTCTTTGAAGTGACAAATCTCTGCTCTATCTGTTTTATTTCACAGAAAGATTGCTAAGCTTCCTGATATTCACTGTTTTGTACAGGCTTTGGTCCGTATCAAGCCTGTCATTAAATCAATTTCTCCTCCTTGGAGTCTTAATTTGGTTTTGAAGGCTTTACAGGCTCCTCCGTTTGAGCCTATGCATTCTTTGGACATTAAACTACTTTCTTGGAAAGTGTTGTTCCTTTTGGCCATCTCTTCTGCTAGAAGAGTTTCCGAATTATCTGCTCTTTCTTGTGAATTTCCTTTTCTGATTTTTCATCAGGATAAGGCAGTTTTGCAGACTTCATTTAAATTTCTACCTAAGGTTGTGAATTCTAACAACATCAATAGAGAAATTGTTGTCCCTTCTTTGTGTTCTAATCCTAAGAATTCTTTGGAGAGATCCTTACATTCTTTGGATGTGGTAAGAGCTTTGAAACAAGCTACTACTTTCAGGAAGACTTCTAGTCTATTTGTTATCTTTTCTGGTTCTAGGAAAGATCAGAAGGCTTTTGCCATTTCCTTGGCATCTTGGTTAAAGCTTTTGATTCTTCAGGCTTATTTGGAGTCGTGTCAGGCCCCGCATCAGAGAATTACTGCTCATTCTACTAGATCAGTCTCCACTTCGTGGGCTTTTAAGAATGAAGCTTCAATTGATCAGATTTGCAAAGCAGCAACTTGGTCTTCTTTGCATATATTAACTAAATTCTACCGTTTCAATGTATTTGCTTCTTTGGAAGCAGTTTTTGGTAGAAAAGTTTTTCAGGCAGCTGTTTCAGTTTGATTCTTCTGCTTCTGTTTAAGTTTTTTTCTTTTCATTATGAGAATAAACTTATATTTTGGGTTGTGGATTAATTTTTTTCAGCGGAAAATGGCTGTTATTATTTTATCCCTCTCTCTCTAGTGACTCTTCTGTGGAGCTCCACATCTTGGGTATTACTATCCCATACGTCACTAGCTCATGGACTCTTGCCAATTACATGTAATAAAACATAATTTATGTAAGAACTTACCTGATAAATTAATTTATTTCATATTGGCAAGAGTCCATGAGACCTACCTTTTTTATGGTGGTTTTGATTTTTTGACTAAAGCACAATTATTTCCAAATTCCTTTGTTGATGCTTTTTACTCCTTTTTCTATCACCCCACTACTTGGCTATTCGTTAAACTGAATTGTGGGTGTGGTGAGGGGTATATTTATATGCATTTTGAGGTTTGGGAAACTTTGCCCCTCCTGGTAGGATTGTATATCCCATACATCATTAGCTCATGGACTCTTGCCAATATGAAAGAAATGAATGTATCAGGTAAGTTCTTACATAAATTATGTTTTTTTGTTGGCTATTTTGTCTGCTCGCAGAGTTTCAAAGTTATCTGCTTTACAGTGTGATCCCCTTATCTTGTTTTCCATGCGGATAAGGCTGTTTTACGTAGCAAGTTAGGTTTTCTTCCTAAGGTTGTCTCTGACCGCAATATCAATCAGAAAATTTACAGTTCCTTCTTTTTGTCCTAATCCTTCCCCTCAGGAGTGTTTGCTGCACAATCTGGATGTAGTGCATGCTTTGAAATTCTATCTTCATGCAACCAAGGATTTTACACAACCTTCTTCCTTGTTTGTTTTGTACGCTGGTAAGTGAATAGGTCAGAAGGCAACTGCTACTACTCTTTTCTTTTGGCTGAGGAGTTTCATTCGTTTGGCTTATGAGGAAGCTGGTCAACAGCCTCCTGAGAGAATTATGGCTCATTCTACCTGTGCAGTGTCCTCTTGGGTTTTTAAGAATTAAGCTTCTGTTAAGCAGATCTGTAAGGCGGCTACCTGGTCCAAATTTTACAAGTTTGATGTTTTTTCCTCAGATGAGGTTTCATATGGGAGAAAAGTGTTTCAAGCGGTGGTGCCTACAGATTAGGTCCGCTTGCCTTATTTTCCCTCCTTGTTCATTCTATGTCTTCTCTAGCTTGGGTATTGTATTCCCAACAGTAATGAATGAATTTGTGGACTCTCCCAGCCATTGGAAAGGTTTATGCTTACCTGATAAATTAATTTCTTTCCTGGCAGGGAGAGTCCACGAACTCGCCCCTTTTTTTTTCCCGTTTGGTTTTCCCTTATCTTCTGGCACTCTATTCCCTTCGTATTTCTCCTACTTTTCCTTTTTCCTCAACTGAATGACTGGGTGAATAAGGGAAGTGGGAGGGATACTTGAAGCTTTGGCTGCAGTGTCTTTGCCTCCTCCTGGTGGCCAGGTGTTGTATTCCCAACAGTAATGAATGAATTTGTGGACTCTCCCTGCCAGGAAAGAAAATAATTTATCAGGTAAGCATACATTTTGTTTTTAAAGTCCAGTTGTTCCGATACAGAGTGCCGAGTCCGAGCAACTCATGAAAAGTGTTGTTCTGTCCACCAAAGCGCCATTTATTTCTCAACCGCTTCTCCAATGTGTAATCCGAGGAGAAGGGAGCAACAATCTGACTATTGGAATGGGTAAAGTAAAAATCTATTTCTTTCATGTAATTGGCAAGAGTCCATGAGCTAGTGACGTATGGGATATACATTCCTACCAGGAGGGGCAAACCTCAAAATGCCCACAAATACACCCCCCACCACACCCACAATTCAGTTTTACAAACTTTGCCTCCTATGGAGGTGGTGAAGTAAGTTTGTGCTAGATTTCTACGTTGATATGCGCTTCTCAGCATGCTGAAGCCCGGTTCCTCTCAGAGTGCAGTGAATGACAGAGGGATGTGAAGGGAGTATTACCTATTGAATGCAATGGTCATAGGTTCTCTGTTATCGGTCGTAGAGATTCATCTCCTACCTCCCTTTGCAGATCGACGATATACTCTTATATACCATTACCTCTGCTAATTCTCGTTTCAGTACTGGTTTGGCTATCTACTTTATGTAGATGAGTGTCTTTTGGTAAGTATGTTTTCCTTTATTAAGACACTCTCAGCTATGGTTTGGCACTTTAAATATAAAGTTCTAAATATATGTTTTATACTTATATTTGCCATGATTCAGGTTTATCAGTATATTTCCTTTTTGCAGACTGTCAGTTTCATTTTGGGAAATGCACATATAAAAAAAAAAAAATTACCTGAAATTTTTCAAATTGACTTTTTTTCTAAATTGCAGGCTGTTAGGCTCGCGGGTGCACAAAATGCTATAATTTATTGCGTCATTCTTAGCGCAAGACTTTTTTGGTGCGAGAATTACGTTTGTTGACGTATTTTCGTCATTTCCGGCGTCTTAGTTGGCGCCGAGAATTTTCACGTACTTGCGTCATCTATGACGCTCGTGTTTGTTGCAGACGTTTTTGGCGCCAAAAATATTTTGTCAGTTGTGGGCATCATACTTGGTGCCAGACTTTTGACATTATTTAAGTCTTCATGTATTTTTGCTTCTGGTTTCCAGAGGCTTATTCTGTTTGCATTTTTTCCCATTCCTGAAACTGTCATATAAGGAAATTGATAATTTTGCTTTATATGTTATTTTTTCTCTTACATATTGCAAGATGTCCCAATCTGATCCTGTTTCAGAATCCACTATTGGAATCCTGCTGCCTGATGTCGGTTCTACCAAAGCTAAGTGCATTTGTTGTAAACTTGTGGTAACTGTTCCTCCGGCTGTAGTTTGTGATAGTTGTCATGACAAACTTTTACATGCAGAAAATATTTCCATTAGTAGTAATCCATTACCTGTTGTTATTTCTTCAACATCTAATGCTCAGGATATTCCTGTTAATGTGAGAGAATTTGTTTCTAATTCTATTCAGAAGACTTTGTCTGTCATACCACTTTCTAATAAACGTAAAAGGTCTTTTAAAACTTCTCATAAAATTGATGAATTTTTAAATGACCGACAACATTCTGATTTATCTATCTCTGATGAGAATCTATCTGGTTCAGAAGATTCTGCCTCAGATATTGACACTTACAAATCTTCATACTTATTTAAAATGGAGTATATTCGTTCCTTATTGAAAGAGGTGTTGATTGCATTAGATATGGAGGAGACTAGTCCTCTTGGTATTAAAACTAGTAAACGTTTAAATTCAGTTTTTAAACCTCATGTAGTTATTCCAGAGGTTTTTCCAGTTCCTGATGCTATTTCAGATGTAATTTCTAGGGAATGGAATAGACTGGGTACTTCATTTACTCCTTCTTCAAGGTTTAAGAACTTGTACCCTTTGCCGTCTGATAGATTGGAGTTTTGGGAAAAGATCCCCAAAGTTGATGGGGCCATTTCTACTCTTGCTAAACGTACTACTATTCCTACGGCAGATAGTACTTCTTTTAAAGATCCTTTAGATAGGAAACTTGAATCTTATCTAAGGAAAGCTTATTTATGTTCAGGTCATCTTCTTAGGCCTGCTATTTCTTTGGCTGATGTTGCAGCTGCTTCAACTTTTTGGTTGGAAACCCTAGCGCAACAAGTATCAGATCATAATGTGTATAGCATTGTTAAGTTAATTCAACATGCTAACATTTTTAATGGGGTTTCAATTTTTTATATCATCAGAATTGATGTCAGATATATGTCTTTAGCTATATTAGCTAGAAGAGCTTTATGGCTTAAATCTTGGAATGCTGATATGACTTCTAAATCAACGTTGCTATCTTTCTCTTTCCAAGGTAATAAATAATTTGGTTCTCAGTTGGATTAAATTATTTCAACTGTCACTGGGGGGAAGGGAGCTTTTTTGCCTCAGGATAAAAAAATCTAAGGGTAAATTTAAGGCTGCTAACAATTTTCGTTCATTTCTACAAATAAGAAACAGAAACCTGATCCTTCCCCTAAGGGAACGGTTTCCAATTGGAAGCCTTCTTCAGTTTGGAATAAATCCAAGCCATTTAAAAGGTCTAAATCAGCCCCCAAGTCCGCATGAAGGTGCGGCCCTCATTCCAGCTCAGCTGGTAGGGGGCAGACTAAAATTCTTCAAGGATGTTTGGATCAATTCAATCCAAAATCATTGGATTCAGAACATTGTTTCTCAAGGGTACAGAATAGGTTTCAAAGTTAGACAGTCTGTGAGAAGTTTTTTTTCTCTCACGCATTCCAGTGAACCCAGAGAAGGCTCAGGCTTTCCTGAAGTGTGTTTCAGACCTGGAGGTATCTGGGGTAATTGTGCCAGTTCCTGTTCAGGAACGGGGTCTGGGGTTTTATTCAAATCTGTTCATTGTCCCAAAGAAGAAGAATTCTTTCAGACCAGTTCTGGATCTAAAAATGTTGAACCGTTACGTGAGAATTCCAACATTCAAAATGGTGACTATAAGGACTATTCTGCCTTTTGTTCAGCAAGGGCATTATATGTCCACAATAGACTTACAGGATGCATATCTTCATATTCCGATTCATCCAGATCACCATCAGTTCCTGAGATTCTCTTTTCTAGACAAGCATTACCAATTTGTTGCTCTTCCTTTTGGCCTAGCGACTGCTCCAAGGATCTTTTCAAAGGTTCTCGGTGCCCTACTCTCTGTAATAAGAGAACGGGGTATTGCGGTGTTTCCTTATTTGGACGATATCTTGGTACTTGCTCAGTCTTTACATTCTGCAGAGTCTCACACGAATCAACTAGTGTTGTTTCTTCAAAAACATGGTTGGAGGATCAATTTACCAAAAAGTTATTTGACTCCTCAGACAAGGTTAACCTTTTTAGGTTTCCAAATAGATTCAGTATCCATGACTTTGTCTCTAACAGATAAGAGACGTCTGAAATTGGTTGGAGCTTGTCGGAACCTTCAGTTTCAATCATTCCCTTCAGTAGCTATGTGCATGGAGGTTTTAGGTCTCATGACTGCAGCATCGGACGCGATCCCTTTTGCTCGTTTTCACATGAGACCTCTTCAGCTTTGTATGCTGAATCAATGGTGCAGGGATTATACAAGGATATCACAATTAATATCCTTAAATCCCAATGTTCGACTATCTCTGACTTGGTGGTTAGATCACCATTGTTTAGTTCAGGGGGCCGCTTTTGCTCGTCCAACCTGGACTGTGATCACAACAGATGCAAGTCTTTCAGGTTGGGGAGCTGTCTGGGGATCTCTGACAGCGCAGAGGGTTTGGAAATCTCAAGAGGCGAGATTACCAATCAATATTTTTGAACTCCGTGCGATTCTCAGAGCTCTTCAGTTTTGGCCTCTTCTGAAGAGAGAACCGTTTATTTGTTTTCAGACAGACAATGTCACAACCATGGCATATGTCAATCATCAAGGTGGGACTCACAGTCCTCAAGCTATGAAAGAAGTATCTCGGATACTTGCTTGGGCGGAATCCAGCTCCTGTCTAATTTCTGCGGTCCATATCCCAGGTATAGACAATTGGGAAGCGGATTATCTAAGTCGCCAGACTTTACATCCGGGAGAGTGGTCTCTTCACCCAGATGTGTTTTTTCAGATTGTTCAGATGTGGGGGCTTCCAGAAATAGATCTGATGGCTTTTCATCTAAACAGGAAACTTCCCAGGTATCTGTCCAGGTCCAGGGATCCTCAGGCGGAAGCAGTGGATGCGTTGTCACTTCCTTGGAGTTATCAACCTGCTTATATCTTTCCGCCTCTAGTTCTTCTTCCAAGAGTGATTTCCAAAATCATAATGGAACGTTTATTTGTACTACTGGTTGCTCCAGCATGGCCACACAGGTTTTGGTATGCGGATCTTGTTCGGATGTCCAGTTGCCAACCTTGGCCATTTCCGTTAAGGCTGGAGCTTCTATCTCAAGGCCCATTTATTTCATGTAATTGGCAAGAGTCCATGAGCTAGTGACATATGGGATATACAATCCTACCAGGAGGGGCAAAGTTTCCCAGACCTCAAAATGCCTATAAATACACCCCTCACCACACCCGCAATTCAGTTTTACAAACTTTGCCTCCTATGGAGGTGGTGAAGTAAGTTTGTGCTAAGATTTCTACGTTGATATGCTCTTCTCAGCATTGTTGAAGCCCGATTCCGCTCAGAGTGCAGCGAATGTCAGAGGGACGTTAAGGGAGTATCACTTATTTGAATACGATGATTTCCCTAACGGGGGTCTATTTCATAGGTTCTCTGTTATCGGTCGTAGAGATTCATCTCCTACCTCCCTTTTCAGATCGAAGATATACTGTCAATTTACCATTACCTCTACTAATAACTGTTTTAGTACTGGTTTGGCTATCTGCTATATGTGGATGGGTGTCTTTTGGTAAGTATGTTTTCATTACTTAAGACACTCTCAGCTATGGTTTGGCACTTTATGCATTTATATAAAGTTCTAAATATATGTATTGTACTTATATTTGGCATGAGTCAGGTTCATGTATTTCCTAATGCAGACTGTCAGTTTCATATTTGGCAATGTAAACATTTTAAGAAATTTATTTCTTACCTGGGGTTTAGTCTTTTTTTCAATTGACTACTTTTTGCAATTGTGGGTATTAGGCCCGCGGGTGCGTCAAATGCTAAACTTTATTGCGTCATTCTTGGCGCAAAAAAAATTTTTGGCGCGAAAAAGTACGTTTATGACGCACCTTCGTCATTTCCGGCGTCATACGTGACGCCGAGACCTTTCACATGGCGGCGTCATTAGTGACGCAAATGTGTCATTTCCGGTCATTTTTGGCGCCAAAAAAGAGTTTACGTTACGTTGTGCGTCATACTTGGCACCAAACTTTTTCATTATTTCAATACCCCTTGTTTGTTTGCCTTTTGCTTTCAGAGGCCTATGCTATTGCATTTTTTCCCATTCCTGAAACTGTCATATATATATTTTGTTTTTTCTCTTACATTGTGCAAGATGTCCCAATCTGATCCTGCCGCAAAAGTTTCTGCTGGAACATTGCTGCCTGACATCGGTTCTACCAAAGCTAAGTGCATTTGTTGTAAAATTGTAGAAATTATTCCACCGAATGTCATTTGTAATAGTTGTCATGATAAACTTTTACATGCAGATAGTGTTTCCATCAGTAATAGTACATTGCCAGTTGCAGTTCCTTCAACTTCTAATGTGCATGATATACCTGTAAATCTTAAAGAATTTGTTTCTGATTCTATTATGAAGGCTTTGTCTGCATTTCCACCTTCTAATAAACGTAAAAGGTCTTTTAAAACTTCTCATTTAGCTGATGAAATTTCATATGACCAGCAACATAATAATTCATCCTCTTCTGATGAGGATCTATCTGAAACAGAAGATCCTTCCTCAGACATTGACACTGAAAATCTACTTATTTATTTAAAATAGAGTATATGCGTTCTTTATTAAAAGAAGTGTTAATTACTTTGGATATTGACCAGTCCTATTGACGTTCAGTCTAATAAACGTTTAAATGCTGTTTTTAAACCTCCTGTGGTTTCCCCAGGGGGTTTTCCTATTCCTGAGGCTATTTCTGATATTATTTCTAGGGAATGGAATAAGCCAGGTACTACTTTTATTCTTTCTTCAAGGTTTAAAAAATTGTATCCTTTACCAGCAAAATCTATAGAGTTTTGGGAAAATCCCCAAAGTTGATGGGGCTGTTTCTACTCTTACTAAACGTACCACTATTCCTATGGAAGATAGCACTTCCTTTAAGGATCCTTTAGATAGGAAGCTTGAATCTTATCTAAGGAACGCCTATTTATATTCAGGTCATCTTCTCAGACCTGCTATTTCTTTGGCTTATGTTGCGGCTGCATCAACTTTCTGGTTGGAAAATTTAGCGCAACACGAATTGGATTCTGACATATCTATCGTTGTTCGCTTACTGCAACATGCTAATCATTTTATTTGTGATGCCATTTTTGATATTATCAAAATTGATGTTAGATCCATGTCTTTAGCTGTTTTAGCTAGAAGAGCTTTGTGGCTTAAATCTTGGAATGCTGATATGAAATCTAAATCTAGATTACTATCTCTTTCTTTCCAAGGTAATAATTTATTTGGTTGTCAGTTAGATTCTATTATTTCAACTATCACTGGGGGAAAATTAGTTTTTTTGCCTCAGGATAAAAAACCTAAGGGTAAATCTAAGGCTTCTAACCGTTTTCGTTCCTTTCGTCAGAATAAGGAACAAAAACTCAATCCTCCCCCCAAGGAATCTGCTTCCAATTGGAAGCCTTCCTCAAATTGGAATAAATCCAAGCCATTTAGGTAACCAAAGTCAGCCCCTAAGCCGGCATGAAGGTGCGGCCCTCATGCCAGCTCATCTGGTAGGGGGCAGATTAAGGTTTTTCAAGGATTTTTGGATAAAATCTGTCCAAAATCATTGGATTCAGAGCATTGTCTCTCAAGGGTATCGAATAAGATTCAGAGTAAGACCTCCTGTGAGAAGATTTTTTCTCTCACGCATCCCTGTGAATTCAGTAAAAGCTCAGGCTTTTCTGAAGTGTGTTTCAGACCTGGAGTCTTCAGGGGTAATCATGCCAGTTCCTCCTTAGGAACAAGGTTTGGGGTTTTATTCAAACCTATTCATTGTACGAAAGAAAGAAAATTTATTCAGACCAGTTCTGGAACTAAAAATTTTGAATCATTATGTAAGAGTACCAACTTTCAAGAAGGTGACTATAAGGACTATTCTGCCTTTTGTTCAGCGAGGACATTATATGTCCACAATAGACTTGCAGGATGCATACCTTCATATTCCGATTCATCCAGAACACTTTCAGTTTCTGAGATTCTCTTTTCTAGACAAGCATTACCAATTTATTGCTCTTCCATTTGGCCTAGCAACAGCTCCAAGAATCTTTTCAAAGGTTCTGGGTGCCCTACTATCTGTAATCAGAGAACAGGGTATTGCGGTGTTTCTTTATTTGCACGATATCTTGTTACTAGCTCAGTCTTTACGTTCTGCAGAATCTCACACAAATCAACTAGTGTTGTTTCTTTGGAAACATGGTTGGAGGATCAATTTACCAAAAAGTTTCTTGATTCCTCAGACAAGGGTCACCTTTTTAGGCTTCCAGATAGATTCAGTGCCCATGACTCTGTCTCTAACAGACAAGAGACCTTTAAAATTGGTCGCAGCATGCCGGCTCCTTCAGTCTCAGTCATTCCCTTCAGTGGCTATGTGCATGGAAGTTTTAGGTTTCATGACTGCAGCATCGGACGCGATCCCCTTTGCTCGTTTTCACATGAGACCTCTACAGCTTTGTATGCTGAATCAATGGTGCAGGGATTATACAAAGATATCACAATTAATATCTTTGAATCCCAATGTACGACAATCTCTGACATGGTGGATAGATCACCATCGTTTGGTTCAAGGGGCTTCTTTTGTTCGCCCAACCTGGACTGTGATCTCAACAGATGTGAGTCTTTCAGGTTGGGGAGCTGTTTGGGGATCTCTGACAGCACAAGGGGTTTGGAAATCTCAAGAGGTGAGATTACCAATAAATAATTTATAACTCCGTGCATTTTTCAGGGCTCTTCAGTTCTGGCCTCTGCTAAAGAGAGAACCGTTCATTTGTTTTCAGACAGACAATATCACAACTGTGGCTTATGTCAATCATCAGGGTGAGACTCACAGTCCCCAAGCTATGAAAGAAGTATCTCGGATACTTGCTTGGGCGGAATCCAGCTCCTGTCTAATCTCTACGGTGCATATCCCAGGTGTAGACAATTGGGAGGCGGATTATCTCAGCCGCCAGACTTTACATCCAGGCGAGTGGTCTCTCCATCCAGATGTGTTTTCTCAGATTGTTCAGATGTGGGGTCTTCCAGAGATAGATCTCATGGCCTCTCATCTAAACAAGAAACTTCCCAGATATCTATCCAGGTCCAGGGATGTTCAGGCGGAAGCAGTGGATGCGTTGACACTTCCTTGGTGTTATCATCCTGCTTACATCTTTCCGCCTCTAGTTCTACTTCCAAGAGTGATCTCCAAAATCATCATGGAACAGTCTTTTGTGTTGCTGGTGGCTCCAGCATGGCCACACAGGTTTTGGTATGCGGATCTGGTTCGGATGTCCAGTTGCCCACCTTGGCCACTTCCGTTACGGCTGGACCTTCTATCTCAAGGTCCGTTTTTCCATCAGGAACTCAAATCATTAAATTTGAAGGTATGGAAATTGAACGCTTAGTTCGAAGTCATAGAGGTTTCTCTGACTCAGTGATTAATACTATGTTACAAGCTCGTAAATCTGTTTCTAGAAAGATTTATTATAGAGTTTGGAAGACTTACTTTTCATGGTGTTCTTCCCATAAATTTTCCTGGCATTCTTTTAGAATTCCTAGAATTTTACAGTTTCTTCAGGATGGTTTGGATAAGGGTTTGTCTACAAGTTCCTTGAAAGGACAAATCTCTGCTCTATCTGTTTTATTTCACAGAACGATTGCTATACTTCCTGATATACACTCTTTTCTGATGAAGCGCATGTGCCCATGCGCGAAACGCGTAAGATAGGAGCTTACCTGTGTCTGATGATAAGCCTGCTCCTAATAAACACTCTATTTCATCCACTCTGAAGACTCCGCATTCTTTTTCCTCATTTCATATACACTCTTTTGTACAGGCTTTAGTTCGTATTAAGCCTGTCATTAAGTCAATTTCTCTTCCTTGGAGTCTTAATTTGGTTCTGAAGGCTTTACAGGCTCCTCCATTTGAACCTATGCATTCTTTTGACATTAAACTACTTTCTTGGAAAGTGTTGTTTCTTTTGGCCATCTCTTCTGCTAGAAGAGTTTCTGAGTTATCTGCTCTTTCTTGTGAGTCTCCTTTTCTGATTTTTCATCAGGATAAGGCAGTTTTGCAGACTGCTTTTCAATTTTTACCTAAGGTTGTGAATTCTAACAACATTAGTAGAGAAATTGTTTTCCCTTCCTTATGTCCTAATCCTAAGAATTCTTTGGAGAGATCCTTACATTCTTTGGATGTTGTAATAGTTTGTAGGAACTGTTTAATCCTTTCAATGAGGACAGTATTCCTATGAGATTGATAAGGGTTTTGTTGTTGGCTAGGTGTTCCAGGAATGGATTTCACAGGAACACCTAGTACTTTAATATATGCCAAAAATATAGTTGAGCAATTTGAAATTGAATGAATAACTCAAACTACACAGTGGCAGAAACAGCAAATCACAGCAAGCAGTAATAAGGAAGTCAAAGTAAATCAGACCTGTAATAATGTCCCAGAGCAGGTCAGTCTCCCTCAGATTGAAATGCTGGAGTTGCTCCGTGTAGACTGCAGGGAGGAAGCGAACAGAAGTGTGGCGAGCGGCTTAGAGCTGACAGGCAGGGAGAGCAGCACAGGGCTGTGTCTGATGACGTCAGCAGTAGCGGTTGCCGCACTGACACAGGCTGGATAAGGAGAAGAGAAGCTGAACCTGGGAGATTATCCGGAGAATGAGGAAACAAAATAAACAGGTTAGTTTAGTAGATTTAGGTCTCCTAGGAAGTGAGGAGAACGGCTGGATTCCAAGAGATCTGAGGTTAGTCTCAGAAGCAGGAATGAGTGCACACGGAAGCAGGTATACAACTCAATAAAGCAGCACTGGCTCTAAGTAGGTGGTGCCTTAAATAGGCAAAAGCTTAAAGGGACAGAGAGGTAATGTTTAACCCTTACAGAGCCCCCCTACAAAGAACCACAGCGCGGGTCAAGGTCTGGGACGATCCGGGTTCCGCCGGTGGAAAAGGGACACAAGGCGAGGAGCAGAGACATTGGAGGCAGGTTCCCAGGAATCTTCCTCATGTCCAAAACCCTTCCAATGAATGAGGTAAAATAGAACTCCCCTGCGAATACGTGAGTCCAGGATGCTATGCACAACAAATTCCTGATCCGAGGAAGGTATCAGAATAGGATCAGGATCATCAGGACTTGGTGTAGACACAGAACAAGGTTTAACCAAGGACACGTGAAATGTCGGATGAACCTTGAATCTGGATGGGAGCTGCAGGGTGACAGTTGAGGGATTACTGATTCGAATGATGGGGTACGGACCAATAAACAACTTCCCCATTTTCTTGCTAGGGTATGAGAGTCTCAGATTCCGCGTTGAGAGCCAAACCTTTTGACCCACTGCATACTTGGGACTGGTCCTATGACAGAGGTTGTAGTATTTGCTCTGATATGCTTGAGCATGTAGTATATTGTCATGGATAGTAGGGAACAAACCGGAGATGATATTGACCAGATCATTAACCACCGGACAAGGTGTCTCAGCCTTTGGTAGTAGAGTAAAACGAGGGTGTAATCCATAGTTAATAAAAAATGGAGAGAAACCAGTAGAGGCATTCATGTTGTTATTATACGCGAACTCGGCTAAAGGGAGGAATGATGCCCATGACTCCTGTTGACTTGCACAGTAACATCGCAAGTATTGCTCCAGCCACTGGTTCACTCTCTCAGTCTGTCCGTTAGTCTGCGGATGATAAGCGGTGGTAAGCTTCTGTTCCATGTGGAGAGCTTTACACAAAGATCTCCAGAATTTGGAGGTGAACTGGGTTCCACGATCACTGATAACTGTTAGAGGGATACCATGCAACCGAACTACATTTTGTATGAATAGGTCACAAGAGATTTTGGATGTAGGTAATGAGGAAATGGGGATGAAATGTGACATTTTTGAGAATAAGTCTGTAACCACCATGATGGTGGTATAATTGATGGATGTCAGCAGATCAACAATAAAATCCATAGATACAGTCTCCCATGGAACATGGGGTACTGGTAAAGGTTGTAGAAGACCTACTGGTAGTTGTCTGGAGGGTTTAGAAGTAGCACAGATGACACATTGATCCAAGTAATCCCTGAGATCAGTCCGTAAGGATGGCCACCAGTAGGATCTAGTGAGCAGATCCATAGATTTATCCCTGCCCATATGCCCAGCTAAAGGAGATTTGTGTACAGAATTCAATACCTCCTTACGGAGGTTTAGCGGTATATACAGCTTGTGGTCCTTGCGTAACACTCCAGTAGAGTCAGGTAACAAGTCCTGAAGAGGAACAGAGGTGTCAGTTTCAAGGGCTTTTTTAAAAAGGGGTTCAAGACCTGTCAAGATTCCTACTATACATTCCTTAGGTATGATAGTAGTGGGCATAGGGGATTGAAGAGGTTTAGTGGCTTGCCTGGAGAGGGCGTCTGCCTTACCATTCCTGGTACCTGGTCTATAGGTGATGATATATTGAAAGCGACAAAAATAGAGACTCCATCTCACTTGCCTGGAGGACAAAGTATGGTTAGATTGTAAGTACTGCAAGTTTTTATGGTCTGTGTAAATAACAGTAGGTTGGGTAGCTCCTTCCAAGAGCTGTCTCCAATGATCAAATGAACATTTGATAGCGAGCAATTCCTTTTCTCCTACCGGGTAATTCAATTCGGCAGGTTGTAGGAGTCTAGAGAAGAATGCCACCGGATGTAAAGGATCCTTGAAGGATTTCCTCTGGGAGAGGATTGCCCCAATGGCAAAATCTGAAGCATCCACCTCTAGTATGAATTGCTTCTGCAGATCCGGATACTGAAGGATGGGGGCTGAAGTAAATTGGGACTTGAGATTGTCAAAAACTAACTGAGTCTGACGGTTCCAGGCAAACTGCTGATTTAGTTTAGTGAGTTCAGTCAAAGGTTTCGTGAGGGCTGCAAAACCAGGTATAAACTTTCTATAATAATTAGAAAATCCTAGAAAGCGCTGCACATCTTTCTTTGTTTGGGGTATAGGCCAATCTAGAATCGCCTGAACTTTGTCGTTTTGCATTTTAATGCCGTTTGGGGAGATTTCATAGCCGAGGAAGGTTATGTTTTGAGACTCAAATATGCATTTTTCGAGTTTAGCATATAGACTATGTGTCCTAAGTCTAGAAAGGACTTCCCTAACATGTAGTCTATGTTGATCTAGGTCTTGTGAATAAATGAGAATGTCGTCCAGATAGACAACAACATACACATCCAGGATGTCTCTGAAGAGATCATTGATAAGACATTGGAATGTTGCTGGAGCGTTGCTTAATCCGAATGGCATCACTGTGTATTCGAAAAGACCGTATCTAGTTCGGAACGCAGTGAGCCATTCGTCTCCAGCTCTCATTCGTATCAGATTATAGGCGCCACGAAGATCCAACTTGGTGAAGACCGTGGCACCCCTCAATCTTTCTATTAAAGGGAGAGGGTACCTGTTTTTTCATGTACGCTTATTTAATTCTCGGTAATCAATAATAGGTCTCAAAGTACCGCCTCTATTAGTAACAAAGAATATCCCAGCCCCGGCAGGGGAGGTACTGGGTCTGATAAACCCTTTTCTAAGGTTGTCATCGATATAGTTCTTTAAATGTTCCAACTCTGGTTTAGAGAGTGGATAAATGTGGCCGTAAGGCATGGAGACCCCTGGAAGTAGGTCAATCGGGCAATCATTAGCCCTGTGGGGGGGGAGGACCTCAGCATCCTTTTTGTCAAACACATCAGAATAATCTGCATACTGAGTGGGTAGGATATTTACTGCAGTATTACATAGAATAGATATGTCAGTGTTTGATGGGGAGGTATTTGGGATAGGAAAAGTAAGGCTGAGGTTATCCCAATCTATTGTAGGTTTATACATACACAACCATTCCATACCTAGTATGATGTCAAAAATAAGGGATGTAATAACATCAAATATACAAGAATTAGTTACTGAGTTATTAACAGTTACCTGTATAGGGCCAGTTTGATGTAATACAGGCCCAGAAGCAAGTAAAGACCCATCAATAACCTTCACAGAGACTGGATTGCTTTTACACACAAAGGGTATTTTATTGGATTTCACAAAACCTAGATGGATGAAATTCCTACATGAGCCTGTATCTATGATTGCTTCAGTGGATGTCTGGAAGTGGTCCCACTGTAAAAGAATTGGGACAGTGATGTAAGCACTTTTAATTGTCTTTATCATATAAGAGGTATGTGATGATAACAACCTACCCTTCTTAGATTTAATAAGTACAGGGCAGTCCTTCACTTCATGGGATGGGGAAGCGCAGTACATGCATAGACAATGCATTTTCCTTCTGGCTTTTTCCTGTGGGGTGAGTGGCCCCTTCATAAACCCAATATCCATGGGTTGAGGACTTTCTTTGACCTGGTAAGATGGAGTTGGGAGGTAGCCTTTGGAGCTCGTAGCTTTTTCATTCCTTCTTTCTCTGAGGCGTCTATCAATATTGATTGTGAGTGTGAAGAATTCCTCCAGGGAGTCAGGGATACCAATACGAGACAATTCATCTTTTATCTCTTCGCATAACCCCAAACGAAATTGTGTCTTGAGGGACACCTCATTCCAGCCCGAATCACGTGCTGAAATTTTGAAGAGCGTGATATAATTCTCCACTGGATTTTTTCTTTGTTTCAGTGCCCTGAGAGTATTTTCGGCAGAGACCTGTTTGAAAGGGTCATCATAAAGTGCCGCCATCTGGTTGAAAAAACTTGAAAGAGACCCTAAGACAGGGTCTTGGCTCTCATAAAATGAGTCAGCCCAAGCCCTGGGCTCCCCCCTTAGGTAGGAAATGACAGTTAGGACTCTGACCCTTTCGGTGGGATAGGTGCGTGGCTTTAGGTCAAATAACAATAAACAGGAATTCCTGAATTCTCTGAACCGAGCTCTGTCTCCAGAGAATTTCTCAGGAGGGGAGACCAAGGGCTCAGGTGTTTGTTCAGGAGGAGTCGGCTTGGGGGCCAGTACTTCCCTTAGACAGGCTTTCAAGGCCTGGTTCTCAACTTGTAGCTCATGGAAAGAGCCTGACAGAGCATCCAGTCTGTCAGACAGCACTTGAACTCTTTCACCAATTGGATCCTGTTCCATGGTGAAAATATAGAATGAATATAAACTTTTTTAGAAAGCTTCTGCCAAAAACAAACCCTTACTGAATCTCTTATGGCTGCTTTATTATGTAATAGTTTGTAGGAACTGTTTAATCCTTTCAATGAGGACAGTATTCCTATGAGATTGATAAGGGTTTTGTTGTTGGCTAGGTGTTCCAGGAATGGATTTCACAGGAACACCTAGTACTTTAATATATGCCAAAAATATAGTTGAGCAATTTGAAATTGAATGAATAACTCAAACTACACAGTGGCAGAAACAGCAAGTAGATATATAGAGTAAAGTTATACAATCAGTGAATGTATTCTGTGGTAACTTGGTGCATACGATAATAAATCACAGCAAGCAGTAATAAGGAAGTCAAAGTAAATCAGACCTGTAATAATGTCCCAGAGCAGGTCAGTCTCCCTCAGATTGAAATGCTGGAGTTGCTCCGTGTAGACTGCAGGGAGGAAGCGAACAGAAGCGTGGCGAGCGGCTTAGAGCTGACAGGCAGGGAGAGCAGCACAGGGCTGTGTCTGATGACGTCTGCAGTAGCAGTTGCCGCACTGACACAGGCTGGATAAGGAGAAGAGAAGTTGAACCTGGGAGATTATCCGGAGAATGAGGAAACAAAATAAACAGGTTAGTTTAGTAGATTTAGGTCTCCTAGGAAGTGAGGAGAACGGCTGGATTCCAAGAGATCTGAGGTTAGTCTCAGAAGCAGGAATGAGTGCACACGGAAGCAGGTATACAACTCAATAAAGCAGCACTGGCTCTAAGTAGGTGGTGCCTTAAATAGGCAAAAGCTTAAAGGGACAGAGAGGTAATGTTTAACCCTTACAGATGTGGTAAGAGCTTTGAAATATAATGTGGAAGCTACTAAAGATTTCAGGAAGACTTCTAGTCTATTTGTTATATTTTCTGGTCCTAGGAAAGGTCAGAAGGCTTCTGCTATTTCCTTGGCTTCTTGGTTGAAACTTTTGATTATTCAAGCTTATTTGGAGTCGGGTCAAACCCCGCCTCAGAGAATTACAGCTCATTCTACTAGATCAGTCTCCACTTCGTGGGCTTTTAAGAATGAAGCTTCAGTTGATCAGATTTGCAAAGCGGTAACTTGGTCCTCTCTGCATACATTTACTAAATTCTACCGTTTTTATGTATTTGCTTCTTCGGAAGCAGTTTTTGGTAGAAAAGTTCTTCAGGCAGCTGTTTCAGTTTTATTCTTCTGCTTTTGATTTAAGTTTTTTTCTTTCAAAATGAAAATAAACTTATTTTTTTGGGTTGTGGATTAATTTTTTCAGCGGAATATGGCTGTTTTTATTTTTATTCCCTCCCTCTCTAGTGACTCTTAAGTGGAAGATCCACATCTTGGGTATTGATATCCCATATGTCACTAGCTCATGGACTCTTGCCAATTACATGAAAGAAAACATAATTTATGTAAGAACTTACCTGATAAATTCATTTCTTTCATATTGGCAAGAGTCCATGAGGCCCACCCTTTTATGGTGGTTATGATTTTTTGTATAAAGCACAATTATTTCCAAATTTCCTTTGTTGATGCTTTCTACTCCTTTCTTTATCACCCCACTGCTTGGCTATTAGTTAAACTGAATTGTGGGTGTAGTGAGGGGTGTATTTATAGGCATTTTGAGGTTTGGGAAACTTTGCCCCTTCTGGTAGGATTGTATATCCCATATGTCACTAGCTCATGGACTCTTGCCAATATGAAAGAAATGAATTTATCAGGTAAGTTCTTACATAAATTATGTTTTTTCCATCAGGATCTCAAATCATTAAATTTGAAGGTATGGAGATTGAATGCTTAGTGCTTAGTCATAGAGGTTTCTCTGACTCAGTGATTAATACTATGTTGCAGGCTCGCAAATCTGTGTCTAGAAAGATTTATTACCGAGTTTGGAAGACTTACATTTCATGGTGTTCTTCTCATAAATTCTCTTGGCATTCTTTAAGAATTCCTAGAATTTTACAGTTTCTTCAGGATGGTTTGGATAAGGGTTTGTCTGCAAGTTCCTTGAAAGGACAAATCTTTGCCCTTTCTGTTCTGTTCCACAGAAAAATTGCTAATCATCCTGATATTCATTGTTTTGTACAGGCTTTGGTTCGTATCAAGCCTGTCATTAAATCAATCTCTCCTCCTTGGAGTCTTAATTTGGGTTTGAAGGCTTTACAGGCTCCTTCGTTTGAACCTATGCATTCTCTGGACATTAAATTACTTTCTTGGAAAGTATTGTTCCTTTTGGCCATCTCTTCTGCTAGAAGAGTTTCTGAGCTATCTGCTCTTTCTTGTGAGTCTCCTTTTCTGATTTTTCATCAGGATAAGGCGGTCTTGCGGACTTAATTTAAATTTTTTCATAAGGTTGTGAATTTCAACAACATTAGTAGAGAAATTGTTGTCCCTTCATTGTGTCCTAATCCTAAGAATTCTCTGGAGAGATCTTTACATTCTTTGGATGTAGTTAGAGCTTTGAAATATTATGTTGAAGCTACTAAAGATTTCAGAAAGACTTCTAGTCTATTTGTTATCTTTTCTGGTTCTAGGAAAGGTCAGAAGGCTTCTGCCATTTCTTTGGCATCTTGGTTAAAGTTTTTGATTCATCATGCTTATTTGGAGTCGGGTAAATCCCCGCCTCAGAGGATTACGGCTCATTCTACTAGGTCAGTTTCTACTTCCTGGGCTTTTAAGAATTAAGCTTCTGTTGATCAGATTTGCAAAGCAGCAACTTGGTCTTCTTTGCATACTTTTACTAAATTCTACCATTTTGATGTTTTCTCTTCTTCAGAAGCAGTTTTTGGTAGAAAAGTACTTCAGGCAGCTGTTTCTGTTTGATTCGTCTGCTTATAATTTCAGTTTTTTTCATTATAAGATTAAAACTTTTGATTTGGGTTGTGGATTAATTTTTCAGCGGAATTGGCTGTCTTTATTTTTATCCCTCCCTTTCTAGTGACTCTTGCGTGGAGTTCCACATCTTGGGTATTTGCTATGCCATACGTCACTAGCTCATGGACTCTTGCCAATTACATGTAAGAAAACATAATTTATGTAATAACTTACCTGATAAATTCATTTCTTTCATATTGGCAAGAGTCCATGAGGCCCACCCTTTTTATGGTGGTTATGATTTTTTTGTATAAAGCACAATTATTCTAATTCCTTGTTGATGCTTTCGCTCCTTTCTTATCACCCCACTGCTTGGCTATTCGTTAAACTGAATTGTGAGTGTGGTGAGGGGTGTATTTATAGGCATTTTGAGGTTTGGGAAACTTTGCCCCTCCTGGTAGGAATGTATATCCCATACGTCACTAGCTCATGGACTCTTGCTAATATGAAAGAAATGAATTTATCAGTTAACATAATTTATGTAAGAACTTATCTCCAATTTCTTTATCTGCTTCACATCTGCCTGTTCTACCCTAAGTAGCTTTTGTTCTCCGTGCTTCGCTTCACTCAGGGTAGGGGATGTCTTATTTAAAGAGACAGTCAACACCAGAATTGTTGTTTTTTAAAAGATAGCTAATCCCTTAATTAACCATTCCCTGGTTTTCCATAACCAACACTGTTATATTAATATTCTTTTTACCTATGTGATTAACTTGTATCTAAGCCTCTGCAGACTGCCCCCTTATTTCAGTTCTTTTGAAAGACTTGCATTTTAGCCAATCAATGCTGACTCCTAGGTAACTTCACGTGTGTGAGTACAGTATTATCTATATGACACACATGAACTAACACCCTCTAGTGGTAAAAACAGTCAAAATGTTTTCAGATGAAAGGTGGCCTTCAAGTTCTAAGAAATTAGCATATGAACCTCCTAGGTTTAGCTTTCAACTAAGAATACCAAAAGAACAAAGCAAAATTGGTAATAAAAGTAAATTGGAAAGTTGTTTAAAATGACATGCCCTATCTGAATCATGGATATTTATTTTGGACTTGACTGTCCCTTTAACCAATATCACAATTTGTTTTCTAGCTAGCAACAAGATCTCTGCTCTCTATCCCAGAAGTACACAAGTGCATAACACAAAGGGCTCAGCAATCTCAAGCAGTCTTCTACCATCCCCCAGAATCTTATTAATCTTTGGACAAGATCACATAAATAGAGTCAAAGGGGAATTGAGAAAAATAGCACTTTCTGCACCTAATCTTAGTCAGATACCCATTAAGTATGTTGTTAAGGGGTAACATATGCCCCATGTATCAATTAGAATTGTCTCCTGCAAATCAGGAGATTGTGTGATGGTTTGAAATAAAGCCACCTTTGTGAATTCTCGGTGTCCCCTAATTACCACTGCACTAGCATTTTAGTTGTTGAATCATTACATTAAATAGCAGGAATATAATTGTTTGTATAATGCTGATATTGTATACCAGCTCGATTTATTACACAGCTATGGGTTGCTTTTTTGCGCTTAACTACATAGCGGCAAACTTGTAAATAAGCTAAATGATCTTGTCTGGGAATGTAAAATCTCTCAACTGTACAAAGGTGAATACACGTCACAGCAGACGCAACACACATTACACCTGCATCACAATATCATACATAGCAGACGCAACACACATTACACCTGCAGCACAAGGTCATACACAGCAGACAACACCCACACATTACACCTGCAGCACAGTATCATACATAGCAGACAACATACACACATTACACCTGCATCACAGTATCATACATAGCAGACAACACACACACATTACACCTGCATCACAAGGTCATACACAGCAGACAACACACACACATTACACCTGCAGCACAAGGTCATACATAGCAGACAACACCCACACATTACACCTGCAGCACAGTATCATACATAGCAGACAACACACACACATTACACCTGCATCACAAGGTCATACACAGCAGACAACACACACACATTACACCTGCAGCACAAGGTCATACATAGCAGACAACACACACACATTACACCTGCAGCACAAGGTCATACATAGCAGACAACACACACACATTACACCTGCAGCACAAGGTCATACACAGCAGACAACACACACACATTACACCTGCAGCACAAGGTCATACACAGCAGACAACACACACACATTACACCTGCAGCACAAGGTCATACACAGCAGACAACACACACACATTACACCTGCAGCACAAGGTCATACACAGCAGACAACACACACACACACATTACACCTGCAGCACAAGGTCATACATAGCATACAACACACACACATTACATCTACAGCACAAGGTCATACACAGCAGACAACACACACACATTACACCTGCAGCACAAGGTCATACACAGCAGACAACACACACACATTACACCTACAGCACAAGGTCATACACAGCAGACAACACACACACACATTACACCTACAGCACACAGTCATTCACAGCAGACAACACACACACATTACAACTACAGCACACAGTCATTCACAGCAGACAACACACACACATTACACCTGCAGCACAAGGTCATACACAGCAGACAACACACACACATTACACCTACAGCACAATGTCATACACAGCAGACACACACACTCATTACAACTGCAGCATAAGGTCATACATAGCAGACACACACACACACATTACACCTGCAGCACAACCCATACATAGCAGACACACACACGCATTACACCTGCAGCACAAGGTCATACATAGCAGACAACACACACAATGCACCTGCAGCACAAGGTCATACACAGCAGACAAAATACACTCACATTACACCTGCAGCACAAGGTCATACACAGCAGACAACACACACACACACATTACACCTGCAGCACAAGGTCATACACAGCAGACAACACACACACACATTACACCTACAGCACAAGGTCATACACAGCAGACAACACCCACACATTACACCTGCAGCACAAGGTCATACACAGCAGACAACAAACACACATTACACCTGCAGCACAAAGTCATACATAGCAGACAACATACACTCACATTACACCTGCAGCACAAGGTCATACATAAGACAACACACACACATTACACCTGCAGCACAAGGTCATACACAGCAGACAACACACACACATTACACCTAAAGCACAAGGTCATACACAGCAGACAACACACACATTACACCTGCAGCACAAGGTCATACATAGCATACAACACACACACATTACACCTACAGCACAAGGTCATACATAGCAGACAACACTCACACACACATTACACCTGCAGCACAAGGTCATACATAGCATACAACACACACACATTACACCTGCAGCACAAGGTCATACATAGCATACAACACACACACATTACACCTGCAGAACAAGGTCATACACAGCAGACAACACACACACACACATTACACCTGCAGAACAAGGTCATACACAGCAGACAACACACACACAATACACCTGCAGCACAAGGTCATACACAGCAGACACACACATTACACCTGCAGCACAATGTCATACACAGCAGACACACACACTCATTACAACTGCAGCATAAGGTCATACATAGCAGACACACACACACATTACACCTGCAGCACAACCCATACATAGCAGACACACACACGCATTACACCTGCAGCACAAGGTCATACATAGCAGACAACACACACAATGCACCTGCAGCACAAGGTCATACACAGCAGACAAAATACACTCACATTACACCTGCAGCACAAGGTCATACACAGCAGACAACACACACACACATTACACCTGCAGCACAAGGTCATACACAGCAGACAACACACACACACATTACACCTGCAGCACAAGGTCATACACAGCAGACAACACACACACACATTACACCTGCAGCACAAGGTCATACACAGCAGATAACACACACACATTACACCTACAGCACACAGTCATTCACAGCAGACAACACCCATTACACCTGCAGCACAAGGTCATACACAGCAGACAACACACACACATTACACCTACAGCACACAGTCATTCACAGCAGACAACACACATTACACCTGCAGCACAAGGTCATACATAGCATACAAAACACACACATTACACCTGCAGCACAAGGTCATACATAGCATACACCACACACACATTACACCTGCAGCACAAGGTCATACATAGCAGACAACACACACACATTACACCTGCAGCACAATATCATACATAGCAGACAACACACATTACACCTGCAGCACAAGGTCATACACAGCAGACAACACACACACATTACACCTGCAGCACAAGGTCATACACAGCAGACAACACACACACATTACACCTACAGCACACAGTCATTCACAGCAGACAACACACACACATTACACCTGCAGCACAAGGTCATACACAGCAGACAACACACACACATTACACCTACAGCACAAGGTCATACACAGCAGACAACACACACACATTACACCTACAGCACAAGGTCATACACAGCAGACAACACACACACATTACACCTACAGCACAAGGTCATACACAGCAGACAACACACACACACATTACACCTACAGCACAAGGTCATACACAGCAGACAACACACACACATTACACCTACAGCACACAGTCATTCACAGCAGACAACACACACACATTACACCTGCAGCACAAGGTCATACACAGCAGACAACACACACACATTACACCTACAGCACAAGGTCATACACAGCAGACAACACACACACACATTACACCTACAGCACACAGTCATTCACAGCAGACAACACACACACATTACAACTACAGCACACAGTCATTCACAGCAGACAACACACACACATTACACCTGCAGCACAAGGTCATACACAGCAGACAACACACACACATTACACCTACAGCACAATGTCATACACAGCAGACACACACACTCATTACAACTGCAGCATAAGGTCATACATAGCAGACACACACACACACATTACACCTGCAGCACAACCCATACATAGCAGACACACACACGCATTACACCTGCAGCACAAGGTCATACATAGCAGACAACACACACAATGCACCTGCAGCACAAGGTCATACACAGCAGACAAAATACACTCACATTACACCTGCAGCACAAGGTCATACACAGCAGACAACACACACACACACATTACACCTGCAGCACAAGGTCATACACAGCAGACAACACACACACACACATTACACCTGCAGCACAAGGTCATACACAGCAGATAACACACACACATTACACCTACAGCACACAGTCATTCACAGCAGACAACACCCATTACACCTGCAGCACAAGGTCATACACAGCAGACAACACACACACATTACACCTACAGCACACAGTCATTCACAGCAGACAACACACATTACACCTGCAGCACAAGGTCATACATAGCATACACCACACACACATTACACCTGCAGCACAAGGTCATACATAGCAGACAACACACACACATTACACCTGCAGCACAAGGTCATACATAGCAGACAACACACATTACACCTGCAGCACAAGGTCATACACAGCAGACAACACACACACATTACACCTGCAGCACAAGGTCATACACAGCAGACAACACACACACATTACACCTACAGCACACAGTCATTCACAGCAGACAACACACACACATTACACCTGCAGCACAAGGTCATACACAGCAGACAAAACACACACATTACACCTACAGCACAAGGTCATACACAGCAGACAACACACACACATTACACCTACAGCACAAGGTCATACACAGCAGACAACACACACACATTACACCTACAGCACAAGGTCATACACAGCAGACAACACACACACATTACACCTACAGCACAAGGTCATACACAGCAGACAACACACACACATTACACCTACAGCACAAGGTCATACACAGCAGACAACACACACACATTACACCTGCAGCACAAGGTCATACACAGCAGACAACACACACACATTACACCTACAGCACAAGGTCATACACAGCAGACAACACACACACATTACACCTACAGCACACAGTCATTCACAGCAGACAACACACACACATTACACCTACAGCACACAGTCATTCACAGCAGACAACACACACACACATTACACCTGCAGCACAAGGTCATACACAGCAGACAACACACACACATTACACCTACAGCACAAGGTCATACACAGCAGACAACACACACACATTACACCTACAGCACAAGGTCATACACAGCAGACAACACACACACATTACACCTACAGCACAAGGTCATACACAGCAGACAACACACACACATTACACCTACAGCACACAGTCATTCACAGCAGACAACACACACACATTACACCTGCAGCACAAGGTCATACACAGCAGACAACACACACACATTACACCTGCAGCACAAGGTCATACACAGCAGACAACACACACACATTACACCTGCAGCACAAGGTCATACACAGCAGACAACACACACACACATTACACCTGCAGCACAAGGTCATACACAGCAGACAACACACACACATTACACCTGCAGCACAAGGTCATACATAGCATACAAAACACACACATTACACCTGCAGCACAAGGTCATACATAGCATACAACACACACACATTACACCTGCAGCACAAGGTCATACATAGCATACAACACACACACATTACACCTGCAGCACAAGGTCATACACAGCAGACAACACACACACACATTACATCTGCAGCACAAGGTCATACATAGCATACAAAACACACACATTACATCTGCAGCACAAGGTCATACATAGCATACAACACACACACATTACACCTGCAGCACAAGGTCATACATAAGACAACATACACACATTACACCTGCAGCACAAGGTCATACACAGCAGACAACACACACACATTACACCTGCAGCACAAGGTCATACACAGCAGACAACACACACACATTACACCTGCAGCACAAGGTCATACACAGCAGACAACACACACATTACACCTGCAGCACAAGGTCATACATAGCAGACAACACACACACATTACACCTACAGCACAAGGTCATACATAGCAGATAACACACACACACATTACACCTGCAGCACAAGGTCATACACAGCAGACAACACACACACATTACACCTGCAGCACAAGGTCATACACAGCAGACAACACACACATTACACCTGCAGCACAAGGTCATACATAGCAGACAACACACACACATTACACCTACAGCACAAGGTCATACATAGCAGACAACACACACACACATTACACCTGCAGCACAAGGTCATACATAGCAGACAACACACACACATTACACCTGCAGCACAAGGTCATACACAGCAGACAACACACACACACATTACACCTGCAGCACAAGGTCATACACAGCAGACAACACACACACATTACACCTGCAGCACAAGGTCATACACAGCAGACAACACACACATATTACATCTGCAGCACAAGGTCATACACAGCAGACAACACACGCACATTACACCTGCAGCACAAGGTCATACACAGCAGACAACACACACACATTACACCTGCAGCACAAGGTCATACATAGCAGACAACACACACACATTACACCTGCAGCACAAGGCCATACATAGCAGACAACACACACACACACATTACACCTACAGCACAAGGTCATACATAGCAGACAACACACACACATTACACCTACAGCACAAGGTCATACACAGCAGACAACACACACATTACACCTGCAGCACAAGGTCATACATAGCAGACAACACACACACATTACACCTACAGCACAAGGTCATACATAGCAGACAACACACACACATTACACCTACAGCACAAGGTCATACACAGCAGACAACACACACACATTACACCTACAGCACACAGTCATTCACAGCAGACAACACACACACATTACACCTGCAGCACAAGGTCATACACAGCAGACAACACACACACATTACACCTACAGCACAAGGTCATACACAGCAGACAACACACACACATTACACCTACAGCACAAGGTCATACACAGCAGACAACACACACACATTACACCTACAGCACACAGTCATTCACAGCAGACAACACACACACATTACACCTGCAGCACAAGGTCATACACAGCAGACAACACACACACATTACACCTGCAGCACAAGGTCATACACAGCAGACAACACACACACATTACACCTGCAGCACAAGGTCATACACAGCAGACAACACACACACATTACACCTGCAGCACAAGGTCATACATAGCATACAAAACACACACATTACACCTGCAGCACAAGGTCATACATAGCATACAACACACACACATTACACCTGCAGCACAAGGTCATACATAGCATACAACACACACACATTACACCTGCAGCACAAGGTCATACACAGCAGACAACACACACACACATTACATCTGCAGCACAAGGTCATACATAGCATACAAAACACACACATTACATCTGCAGCACAAGGTCATACATAGCATACAACACACACACATTACACCTGCAGCACAAGGTCATACATAAGACAACATACACACATTACACCTGCAGCACAAGGTCATACACAGCAGACAACACACACACATTACACCTGCAGCACAAGGTCATACACAGCAGACAACACACACACATTACACCTGCAGCACAAGGTCATACATAGCAGACAACACACACACATTACACCTGCAGCACAAGGTCATACACAGCAGACAACACACACACACATTACACCTGCAGCACAAGGTCATACACAGCAGACAACACACACACATTACACCTGCAGCACAAGGTCATACACAGCAGACAACACACACATATTACATCTGCAGCACAAGGTCATACACAGCAGACAACACACGCACATTACACCTGCAGCACAAGGTCATACACAGCAGACAACACACACACATTACACCTGCAGCACAAGGTCATACATAGCAGACAACACACACACATTACACCTGCAGCACAAGGCCATACATAGCAGACAACACACACACACATTACACCTGCAGCACAAGGCCATACATAGCAGACAACACACACACACACATTACACCTACAGCACAAGGTCATACATAGCAGACAACACACACACACACATTACACCTACAGCACAAGGTCATACACAGCAGACAACACACACATTACACCTGCAGCACAAGGTCATACATAGCAGACAACACACACACATTACACCTACAGCACAAGGTCATACATAGCAGACAACACCCACACACATTACACCTGCAGCACAAGGTCATACATAGCAGACAACACACACACACTACACCTGCAGCACAAGGTCATACATAGCAGACAACACACACACATTACACCTGCAGCACAATATCATACATAGCAGACAACACACACACATTACACCTGCAGCACAAGGTCATACACAGCAGACAACACACAAAGATTACACCTGCAGCACAAGGTCATACACAGCAGACAACACCCACACATTACACCTGCAGCACAAGGTCATACACAGCAGACAACACCCACACACAATACACCTACAGCACAAGGTCATACATAGCAGACAACACACACACACACATTACACCTACAGCACAAGGTCATACATAGCAGACAACACACACACATTACACCTGCAGCATAAGGTCATACATAGCAGACAACACACACACATTACACCTGCAGCACAAGGTCATACACAGCAGACAACACACAAAGATTACACCTGCAGCACAAGGTCATACACAGCAGACAACACCCACACATTACACCTGCAGCACAAGGTCATACACAGCAGACAACACCCACACACAATACACCTACAGCACAAGGTCATACATAGCAGACAACACACACACATTACACCTACAGCACAAGGTCATACATAGCAGACAACACACACACATTACACCTGCAGCACAAGGTCATACATAGCAGACAACACACACACATTACACCTGCAGCACAAGGTCATACATAGCAGACAACACACACACATTACACCTGCAGCACAAGGTCATACACAGCAGACAACACACACACATTACACCAGCAGCACAAGGTCATACACAGCAGACAACACACACATTACACCTGCAGCACAAGGTCATACATAGCAGACAACACACACACAAACATTACACCTGCAGCACAAGGTCATACATAGCAGACAACACACACACATTACACCTGCAGCACAAGGTCATACACAGCAGACAACACACACATTACACCTGCAGCACAAGGTCATACATAGCATACAAAACACACACATTACACCTGCAGCACAAGGTCATACATAGCATACACCACACACACATTACACCTGCAGCACAAGGTCATACATAGCAGACAACACACACACATTACACCTGCAGCACAATATCATACATAGCAGACAACACACATTACACCTGCAGCACAAGGTCATACACAGCAGACAACACACACACATTACACCTGCAGCACAAGGTCATACACAGCAGATAACACACACACATTACACCTACAGCACAAGGTCATACACAGCAGACAACACACACACATTACACCTACAGCACACAGTCATTCACAGCAGACAACACACACACATTACACCTGCAGCACAAGGTCATACACAGCAGACAACACACACACATTACACCTGCAGCACAAGGTCATACACAGCAGACAACACACATACATTACACCTGCAGCACAAGGTCATACACAGCAGACAACACACACACATTACACCTGCAGCACAAGGTCATACATAGCATACAAAACACACACATTACACCTGCAGCACAAGGTCATACATAGCATACAACACACACACATTACACCTGCAGCACAAGGTCATACATAGCAGACAACACACACACATTACACCTGCAGCACAAGGTCATACACAGCAGACAACACACACACATTACACCTAAAGCACAAGGTCATACACAGCAGACAACACACACATTACACCTACAGCACAAGGTCATACATAAGACAACATACACACATTACACCTGCAGCACAAGGTCATACATAGCATACAACACACACACATTACACCTGCAGCACAAGGTCATACACAGCAGACAACACACACACACACACACATTACACCTGCAGCACAAGGTCATACACAGCAGACAACACACACACACATTACACCTGCAGCACAAGGTCATACACAGCAGACAACACACACACACACATTACACCTACAGCACAAGGTCATACACAGCAGACACACCCACACACATTACACCTGCAGCACAAGGTCATACACAGCAGACAACACACACACATTACACCTGCAGCACAAGGTCATACATAGCATACAACACACACACACATTACACCTGCAGCACAAGGTCATACATAGCTGACAACACACACACATTACACCTGCAGCACAAGGTCATACATAGCAGACAAAACACACAAATTACACCTGCAGCACAAGGTCATACATAGCAGACAACACACACACATTACACCTGCAGCACAAGGTCATACATAGCATACAACACACACACATTACACCTGCAGCACAAGGTCATACATAGCATACACACACACACATTACACCTGCAGCACAAGATCATACACAGCAGACAACACACACACATTACACCTACAGCACAAGGTCATACATAGCAGACAACACCCACACACATTACACCTGCAGCACAAGGTCATACATAGCAGACAACACACACACACTACACCTGCAGCACAAGGTCATACATAGCAGACAACACACACACATTACACCTGCAGCACAAGGTCATACACAGCAGACAACACACAAAGATTACACCTGCAGCACAAGGTCATACACAGCAGACAACACCCACACACAATACACCTACAGCACAAGGTCATACATAGCAGACAACACACACACACACATTACACCTACAGCACAAGGTCATACATAGCAGACAACACACACACACACATTACACCTACAGCACAAGGTCATACACAGCAGACAACACACACATTACACCTGCAGCACAAGGTCATACATAGCAGACAACACACACACATTACACCTACAGCACAAGGTCATACATAGCAGACAACACCCACACACATTACACCTGCAGCACAAGGTCATACATAGCAGACAACACACACACACTACACCTGCAGCACAAGGTCATACATAGCAGACAACACACACACATTACACCTGCAGCACAATATCATACATAGCAGACAACACACACACATTACACCTGCAGCACAAGGTCATACACAGCAGACAACACACAAAGATTACACCTGCAGCACAAGGTCATACACAGCAGACAACACCCACACATTACACCTGCAGCACAAGGTCATACACAGCAGACAACACCCACACACAATACACCTACAGCACAAGGTCATACATAGCAGACAACACACACACATTACACCTACAGCACAAGGTCATACATAGCAGACAACACACACACATTACACCTGCAGCATAAGGTCATACATAGCAGACAACACACACACATTACACCTGCAGCACAAGGTCATACACAGCAGACAACACACAAAGATTACACCTGCAGCACAAGGTCATACACAGCAGACAACACCCACACATTACACCTGCAGCACAAGGTCATACACAGCAGACAACACCCACACACAATACACCTACAGCACAAGGTCATACATAGCAGACAACACACACACATTACACCTACAGCACAAGGTCATACATAGCAGACAACACACACACATTACACCTGCAGCACAAGGTCATACATAGCAGACAACACACACACATTACACCTGCAGCACAAGGTCATACATAGCAGACAACACACACACATTACACCTGCAGCACAAGGTCATACACAGCAGACAACACACACACATTACACCAGCAGCACAAGGTCATACACAGCAGACAACACACACACACATTACGCCTGCAGCACAAGGTCATACATAGCAGACAACACACACACACACACATTACACCTGCAGCACAAGGTCATACATAGCAGACAACACACACACATTACACCTGCAGCACAAGGTCATACACAGCAGACAACACACACATTACACCTGCAGCACAAGGTCATACATAGCATACAAAACACACACATTACACCTGCAGCACAAGGTCATACATAGCATACACCACACACACACATTACACCTGCAGCACAAGGTCATACATAGCAGACAACACACACACATTACACCTGCAGCACAATATCATACATAGCAGACAACACACATTACACCTGCAGCACAAGGTCATACACAGCAGACAACACACACACATTACACCTGCAGCACAAGGTCATACACAGCAGATAACACACACACATTACACCTACAGCACAAGGTCATACACAGCAGACAACACACACACATTACACCTACAGCACACAGTCATTCACAGCAGACAACACACACACACATTACAGCTGCAGCACAAGGTCATACACAGCAGACAACACACACACATTACACCTGCAGCACAAGGTCATACACAGCAGACAACACACACACATTACACCTGCAGCACAAGGTCATACACAGCAGACAACACACACACATTACACCTGCAGCACAAGGTCATACACAGCAGACAACACACACACATTACACCTGCAGCACAAGGTCATACACAGCAGACAACACACACACATTACACCTGCAGCACAAGGTCATACACAGCAGACAACACACACACATTACACCTGCAGCACAAGGTCATACATAGCATACAAAACACACACATTACACCTGCAGCACAAGGTCATACATAGCATACAACACACACACATTACACCTGCAGCACAAGGTCATACATAGCAGACAACACACACACATTACACCTGCAGCACAAGGTCATACACAGCAGACAACACACACACATTACACCTAAAGCACAAGGTCATACACAGCAGACAACACACACATTACACCTACAGCACAAGGTCATACATAAGACAACATACACACATTACACCTGCAGCACAAGGTCATACATAGCATACAACACACACACACATTACACCTGCAGCACAAGGTCATACACAGCAGACAACACACACACACATTACACCTGCAGCACAAGGTCATACACAGCAGACAACACACACACACACATTACACCTGCAGCACAAGGTCATACACAGCAGACAACACACACACACACATTACACCTACAGCACAAGGTCATACACAGCAGACACACCCACACACATTACACCTGCAGCACAAGGTCATACACAGCAGACAACACACACACATTACACCTGCAGCACAAGGTCATACATAGCATACAACACACACACACATTACACCTGCAGCACAAGGTCATACATAGCTGACAACACACACACATTACACCTGCAGCACAAGGTCATACATAGCAGACAAAACACACAAATTACACCTGCAGCACAAGGTCATACATAGCAGACAACACACACACATTACACCTGCAGCACAAGGTCATACATAGCATACAACACACACACATTACACCTGCAGCACAAGGTCATACATAGCATACACACACACACATTACACCTGCAGCACAAGATCATACACAGCAGACAACACACACACATTACACCTACAGCACAAGGTCATACATAGCAGACAACACACACACATATTACACCTGCAGCACAAGGTCATACATAAGACAACATACACACATTACACCTGCAGCACAAGGTCATACACAGCAGACAACACACACACATTACACCTGCAGCACAAGGTCATACACAGCAGACAACACACACACATTACACCTGCAGCACAAGGTCATACATAGCAGACAACACACACACATTACACCTGCAGCACAAGGTCATACACAGCAGACAACACACACACATTACACCTGCAGCACAATGTCATACATAGCAGACAACACACACACATTACACCTGCAGCACAAGGTCATACATAGCAGACAACACACACACATTACACCTGCAGCACAAGGTCATACATAGCAGACAACACACACACATTACACCTGCAGCACAAGGTCATACACAGCAGACAACACACATATTACATCTGCAGCACAAGGTCATACATAGCAGACAACACACGCACATTACACCTGCAGCACAAGGTCATACACAGCAGACAACACAAACACATTACACCTGCAGCACAAGGTCATACATAGCAGACAACACACACACATTACACCTGCAGCACAAGGCCATACATAGCAGACAACACACACACATTACACCTACAGCACAAGGTCATACATAGCAGACAACACACACACACATTACACCTACAGCACAAGGTCATACACAGCAGACAACACACACATTACACCTGCAGCACAAGGTCATACATAGCAGACAACACACACACATTACACCTACAGCACAAGGTCATACATAGCAGACAACACCCACACACATTACACCTGCAGCACAAGGTCATACATAGCAGACAACACACACACACTACACCTGCAGCACAAGGTCATACATAGCAGACAACACACACACATTACACCTGCAGCACAAGGTCATACACAGCAGACAACACACAAAGATTACACCTGCAGCACAAGGTCATACACAGCAGACAACACCCACACACAATACACCTACAGCACAAGGTCATACATAGCAGACAACACACATTACACCTACAGCACAAGGTCATACATAGCAGACAACACACACACATTACACCTGCAGCACAAGGTCATACATAGCAGACAACACACACACACACACATTACACCTGCAGCACAAGGTCATACATAGCAGACAACACACACACATTACACCTGCAGCACAAGGTCATACACAGCAGACAACACACACACATTACACCTGCAGCACAAGGTCATACACAGCAGACAACACACACACACATTACACCTGCAGCACAAGGTCATACACAGCAGACAACACACACACACATTACACCTGCAGCACAAGGTCATACATAGCAGACAACACACACACACATTACACCTGCAGCACAAGGTCATACATAGCAGACAACATACACACACATTACACCTGCAGCACAAGGTCATACATAGCAGACAACATACACACACATTACACCTGCAGCACAAGGTCATACACAGCAGACAACACACACACATTACACCTGCAGCACAAGGTCATACACAGCAGACAACACACACACACATTACACCTGCAGCACAAGGTCATACATAGCAAACAACACACACACATTACACCTACAGCACAAGGTCATACATAGCAGACAACACCCACACATTACACCTGCAGCACAAGGTCATACATAGCAGACAACACACACACATTACACCTGCAGCACAAGGTCATACATAGCAGACAACACACACACATTACACTTACAGCACAAGGTCATACATAGCAGACAACACACACACACACATTACACCTACAGCACAAGGTCATACATAGCAGACAACATACACACATTACACCTGCAGCACAAGGTCATACACAGCAGACAACACACACACACACATTACACCTACAGCACAAGGTCATACATAGCAGACAACATACACACATTACACCTGCAGCACAAGGTCATACACAGCAGACAACACACACACATTACACCTGCAGCACAAGGTCATACATAGCAGACAACACCCACACACAATACACCTACAGCACAAGGTCATACATAGCAGACAACACACACACACACACATTACACCTACAGCACAAGGTCATTGTGGCAAACCTAGCCACTTCTGGACTATAACGTAAGAAAGGTTGTCTATAGGCTGTATATTGTGCTATGTAGATGTGACAGACCCTTCTGTCAGCACTGAAAGAGTTAACTGTGTTCAGCTTTAGCCTCAGCTATTATGCACTGTCATTAATGTTATTGATACACAGTCCATTGTTTAATCAACCTCAGAGAAGAGACCCTAGATGATAAGGAAAGCCAAGTGTGTGTCTGTGTTTAAATTGTTATCAGCTTGAGCAAGGTATTCTATTGTATCATGTAAAAGGGCGTGTTCCCTCCATCTAATGTACAACATTCTTTCAACCCCCCTTCTGGGGGGGGTCAGACCTGCATAAATACTGGGCATATGAGCCTTAATAAAATTCATCCTGTTTAAAACCTGAAAACTGGCTGGGTTGTGAACTGCTGATTCCCTATGCAGGACATTGTTCCCTGGTGTTAACCCTTGGTATCCGGTTGGTACCGTTACAATTGGTGGCAAGCGACGGAATGAACCTTATCGCCCAGAAGAGCAACTACACAAGCCAGTAACCTCAGGAAGAGGGGGATTACTACAATACTGACTAAGATGGAAGGAGTACCAGGGACCGAAGTGAATGGAGATGTATTATTCTAAGCTAAAGAGACAAACGTAAAAGGAACTGCTAGAAGCCAGGGGAAAGATAGGCAGCAGCAAACCCAAGGCTATATTAATTGCTGAGCTGATGGAGGGAGACAGAGCTCGCAGCGCTACGCCTCCAGCAGCCATGGAGGAGACCCTATACCAGAGGGAAATGAGGACCAGGCTGGAATTTTTACCCCAACCTGTACCACGGGATATGCTATCCGTGGTAATGGCAGATGTGCAGGAGTACGTGATGGCACACAGTCTGCGGAATGCATCCTCCCGAGCAGAATCCATTTTGGACGCACTCAGCAACCCAGTAAGACCCAAAATCCCATACCATGCATTTAAAATGTTTTGTGAGGAGAAGGATGAGATTGATGGGTATTTACAGGATTTTGAGAGACTGTGCGAGTTACATGATTTGGAGCAGTCCGTATGGGTGCCGGTGCTAGCAGGCAAGCTAGCCGGTAGGGCAGCGGAAGCGTATCGCGCTGTACCCAGGGAGGACAGCAAGGATTACGCTAAAGTGAAGAGAGCGATCTTGGAAAGATATGCCATTACCCTCAGAGAGCCCGGTTCAATTCGCGGGGCTACTCACAACCTATTCGGTGCTTTGGATGTAAGCAACTAGGGCACAAAAGACCAGAGTGTCCCCTAAACGCAGCGAATCAAGCACAGTCCTGGAGAAGACCCGCTGGCGGAATCCCACATAATCCTCAGCCTGTGGCCCGCTACGTAGAGGCGCCAGAATGCTGGGGCAGCCTACATGAAGCAGACCCCGTGCAAGCTGCCCACCGGAATAACCGGCAACGGGTTAAAGTGAATGGGAAGGAGGTCAGTTGTCTACGGGATACTGGTGCTACCATGACCTTGCTTCAAGAGAACTTGGTGCCTGAGAAACAGCACACTGGAGACACTGTGGCTGTGAGGGTAGCAGGGGGCACTGTGTTCCGCCTACCTGTTGCCAGGGTACATTTGGATTGGGGAGTGGGCGCTAGACTTGTGAATGTGGGGGTCAAGAAGGACTTACCTGCTGATGTTCTCCTTGGAAATGACTTGGCCCCCCTTGTTTCTGCCTATGCTCCCATGGACCCCGCTGATGTTAACCCTGTGACTACCCAAGCCCAGTCCCTCCGGGAAGAGACGCTTCCATGTTTGGGGTGGGGGCAGTACTGAGCCAAGTTGGAGCAGATGGCGGAGAACACCCCGTAGCTTACTTGAGCCGAAAGTTGTTGCCCCGGACATCCCCAAGCCGATCCGTTGGGATCAGACTGTGTATGCCGGCTTGGTTCTGGGGGAGCATTGTGGCAAACCTAGCCACTTCTGGACTATAACGTAAGAAAGGTTGTCTATAGGCTGTATATTGTGCTATGTAGATGTGACAGACCCTTCTGTCAGCACTGAAAGAGTTAACTGTGTTCAGCTTTAGCCTCAGCTATTATGCACTGTCATTAATGTTATTGATACACAGTCCATTGTTTAATCAACCTCAGAGAAGAGACCCTAGATGATAAGGAAAGCCAAGTGTGTGTCTGTGTTTAAATTGTTATCAGCTTGAGCAAGGTATTCTATTGTATCATGTAAAAGGGCGTGTTCCCTCCATCTAATGTACAACATTCTTTCAACCCCCCTTCTGGGGGGGGTCAGACCTGCATAAATACTGGGCATATGAGCCTTAATAAAATTCATCCTGTTTAAAACCTGAAAACTGGCTGGGTTGTGAACTGCTGATTCCCTATGCAGGACATTGTTCCCTGGTGTTAACCCTTGGTATCCGGTTGGTACCGTTACAGTCATACATAGCAGACAACACACACATATTACACCTGCAGCACAAGGTCATACATAGCAGACAACACACACACATTACACCTGCAGCACAAGGTCAAACACAGCAGACAACACACACATTACACCTACAGCACAAGGTCATACATAGCAGACAACACACACACATTACACCTGCAGCACAAGGTCATACACAGCAGACAACACACACATATTACACCTGCAGCACAAGGTCATACACAGCAGACAACACACACATATTACACCTGCAGCACAAGGTCATACACAGCAGATAACACACACACACATTACACCTACAGCACACGGTCATACATAGCACACAACACACACACACATTACACCTACAGCACAAGGTCATACATAGCAGACAACACACACACATTACACCTGCAGCACAAGGTCATACATAGCAGACAACACACACACATTACACCTGCAGCACAAGGTCATACATAGCAGACAACACACACACATTACACCTGCAGCACAAGGTCATACATAGCAGACAACACACACACATTACACCTGCAGCACAAGGTCAAACACAGCAGACAACACACACACACATTACACCTACAGCACAAGGTCATACATAGCAGACAACACACACACATTACACCTGCAGCACAAGGTCATACACAGCAGACAACACACACATATTACACCTGCAGCACAAGGTCATACACAGCAGACAACACACACATATTACACCTGCAGCACAAGGTCATACACAGCAGATAACACACACACACACATTACACCTACAGCACACGGTCATACATAGCACACAACACACACACATTACACCTACAGCACAAGGTCATACATAGCAGACAACACACACACATTACACCTGCAGCACAAGGTCATACATAGCAGACAACACACACACATTACACCTGCAGCACAAGGTCATACATAGCAGACAACACACACACATTACACCTGCAGCACAAGGTCATACATAGCAGACAACACACACACATTACACCTGCAGCACAAGGTCATACATAGCAGACAACACACACACATTACACCTGCAGCACAAGGTCATACACAGCAGACAACACACACACACATTACACCTGCAGCACAAGGTCATACATAGCAGACAACACACACACATTACACCTGCAGCACAAGGTCATACATAGCAGACAACACACACACATTACACCTGCAGCACAATATCATACATAGCAGACAACACATACATATTACACCTGCAGCACAAGGTCATACATAGCAGACAACATCCACACACATTACACCTGCAGCACAAGGTCATACATAGCAGACAACACACACACATTACACCTGCAGCACAAGGTCATACATAGCAGACAACACACACACACTACACCTGCAGCACAAGGTCATACACAGCAGACAACACACACACATTACACCTGCAGCACAAGGTCATACACAGCAGACAACACACACACACAGTTAAGATAAAGTAACAAGAAAGAGGCGCCAATGGTGCAGATCAGAAGGTATTTTTGAAATATCAAACTTATGTGAACACTAGGTACTCACAATAGGAGGAGGCACTCAGTTGTGCCGGTAGACGCAGGCTTGGTTTTTAACAGCAATCCAGCTGGCTGTGAAAGGAAGCAAAAGGAAGCAGCTCTCTATCAGCATCCGATGGAAGAAGATCTGAAAAGTGTAAGCAAGGATAGAGGCGCCTATGGTGCAGGTAAATGGTGGTACAATAAGCACTAATAGCCCACTCTACACACAGTACTCACATTTATTGAAGGCACTCACTTGTGCCTATAGAGGCAGGCTGGATTTTAGCAGCAATCCAGCTGGCTGTTACCGGTTGGAATGGCTGGTTCGTGGGTGTCAGAGTGCAGGAACTCTATAGTAGCATAGCAAGGCAGAACCAAACATAACACTGAGAGTGGATGTGTAATAAAAAATGGATTTATTTAAAGCATCTAAAAAAATATTCCACTCCTCACAGTGTTAAAAAAACAGTTGGTACATCAGGAATACATGCGACGCGTTTCTCAGTTACAACTGTTTCATCAGGCATGTTTTTAATAACAAATCTTTACTCCTTAAATAGGGCTATGCTACTCAAAAACACCCACATCCCTCCCCCAACAATTGGCAAGCCATGAACCAATCAATGTCCCTCACACAAGAATGGGTCAGCCCCTATGTTTCTGTAATAATATAAATACTAAGATAAGAGTATAGTAACTTGTGATATGACTAAATACCTGGCTGCTTCTTAAATTTTATATATGTATGTGTAACTATTTCGGCATATAATGGTAAAGTGCTGGGCGACATTTGATAATGACGAATATTCGTCAATTCTATGTTTTGATTGGGCGCCCTAGCCGTCACTCAAAATGTGTTAGTAAAAACTGTGCTTAATGTTTAGGATTCGTCCATATGGCTGTCAATCAAAGCTACTCGTCAGTTGTTGCTAGTAAGTTAGGCTTCCAATAGAAAAACTAATTTCGGGCGTGCCCCTAATTTTTGCTGACATCAGTGTTGACCTACAATAAACGCCCACCGAGGGAGTGTATTGGTTGCTACATAGTGATAGGATGCTCCATAGTGATTGTAAACAATGTATCCCATTGGTCCCGATGCCGGATACAATATTGAGGCGAGGATCACTATTGGTCAGTTAAAAATGTAAACACCATGCTCTATTTGGCCGGACCCCGGGTAATGTCAGTCTGAAAAGGAGCTATCCTTCCACAGAGTGTAGTAAATGCAAGACATATTTTTTAACACTGTGAGGAGTGGAATATTTTTTTATATGTTTTAAATAAATCCATTTTTTATTACACATCCACTCTCAGTGTTATGTTTGGTTCTGCCTTGCTATGCTACTATAGAGTTCCTGCACTCTGACACCCACGAACCAGCCATTCCAACCGGTAACAGCCAGCTGGATTGCTGCTAAAATCCAGCCTGCCTCTATAGGCACAAGTGAGTGCCTTCAATAAATGTGAGTACTGTGTGTAGAGTGGGCTATTAGTGCTTATTGTACCACCATTTACCTGCACCATAGGCGCCTCTATCCTTGCTTACACAACACACACACACATTACACCTGCAGCACAAGGTCATACACAGCAGACAACACCCATTACACCTGAAGCACAAGGTCATACATAGCAGACAACACACACACATTACACCTGCAGCACAAGGTCATACACAGCAGACAACACACACACATTACACCTGCAGCACAAGGTCATACATAGCAGACAACACACACACATTACACCTGCAGCACAAGGTCATACACAGCAGACAACATACACACATTACACCTGCAGCACAAGGTCATACACAGCAGACAACATACACACATTACACCTGCAGCACAAGGTCATACACAGCAGACAACACACACACATTACACCTGCAGCACAAGGTCATACATAGCATACAACACCCACACACATTACACCTGCAGCACAAGGTCATACACAGCAGACAACATACACACATTACACCTGCAGCACAAGGTCATACACAGCAGACAACACACACACATTACACCTGCAGCACAAGGTCATACACAGCAGACAACATACACACATTACACCTGCAGCACAAGGTCATACACAGCAGACAACACACACACACATTACACCTGCAGCACAAGGTCATACACAGCAGACAACACACACATTACACCTGCAGCACAAGGTCATACATAGCATACAACACCCACACACACTACACCTGCAGCACAAGATCATACATAGCAGACAACACACACACACACTACACCTGCAGCACAAGATCATACATAGCAGACAACACACACACACACACACTACACCTGCAGCACAATGTCATACATAGCAGACAACACACACACATTACACCTGCAGCACAAGGTCATACACAGCAGACAACACACACACATTACACCTGCAGAACAAGGTCATACACAGCAGACAACACACACACATTACACCTGCAGCACAAGGTCATACACAGCAGACAACACACACACATTGCACCTGCAGCACAAGGTCATACATAGCAGACAACACACACACACACACACACACTACACCTGCAGCACAATGTCATACATAGCAGACAACACACACACCTGCAGCACAAGGTCATACACAGCAGACAACACACACACATTACAACTGCAGCACAAGGTCATACATAGCAGACAACACACACACACACTACACCTGCAGCACAATGTCATACATAGCAGACAACACACACACACTACACCTGCAGCACAAGGTCATACACAGCAGACAACACACACACATTACACCTGCAGCATAAGGGCATACATAGCAGACAACACACACACATTACACCTGCAGCACAAGGTCATACACAGCAGACAACACACACACATTACACCTGCAGCACAAGGTCATACACAGCAGACAACACACACACATTACACCTGCAGCACAAGGTCATACACAGCAGACAACACACACATTACACCTGCAGCACACGGTCATACACAGCAGACAACACACACACATTACACCTGCAGCACAAGGTCATACACAGCAGACAACACACAAACACTACACCTGCAGCACAATGTCATACATAGACAACACACACACTTGCAGCACAAAGTCATACATAGCAGACAACACACACACATTACACCTGCAGCACAAGGTCATACATAGCAGATAAGACACATTACACCTGCAGCACAAGGTCATACACATATTACAGCTGCAGCACAAGGTCATATACAGCAGACAACACACACACATTACACCTACAGCACAAGGTCATACATAGCAGACAACATACACACATTACACCTGCAGCACAAGGTCATACACAGCAGACAACACACACACATTACACCTGCAGCACAAGGTCATACACAGCAGACAACACACACACATTACACCTGCAGCACAAGGTCATACACAGCAGACAACACACACACACACACACATTACACCTACAGCACAAGGTCATACATAGCAGACAACATACACACATTACACCTGCAGCACAAGGTCATGCACAGCAGACAACACACACACATTACACCTGCAGCACAAGGTCATACATAGCAGACAACACCCACACACAATACACCTACAGCACAAGGTCATACATAGCAGACAACACACACACACACACACATTACACCTACAGCACAAGGTCATACATAGCAGACAACACACACATATTACACCTGCAGCACAAGGTCATACATAGCAGACAACACACACACATTACACCTGCAGCACAAGGTCAAACACAGCAGACAACACACACACACACATTACACCTACAGCACAAGGTCATACATAGCAGACAACACACACACATTACACCTGCAGCACAAGGTCATACACAGCAGACAACACACACATATTACACCTACAGCACAAGGTCATACATAGCAGACAACACACACATATTACACCTGCAGCACAAGGTCATACATAGCAGACAACACACACACATTACACCTGCAGCACAAGGTCAAACACAGCAGACAACACACACACACACATTACACCTACAGCACAAGGTCATACATAGCAGACAACACACACACATTACACCTGCAGCACAAGGTCATACACAGCAGACAACACACACATATTACACCTGCAGCACAAGGTCATACACAGCAGACAACACACACATATTACACCTGCAGCACAAGGTCATACACAGCAGATAACACACACACACATTACACCTGCAGCACAAGGTCATACATAGCAGACAACACCCACACACATTACACCTGCAGCACAAGGTCATACATAGCAGACAACATACACACATTACACCTGCAGCACAAGGTCATACATAGCAGACAACACACACACATTACACCTGCATCACAAGGTCATACACAGCAGACAACACACACACACACACACACACACATTACACCTACAGCACAAGGTCATACACAGCAGACAACACACACACATTACACCTGCAGCACAAGGTCATACATAGCAGACAACACCCACACACATTACACCTGCAGCACAAGGTCATACACAGCAGACAACACACACACATTACACCTGCAGCACAAGGTCATACATAGCAGACAACACACACACATTACACCTGCAGCACAAGGTCATACATAGCAGACAACATACACACATTACACCTGCAGCACAAGGTCATACACAGCAGACAACACCCACACACATTACACCTGCAGCACAAGGTCATACATAGCAGACAACACACACACATTACACCTGCAGCACAAGGTCATACATAGCATACAACACACACACATTACACCTGCAGCACAAGGTCATACATAGCAGACAACACACACACATTACACCTGCAGCACAAGGTCATACATAGCAGACAACACACACACATTACACCTACAGCACAAGGTCATACATAGCAGACAACACACACACACACATTACACCTGCAGCACAAGGTCATACACAGCAGACAACACACACACATTACACCTACAGCACAAGGTCATACACAGCAGACAACACACACACACATTACACCTACAGCACAAGGTCATACACAGCAGACAACACACACACATTACACCTGCAGCACAAGGTCATACACAGCAGACAACACACACACATTACACCTACAGCACAAGGTCATACATAGCAGACAACACACACATTACACCTGCAGCACAAGGTCATACATAGCAGACAACACACACACATTACACCTGCAGCACAATATCATACATAGCAGACAACACACACATATTACACCTGCAGCACAAGGTCATACATAGCAGACAACACCCACACACATTACACCTGCAGCACAAGGTCATACATAGCAGACAACACACACACACACATTACACCTGCAGCACAAGGTCATACATAGCAGACAACACACACACACACACACATTACACCTGCAGCACAAGGTCATACATAGCAGACAACACACATTACACCTGCAGCACAAGGTCATACATAGCAGACAACACACACACATTACACCTGCAGCACAAGGTCATACATAGCAGACAACACACACACACTACACCTGCAGCACAAGGTCATACACAGCAGACAACACACACACATTACACCTGCAGCACAAGGTCATACATAGCAGACAACACATACACATTACACCTGCAGCACAAGGTCATACACAGCAGACAACACACACACACATTACACCTGCAGCACAAGGTCATACATAGCAGACAACACACACACACACACATTACACCTACAGCACAAGGTCATACATAGCAGACAACACATACACATTACACCTGCAGCACAAGGTCATACACAGCAGACAACACACACACATTACACCTGCAGCACAAGGTCATACATAGCAGACAACACACACACACACATTACACCTGCAGCACAAGGTCATACATAGCAGACAACACACACACATTACACCTGCAGCACAAGGTCATACATAGTAGACAACCCACACACATATTACACCTGCAGCACAAGGTCATACATAGTAGACAACACACACACATTACACCTGCAGCACAAGGTCATACATAGCAGACAACACACACACACACACATTACACCTGCAGCACAAGGTCATACATAGCAGACAACACACACACATTACACCTGCAGCACAAGGTCATACATAGTAGACAACACACACACACATTACACCTGCAGCACAAGGTCATACATAGTAGACAACACACACACATTACACCTGCAGCACAAGGTCATACATAGCAGACAACACACACACATTACACCTGCAGCACAAGGTCATACATAGCAGACAACACACACACATATTACACCTGCAGCACAAGGTCATACATAGCAGACAACACACACACATATTACACCTACAGCACAAGGCCATACATAGCAGACAACACACACACACATTACACCTGCAGCACAAGGCCATACATAGCAGACAACACACACACACATTACACCTGCAGCACAAGGCCATACATAGCAGACAACACACACACATTACACCTGCAGCACAAGGTCATACACAGCAGACAACACACACACATTACACCTGCAGCACAAGGTCATACACAGCAGACAACACACACACATTACACCTGCAGCACAAGGTCATACACAGCAGACAACACACACACATTACACCTGCAGCACAAGGTCATACACAGCAGACAACACACACACACATTACACCTGCAGCACAAGGTCATACACAGCAGACAACACACACACATTACACCTGCAGCACAAGGTCATACACAGCAGACAACACACACACATTACACCTGCAGCACAAGGTCATACACAGCAGACAACACACACATTACACCTGCAGCACAAGGTCATACACAGCAGACAACACACACACATTACACCTGCAGCACAAGGTCATACATAGCAGACAACACCCACACATTACACCTGCAGCACAAGGTCATACATAGCAGACAACACCCACACACAATACACCTGCAGCACAAGGTCATACACAGCAGACAACACACACATTACACCTGCAGCACAAGGTCATATATAGCAGACAACACACACACATTACACCTGCAGCACAAGGTCATACACAGCAGACAACACACACACATTACACCTGCAGCACAAGGTCATACACAGCAGACAACACACACACATTACACCTGCAGCACAAGGTCATACACAGCAGACAACACACACACATTACACCTGCAGCACAAGGTCATACACAGCAGACAACACACACACATTACACCTGCAGCACAAGGTCATACACAGCAGACAACACACACACATTACACCTGCAGCACAAGGTCATACACAGCAGACAACACACACACACATTACACCTGCAGCACAAGGTCATACACAGCAGACAACACACACACATTACACCTGCAGCACAAGGTCATACACAGCAGACAACACACACACACATTACACCTGCAGCACAAGGTCATACACAGCAGACAACACACACACATTACACCTGCAGCACAAGGTCATACACAGCAGACAACACACACATTACACCTGCAGCACAAGGTCATATATAGCAGACAACACACACACATTACACCTGCAGCACAAGGTCATACACAGCAGACAACACACACACATTACACCTGCAGCACAAGGTCATACACAGCAGACAACACACACACATTACACCTGCAGCACAATATCATACATAGCAGACAACACATACATATTACACCTGCAGCACAAGGTCATACATAGCAGACAACATCCACACACATTACACCTGCAGCACAAGGTCATACATAGCAGACAACACACACACATTACACCTGCAGCACAAGGTCATACATAGCAGACAACACACACACACATTACACCTGCAGCACAAGGTCATACACAGCAGACAACACACACGCACATTACACCTGCAGCACAAGGTCATACATAGCAGACAACACACACACACTACACCTGCAGCACAAGGTCATACACAGCAGACAACACACACACACATTACACCTGCAGCACAAGGTCATACACAGCAGACAACACACACACACAGTTAAGATAAAGTAACAAGAAAGAGGCGCCAATGGTGCAGATCAGAAGGTATTTTTGAAATATCAAACTTATGTGAACACTAGGTACTCACAATAGGAGGAGGCACTCAGTTGTGCCGGTAGACGCAGGCTTGGTTTTTAACAGCAATCCAGCTGGCTGTGAAAGGAAGCAAAAGGAAGCAGCTCTCTATCAGCATCCGATGGAAGAAGATCTGAAAAGTGTAAGCAAGGATAGAGGCGCCTATGGTGCAGGTAAATGGTGGTACAATAAGCACTAATAGCCCACTCTACACACAGTACTCACATTTATTGAAGGCACTCACTTGTGCCTATAGAGGCAGGCTGGATTTTAGCAGCAATCCAGCTGGCTGTTACCGGTTGGAATGGCTGGTTCGTGGGTGTCAGAGTGCAGGAACTCTATAGTAGCATAGCAAGGCAGAACCAAACATAACACTGAGAGTGGATGTGTAATAAAAAATGGATTTATTTAAAACATCTAAAAAAATATTCCACTCCTCACAGTGTTAAAAAACCAGTTGGTACATCAGGAATACATGCGACGCGTTTCTCAGTTACAACTGTTTCATCAGGCATGTTTTTAATAACAAATCTTTACTCCTTAAATAGGGCTATGCTACTCAAAAACACCCACATCCCTCCCCCAACAATTGGCAAGCCATGAACCAATCAATGTCCCTCACACAAGAATGGGTCAGCCCCTATGTTTCTGTAATAATATAAATACTAAGATAAGAGTATAGTAACTTGTGATATGACTAAATACCTGGCTGCTTCTTAAATTTTATATATGTATGTGTAACTATTTCGGCATATAATGGTAAAGTGCTGGGCGACATTTGATAATGACGAATATTCGTCAATTCTATGTTTTGATTGGGCGCCCTAGCCGTCACTCAAAATGTGTTAGTAAAAACTGTGCTTAATGTTTAGGATTCGTCCATATGGCTGTCAATCAAAGCTACTCGTCAGTTGTTGCTAGTAAGTTAGGCTTCCAATAGAAAAACTAATTTCGGGCGTGCCCCTAATTTTTGCTGACATCAGTGTTGACCTACAATAAACGCCCACCGAGGGAGTGTATTGGTTGCTACATAGTGATAGGATGCTCCATAGTGATTGTAAACAATGTATCCCATTGGTCCCGATGCCGGATACAATATTGAGGCGAGGATCACTATTGGTCAGTTAAAAATGTAAACACCATGCTCTATTTGGCCGGACCCCGGGTAATGTCAGTCTGAAAAGGAGCTATCCTTCCACAGAGTGTAGTAAATGCAAGACATATTTTTTAACACTGTGAGGAGTGGAATATTTTTTTATATGTTTTAAATAAATCCATTTTTTATTACACATCCACTCTCAGTGTTATGTTTGGTTCTGCCTTGCTATGCTACTATAGAGTTCCTGCACTCTGACACCCACGAACCAGCCATTCCAACCGGTAACAGCCAGCTGGATTGCTGCTAAAATCCAGCCTGCCTCTATAGGCACAAGTGAGTGCCTTCAATAAATGTGAGTACTGTGTGTAGAGTGGGCTATTAGTGCTTATTGTACCACCATTTACCTGCACCATAGGCGCCTCTATCCTTGCTTACACAACACACACACACATTACACCTGCAGCACAAGGTCATACACAGCAGACAACACCCATTACACCTGAAGCACAAGGTCATACATAGCAGACAACACACACACATTACACCTGCAGCACAAGGTCATACACAGCAGACAACACACACACATTACACCTGCAGCACAAGGTCATACATAGCAGACAACACACACACATTACACCTGCAGCACAAGGTCATACACAGCAGACAACATACACACATTACACCTGCAGCACAAGGTCATACACAGCAGACAACACACACACATTACACCTGCAGCACAAGGTCATACATAGCATACAACACCCACACACATTACACCTGCAGCACAAGGTCATACACAGCAGACAACATACACACATTACACCTGCAGCACAAGGTCATACACAGCAGACAACACACACACATTACACCTGCAGCACAAGGTCATACACAGCAGACAACATACACACATTACACCTGCAGCACAAGGTCATACACAGCAGACAACACACACACACATTACACCTGCAGCACAAGGTCATACACAGCAGACAACACACACATTACACCTGCAGCACAAGGTCATACATAGCATACAACACCCACACACATTACACCTGCAGCACAAGGTCATACATAGCAGACAACACACACACATTACACCTGCAGCACAAGGTCATACATAGCAGACAACACACACATACATTATACCTGCAGCACAAGGTCATACACAGCAGACAACACACACACATTACACCTGCAGCACAAGGTCATACACAGCAGACAACACACACACATTACACCTGCAGCACAAGGTCATACATAGCAGACAACACACACACATTACACCTGCAGCACAAGGCCATACACAGCAGACAACACACACACATTACACCTGCAGCACAAGGTCATACACAGCAGACAACACACACACATTACACCTGCAGCACAAGGTCATACACAGCAGACAACACACACACAATACACCTGCAGCACAAGGTCATACACAGCAGACAACACACACATATTACACCTGCAGCACAAGGTCATACATAGCAGACAACACACACACACACATTACACCTGCAGCACAAGGTCATACACAGCAGACAACACACACACACTACACCTGCAGCACAAGGTCATACATAGCAGACAACACACACACACACTACACCTGCAGCACAAGATCATACATAGCAGACAACACACACACACACACACACTACACCTGCAGCACAATGTCATACATAGCAGACAACACACACACATTACACCTGCAGCACAAGGTCATACACAGCAGACAACACACACACATTACACCTGCAGAACAAGGTCATACACAGCAGACAACACACACACATTACACCTGCAGCACAAGGTCATACACAGCAGACAACACACACACATTGCACCTGCAGCACAAGGTCATACATAGCAGACAACACACACACACACACACACTACACCTGCAGCACAATGTCATACATAGCAGACAACACACACACCTGCAGCACAAGGTCATACACAGCAGACAACACACACACATTACAACTGCAGCACAAGGTCATACATAGCAGACAACACACACACACACTACACCTGCAGCACAATGTCATACATAGCAGACAACACACACACATTACACCTGCAGCACAAGGTCATACACAGCAGACAACACACACACACTACACCTACAGCACAAGGTCATACACAGCAGACAACACACACACATTACACCTGCAGCATAAGGGCATACATAGCAGACAACACACACACATTACACCTGCAGCACAAGGTCATACACAGCAGACAACACACACACATTACACCTGCAGCACAAGGTCATACACAGCAGACAATGTGACAGACCCTTCTGTCAGGACTGAAGGAGTTAATTGTGTTTAGCTAAGAAACTAATTTCTAAAGACAGAGTTGCTGGCTCCAGCTATAATCTAATTAGTGCTAAGCATTCTATTGTTTGATCACCTCCAGAGAGAAAACGCCTAAGTGATAAGAAGGGCCAAGAGTGTCTTGTGGTTGAAGTGTTTAAGTAATATAATTCTATTGTATCATGTCAAAGGGCTTGTTCCCTCCATGTAATGTACAACAGTCTTTCAACCCCCATCTGGGGGGGGGGGGGTCAGACCTGCATAAATACTAGGCATAGCCTTTTAATAAATGTCATTCTGTTTTAAACCTGAAAACTGGCTGGGTTGTGAATTGCTGATTCCCTATGCAGGACATTGTTCATCTGATATTAACCTTGGTACACTGTTGGTACCGTAACGATTGGTGGCAAGCGACGGAATGAACCTTATCGCCCAGAAGAGCAACTACACAAGCCAGTAACCTCAGGAAGAGGGGGATTATTACAATACTGACTAAGATGGAAAGAGTACCAGGGACAGAAGGAACCAATGGGCCCAGCATATCAGACAGAACCCCTGAAGAAGCACGCTTTGATCGGGCGGTTAAAATAAGACTGGCACATTATGGCCCCAACCCATCTGCGGAAATTATCGACCGGGTCATAGCAGCTGTGGAGGCCAACCTACTTCGCCAAAGCAGCGCTGCAGCAGCCCAAGTGGAAAAGAGAAAAGTAAATTTTGCAGCTTTTAAAAACTTCCTGGAAACAGAAGGAGAGATTGATGGGTTCCTTGCGGATTTTGAGAGGCAATGTGCACTACACAAGGTACCCGCAGAGGACTGGGTCACGATATTATCCGGAAAATTATCCGGCCGGGCCAGTGAGGCTTTTCGGGCCATTCCAGATGAGGAGGTTGGGGATTATAATACTGTGAAAGAGGCTCTGCTCTCCAGGTATGCGGTTACACCGGAGGCATACCGGAGGCGGTTCAGAGACACTGTTAAATTAGCTGGTGATTCCTACGTTGAGTGGGCATGCAAGGTGCACCGCACAGCAGCTCACTGGATAGCGGGGTGCCAAGCCGTATCTGGGGAAGAGGTGCTGCAGCTATTCCTGTTGGAACATTGCTTTGACAAGTTATCAGCAGGAGTTAGAGAGTGGGTTCGGGACCGTAAACCCTCCACCCTGCATGAAGCTGCTCGCCTGGCAGATGAGTATATGGATGCCCGCAAACTGGACACTTCTACCACTAAGCCCCCTGCTAGAGTGGAGTACAGACCCCCAGTCACCCCAGCAGCTGCCAGTTACCAACCCCCGGCGCACCGCTATACCACACGGCCTCCGTCCACGAACTACCCTCAGAGAGCCCGGTTCAATTCACGGGGCTACTCACAGCCTATTTGGTGCTTTGGATGTAAGCAACTAGGGCACAAAAGACCAGAGTGTCCCCTAAATGCAGCGAACCAAGCACAGTCCTGGAGAAGACCCGCCGGCGGAATCCCACGTAACTCTCAGCCTGCGGCCCGCTACGTAGAGGCGCAAGAATGCTGGAGCATCCTACATGAGGCAGACCTTGTGCAAGCTGCCCACCGGAATAACCGGCAACTGGTTAAAGTGAATGGGAAGAAGGTCAGTGGTCTACGGGATACTGGTGCTACCATGACCTTGCTTCAAAAGAACTTGGTGTCTGAGAAACAGTACACTGGAGACACTGTGGCTGTGAGGGTAGCAGGGGGCGATGTGTTCAGCCTACCTGTTGCCAGGGTACATTTGGATTGGGGAGTGGGCGCTAGACCTGTGAATGTGGGGGTCAAGAAGGACTTACCTGCTGATGTTCTTCTTGGAAATGACTTGGCTCCCCTTGTTTCTGCCTATGCTCCCATGGGTCCCGCTGATGTTAACCCTGTGACTACCCGTGCTCAGATCCGTGCAGCAGAGACTGACCCCCCTGCTGCTAAGCCCCAGGACGCTGAGCTCAGTAAATCTCTATCCGCTATTGATACGTGGAAGTCCCGTTACAATGCGCTGATGAAGGAGAAGAGGAGCGCAGAGGAAAAAGCACGTTTAGAACGTGAATCTCTGCTAGACAAGCTGCACCGACAGACTGCAGAAAACACCAGCTTGAGAGTGGGACATGAAACATTAAAGACAAACTTAGCGACACTTGAGGAGAAGCTGACGCTGGCTCATAGTGAGGTGCAGCAACTCAAGGGCACCCTATGTCAGTATGAAGGGATTGTGGATACCTATAAAGAGCAGGTACAGAAAACTCGTAAAGAAGCTGATGGGATTTTGAAGGACTGTTTAGCCCTAGTCTGGGCACTGAGGAAGTTGAACCCTTCTTTGAATGGACAGGAATTCTCTCTCATAACGGGAATACAGATGGATTGTCCTGGCAAACTGACATGCCTACCACCTCCTAGTCCGGTCATCCCCAGGTTGACCCGCCAAAGGGTCAAGCCGGGTCTGCCGGAGTGTTCCACAAGGGGGGAGATATGTGACAGACCCTTCTGTCAGGACTGAAGGAGTTAATTGTGTTTAGCTAAGAAACTAATTTCTAAAGACAGAGTTGCTGGCTCCAGCTATAATCTAATTAGTGCTAAGCATTCTATTGTTTGATCACCTCCAGAGAGAAAACGCCTAAGTGATAAGAAGGGCCAAGAGTGTCTTGTGGTTGAAGTGTTTAAGTAATATAATTCTATTGTATCATGTCAAAGGGCTTGTTCCCTCCATGTAATGTACAACAGTCTTTCAACCCCCATCTGGGGGGGGGGGGGGGTCAGACCTGCATAAATACTAGGCATAGCCTTTTAATAAATGTCATTCTGTTTTAAACCTGAAAACTGGCTGGGTTGTGAATTGCTGATTCCCTATGCAGGACATTGTTCATCTGATATTAACCTTGGTACACTGTTGGTACCGTAACAGACAACACACACACATTACACCTGCAGCACAAGGTCATACACAGCAGACAACACACACATTACACCTGCAGCACACGGTCATACACAGCAGACAACACACACACATTACACCTGCAGCACAAGGTCATACACAGCAGACAACACACAAACACTACACCTGCAGCACAATGTCATACATAGACAACACACACACTTGCAGCACAAAGTCATACATAGCAGACAACACACACACATTACACCTGCAGCACAAGGTCATACATAGCAGATAAGACACATTACACCTGCAGCACAAGGTCATACACATATTACAGCTGCAGCACAAGGTCATATACAGCAGACAACACACACACATTACACCTGCAGCACAAGGTCATACACAGCAGACAACAAACACACATTACACCTGCAGCACAAGGTCATACACAGCAGACAACAAACACACATTACACCTGCAGCACGAGGTCATACACAGCAGACAACACACACACACCTTACACCTGCAGCACAAGGTCATACACAGCAGACAACACACACACACATTACACCTGCAGCACAAGGTCATACACAGCAGACAACACACACATTACACCTGCAGCACAAGGTCATACACAGCAGACAACACACACATTACACCTGCAGCACAAGGTCATACACAGCAGACAACACACACACATTACACCTGCAGCACAAGGCCATACACAGCAGACAACACACACACTACACCTGCAGCACAAAGTCATACACAGCAGACAACACACACACATTACACCTACAGCACAAGGTCATACACAGCAGACAACACACACATTACACCTGCAGCACAAGGTCATACACAGCAGACAACACACACATTACACCTGCAGCACAAGGTCATACACAGCAGACAACACACACACATTACAGCTGCAGCACAAGGTCATACATAGCAGACAACACACACACACACACATTACACCTGCAGCACAAGGCCATACACAGCAGACAACACACACACTACACCTGCAGCACAAAGTCATACACAGCAGACAACACACATACTACACCTGCAGCACAAAGTCATACACACTCTGCACGATACACACATCATTTACACAACACAAGTGACACAGCCACATTATTAAATGCACAAATACAACACACACATCAGAGCAAGATCTTTCTATATTTGAAGAAGGGTAATGCTAAGACCACAGAAGAGGAAGTGAACAATATAGAGAGAGGAATTTTAACGGCAGGAAGTGAGCTGAGAGACAGAGAGAGAAGTCTACAGTCACAAATCAGTGAGACATCTTGTGAACGGGCGTCACATACAGAGAGACAGAAGCCTACAGCTACAAGTCAGTGAGACATCTTGTGAACGGGCGTCGCATACAGAGAGAGACCGAAGCCTACAGCTACAAGCCAGTGAGACATCCTGTGCACAAGCGTCACATACAGAGAGAGACCGAAGCCTACAGCTACAAGCCAGTGAGACATCCTGTGAGAGGCCGAGAACACTGGACAGACGCACTTGGCTTTACTAGAGAGGGTGAGTTCTGGGGAATAACTTGCTGTAACAATATTTGTTGGTCACTGGGATATTTGCAGTATATTGTACCCTTATGACCTAATAATGCTTTAAGTGCTCCTTGTATACTACATTCCAACCCCATAGTAAGATAAGTCAGGGTAACACCGTAAACGTAGAAGTCTCAAGTGGTTGCTACGTATACTCATTGCCTGCTAAAATTAAGTCAAGTAAAAGTTAGTGTACTCAATTCTGAGTGAAATACTAGACAAAATGTATAATATGTGTAATCCTAAGTAATAAAGCACTCTTTATGGTTTAAATCAAAAGTCACTCTCAGCCGATAAGCACTTGGCTGGTGAAGCGCATGTGCAAAATGTGTCAGTCGTTCCTGTGACCTCTTTGTATTTGTTGACTTTGACCAATAGACTTTGAACTTATTGCAATACCCTGGTCCCAGCTGAATATTTCCAGTAATACTACATTCCAACCACCATAACCTCACTCAGATACACCCTCTACTGCCCCCCACTCATATACGCCCTGTACCAACCCTCAATAATGTACATGATCTACCAACTCTTACTCAGATATGCCCTCTACCAACCCTGACTGATATACATGAATCCTCACTCATATCATCTACTAACCCTCACTCATATTTACCCTCTACCGAGCCTCACTCATATTTACCCTCTACCAAACCTCACTAATATACATGATCTACCAACTCTCACTTATATACACCCTACGGACCCTCACTCATGTACACCTCTACTAATTCTCACTCATATACATCATCTACCAACCCTCACTCATATCCTCTTCTAACCCTCACTAATATCCTCTTCTAACTCTCACTAATATACATCATCTACCGACCCATAATCATATACACCTTCTACTGACCCTCACTCATATACACCCTCTACCAATGCTCACTCATGTATGCCCTCTACCTACCGACCCTCGCTCAACTGATGTATGCCCTCGACCGACCCTCACTTATATACATCATCTACTGACCTTCATTCATATACATATTTCATCTACCGACCATCACTCATGTACACCCTTTACTGACCCCCGTTCATATACACCCTCTACCGACCCTCACTCGTATACACCCTCTACCGACTTCCATTCTTATATGCCCATTACCGACCCTCGCTCATATACTTCCTCTACCTACCCTCACTCATATACATCCTCTACCGACCCTCACTCATATACACCTTCTACTGACCATCACTCATGTACACCCTCTACTGACCCTCACTCATATACACCTTATACCGACCCTCACTCGTATACACCCTCTACTGACCCTCACTCATATACACCCCTACTGACCCTCACTTATGTACACCCTCACTCATACACCCTCTAATGACACTAACTCCTATTCATCCTCTACCAACCTCCACTCATATACACCCTCTACCGAACTCCACTCATATACACCCTCTACTGACCCTCACTCATATACACCCCTACTGACCCTCACTTATGTACACCCTCTACCGACCCTTTACGACCCTCACTCATATATATCCTCTAGCACCCTCACTCATAACATATTCACACTCAACATATTCACCCTCTACCGACCTCCACTCATATACGCCCACTACCGACCCTCACTCATATACTTCCTCTACCAACCCTTATTAATATACACCTTCTACCGACCCTTTTATATATACACCGTCTACCGACCATCAATCATATACACCCTCTATTGACCCTCACCCATGTACACCCTCACTCATGTACACCCTCTACTGACCCTCACTCATGTACACCCTATACTGAACCTCACTCATGTACACCCTATACTGACCCTCACTCATGTACACCCTATACTGACCCTCACCCTATACTGACCCTCACTCATGTACACCCTATACTGACCCTCACTCATGTACACCCTCTACTGAGCCTCACTCATGTACACCCTCTACCGACCCTCACTCATGTACACCCTCTACCGACCCTCACTCATGTACACCCTGTACTGACCCTACTGATCCTCACTCATGTACACCCTCTACTGACCCTCACTCATGTATACCCTTTACTGACCCTCACTCATGTACACCCTCTACCGACCCTTTCCGACCCTCACTCATATATATCCTCTAGCACCCTCACTCATAACATATTCACACTCATAACATATTCACCCTCTACCGACCTCCACTCATATACGCTCCCACTACCGACCCTCACTCATATACACCCTCTACTGACCCTCACTTATGTACACCCTCTACCGACCCTTTCCGACCCTCACTCATATATATCCTCTAGCACCCTCACTCATAACATATTTACACTCATAACATATTCACCCTCTACCGACCTCCACTCATATACGCCCACTACCGACCCTCACTCATATACTTCCAACCCTTTCATATATACACCGTCTACCAACCATCAATCATATACACCCTCTACTGACCCTCACTCATGTACACCCTCACTCATATACACCCTCTACTGACCCTCACTCATGTACACCCTCTACCAACCATCACTCATGTACACCCTCTACCGACCCTCACTCATGTACACACTCTACTGACCCTCACTCATGTACACTCTCTGCCAACCCTCATTCATGTACACCCTCTACTGACCTTCACTCATGTACGCCCTCTACTGACCATCACTCATATATACCTTATACTGACTCTCACTTGTATACACCCTCTACTAACACTAACTCATATACATCCTCTACTGACCTTCACTCATGTACACCCTCTACTGACCCTCATGCATGTGCACCCTCTACCAACCCTTTTTCATATACAATTTCTACCAAACCTCACTCATATACACCGTTTACCAACCCTTACTCATATACACCGTTTACCAACCCTCACTCATGTACACCCTCTACTGACCCTCACTCATATGCACCTTATACTGACCCTCATTCGTATACACCCTCTGACACTAACTCATATTCATCCTCTACCAACCTCCACTCATATACACCCTCTACCGAACTCCACTCATATACACCCTCTACTGACCCTCACTCATATACACCTCTACCGACCCTCACTCATGTACACACTCTACTGACCCTCACTCATGTACACTCTCTACCAACCCTCACTCATGTACACCCTCTACTGACCCTCACTCATGTACACTCTCTACTGACCCTCACTCATGTACACCCTCTACTAACCCTCACTCATGTACACCCACACTCATGTACACCCTCTACTGACCCTCACTCATGTAACCCTCTACCTACCCTCACTCATGTACACCCTCTACCGACCCTCACTCATGTACACCCTCTACCGACCCTCACTCATGTACACCCTCTACTGACCCTCACTCATGTACACCCTCTACTGACCCTCACTCATGTACACCCACACTCATGTACACCCTCTACTGACCCTCACTCATGTAACCCTCTACCGACCCTCACTCATGTACACCCTCTACCGACCCTCACTCATGTACACCCTCTACTGACCCTCACTCATGTACACCCTCTACTGACCCTCACTCATGTACACCCTCTACTGACCCTCACTCATGTACACCCTCTACTGACCCTCACTCATGTACACCCTCTACTGACCCTCACTCATGTACACCCTCTACCGACCCTCACTCATGTACACCCTCTACCGACCCTCACTCATGTACACCCTCTACCGACCCTCACTCATGTACACCCTCTACCGACCCTCACTCATGTACACTCTCTACCAACCCTCACTCATGTACACCCTCTACCGACCCTCATTCATGTACACCCTCTACTGACCTTCACTCATGTACGCCCTCTGACCATCACTCATATATACCTTATACTGACCCTCACTCATATACACCCTCTAATAACACTAACTCATATACATCCTCTACTGACCTTCACTCATGTACACCCTCTACTGACCCTCATGCATGTGCACCCTCTACCAACCCTTTTTCATATACAATTTCTACCAAACCTCACTCATATACACCGTTTACCAACCCTTACTCATATACACCGTTTACCAACCCTCACTCATGTACACCCTCTACTGACCCTCACTCATATGCACCTTATACCGACCCTCATTCGTATACACCCTCTGACACTAACTCATATTCATCCTCTACCAACCCTCACTCATATACACCCTCTATCAACCTCCACTCATATACACCCTCTACCGAACTCCACTCATATACACCCTCTACTGACCCTCACTCATATACACCCCTACTGACCTTCACTCATGTACACCCTCTACCGACCCTCACTCATGTACACACTCTACTGACCCTCACTCATGTACACTCTCTACCAACCCTCACTCATGTACACCCTCTACTGACCCTCACTCATGTACACTCTCTACTGACCCTCACTCATGTACACCCTCTACTAACCCTCACTCATGTACACCCACACTCATGTGCACCCTCTACTGACCCTCACTTATGTACACCCTATACTGACCCTAACTCATGTACACCCTCTACTGACCCTCACTCATGTAACCCTCTATCGACCCTCACTCGTGTACACCCTCTACCGACCCTCACTCATGTACACCCTCTACCGACCCTCACTCATGTACACCCTCTACCGACCCTCACTCATGTACACCCTCTACCGACCCTCACTCATGTACACCCTCTACTGACCCTCACTCATGTACACCCTCTACTGACCCTCACTCATGTACACTCTCTACCAACCCTCACTCATGTACACCCTCTACTGACCCTCACTCATGTACACCCTCTACTGACCCTCACTCATGTACACCCTCTACCAACCCTTTTTCATATACAATTTCTACCAAACCTCACTCATATACACCGTTTACCAACCCTTACTCATATACACCGTTTACCAACCCTCACTCATGTACACCCTCTACTGACTCTCACTCATATGCACCTTATACTGACCCTCATTCGTATACACCCTCTAATGACACTAACTCATATTCATCCTCTACCAACCCTCACTCATATACACCCTCTATCAACCTCCACTCATATACACCCTCTACTGAACTCCACTCATATACACCCTCTACTGACCCTCACTTATGTACACCCTCTACCGACCCTTTACGACCCTCACTCATATATATCCTCTAGCACCCTCACTCATAACATATTCACACTCATAACATATTCACCCTCTACCGACCTCCACTCATATACGCCCACTACCGACCCTCACTCATATACTTCCTCTACCAACCCTTATTCATATACACCTTCTACCGACCCTTTTATATATACACCGACCATCAATCATATACACCCTCTATTGACCCTCACTCATGTACACCCTCTACTGACCCTCACTCATGTACACCCTCACTCATGTACACCCTCTACTGACCCTCACTCATGTACACCCTCTACCGACCCTCAATCATGTACATTCTCTACCGACCCTCAATCATGTACACCCTCTACCGACCCTCACTCATGTACACTCTCTACCAACCCTCACTCATGCACACTCTCTACCGACCCTCACTCATGTACACTCTCTACCGACCCTCACTCATATACACCCTCTACCGACCTCCACTCACATATTTCATCTACCAACCCTCACTCATGTACTCTACTGCCCTTACTCATGTACACCCTCTACTGACCCTCACTCATGTACACCCTCTACGGACCCTCAATCATGTACATTCTCTACCGACCCTCAATCATGTACACCCTCTACCGACCCTCACTCATGTACACTCTCTACCAACCCTCACTCATGCACACTCTCTCCCAACCCTCACTCATGTACACTCTCTACCGACCCTCACTCATGTACACCCTCTACCGACCCTCACTCGGGTACACTCTCTACTGACCCTCACTCATTTACACTCTCTACTGACCCTCACTCATTTACACTCTCTACTGACCCTCACTCATGTACACCCTCTACCGACCCTCACTCATGTACACCCTCTACCAACCCTCACTCATATACATTGTTTACCAACCCTCACTCATATACACCTTATACCGACCCTCACTCATATAACCCTCTACTGATCCTCACTCATATACACCCTTAACGACCCTCACTCATATACACCCTCTACCGATCTCCACTCACATATTTCATCTACCAACCCTCACTCATGTACACCCTCTACTGCCTTTACTCATGTACACCCTCTACTGACCCTCAATCATGTACACCCTCTATTGACCCTCACTTGTATACACCTTATACCGACCCTCACTCATGTACACCTTATACCAACCCTCACTCATATAACCCTCTACTGACCCTCACTAATATACACCCTCTACGACCCTTACTCATATACACCCTCTACCGACCTCCACTCACATATTTCATCTACCAACCCTCACTCATGTACTCTACTGCCCTTACTCATGTACACCCTCTACTGCCCCTCACTCATGTACACCCTCTACTGACACTCACTCATGTACACCCTCTACCGACCCTCACTCATGTTCTTCCTCTACCGACCCTCACTTATGTACACCCTTTACTGACCCTCACTCATGTACACCCTTTACTGACCCTCACTCATGTACACCCTCTACCGACCCTCACTCATATACATTGTGTACCAACCCTTACTCATATACACTGTGTACCAACCCTCACTCATATACACCCTCCACCAACCCTAACTCATATACATATTACTCCTTTCCCTAACTTTTATAACCTTTACCCATTCACTAAAATACACTCTCTGCTAATCCTCACTCATATGTATTCCTCCTTTTCCTCACTTATATAACCTTGTCGAGTGACAACAGACCAAATCATTTGGTTCTTGCCCGGGTTACCTGCAGCTTTAGGAAAGTGTTAAGTGTGCAATAGTTTGGTGCGAAGATTCTCAGGTACAAAGCACTTGCCACTCGGTTTCTCTGGTGGGGGGGGGGGGGGGGGGCATTGGTTTGTGCAGCCAAGATCTCCTCCCCCAAGGGCAAAGTCAAATTAGTACATATGGTGGATATGGTCAGGGGGTATAACCGGAGTGGGTACAGACTCCTCATTGGATAGTGGCAAAAATTGTCTAGAGAGGGCATCAGCCCTAACATTCTTACTACCAGGCAGGTAGGAGACTACATAATTGAACCGAGACAAAAATAGCACCCATCTGGCCTGTCAGGCGACAAATGTTTAGTTTCGGATAGGTAAATCAAATTCTTGTGGTCAGTGAGGATGAGCACCAGTATGCTAGTACCTTCAAGAAAGTGCCTCCATTCCTCGATTTCTCAAAATTATGGCCAGTAATTCCCTGTCACCAATTTCGTAATTGCATTCCGCTGAGGATAATGTCTTAGAGAAGAAACCGCATGGATGCAAGGAACCCTCAGACGTATGACGTTGAGACAAGAGAGCGCCTATTCCTGTCTCAGATGCATTGACCTCCAGAATGAAAGGCAGAGCAGGGTTAGGATGAGCCAGAACCTGGGTGACAGCAAAGGCAGTTTTAAGACTCTTAAAGGCCTTAATTGCAGTAGATGACCAATGGAGTGGATCACGCTCCTTACGGGTCATGTCCGTGATAGGTTTGACCAAGGAAGTAAAGTTTTTTGATAATCTTTTTATAGTAATTGACGAAGCCCAAAAAATATTGAATATATTGAAGACCAACTGAGCAAGGCCACTGCAGATAATTTGTCAGGATCCATGGAGAACCCGGCAATGGAAATTACATAACCAAGGAAGGTTTTTTGAGTTTGATGGAACTCACATTTCTTGAGTTTGCAAAACAGGTCATTCTCACGTAGTCTCTGAAGTACCAATATCAGAATGGTGAGCCTCAAGTGTGGGTGAGTGTATGAGGATGTCGTCTAAGGACACCACAACACACTGTGGTAGCATATCTCGTAGGACATCACTATTAAATTCTTGGAAAACAGCAAGAGCATTGCATAGGCCAAAGGGCATAACAAGATATTCATAATGCCCACTTCTGGTGTTAAATGCTGTTTTCTATTTGTGGCCCTCTTTGATCTTTACGAGATTGTAAGATCCTCTCAGATGGAGAAAAGACCGTAGCTCCCTTAAGACGGTCAAAGAGTTCCCTGATGAACGGAATAGGGTAAGCATTTTTAATGGTAAGGCGATTAAGACCCCTATAATCGATGCATGGTCTTCATGAAGAAGAAGCCAGCCCCTGCTGGAGAACAGGATTTGCGGATTATTCCCTGCGATAGGGCAATGGCAACATACTCCTCCATAGCACTATTCTCCACAACAGATAGAGGGTAAAACTGGCCCAGAGGAGGACTGGCTCTGGATTGCAGGTCTATGGCACAATAGTAAGACCAATGAGGAGGTAATGTACTGGCATGCATCTTGTCAAAAAGTCTTGGAACTCTTTGTACTCCTCTTTCAATTGAGATACCGAAGAAGTGCACAAGATTTTGACTGGTCTCTGGAGACAAGTAGCAATACATTGCAGAGACCATGACAATATTTTAAACCTACGCTAGTCGAGACTGGGATTGTGCTTTCTTCTTCAAGATACGACGAGTCCACAGATTTCATCCTTACTTGTGGGATATCAACCTCCTGCTAACAGGAAGTGGCAAAGAGCACCACAGCAGAGCTGTATATATAGTTTCTCCCTTCCCTCCACCCCCAGTCATTCTCTTTGCCTGTGTTAGTAATAGGAAGAGGTAAAGTGAGGTGTTAGTTTTAGATTCTTCAATTAAGAAGTTTTTTTATTTTAAATGGTACCAGTGAGTACTATTTTTCCTCAGGGAGACTTGAAATGAAGAAGATTTCTGCCCTGAGGTTGATGATCTTAGCAGATGTAACTAACATCCATGTTGATTCCCACAGAGCTTCTGAAGGTAGTGCAAGAGAAATCTTCAGTGTGGAGAACGGTGTCATGCTACAAGCAGCATTGAGGTATGTTCAGTCTTTTTATTCTGAGGAGACTTGTTATATCAGAACTGGCTGACATTTTTTCCCTGCAAGGGAAGGGGTAAGCAGTAGACCTGGGCACTGAGGGTGTTACTGAAAATCATGTGTTTATTCATATTGCTGGGACATATGGAAGCAATATTAACACTGTATGGGGCTTGACACTGGGAGAGGCAGCCGGACATTTTAGATGTTATTAACATGAGAAAGTCAGTAGGGCTGCAAGTTTTATTTTAAGTTTATATGGGGACCACATGGCTTGTTTTCAAACCGGTTAATCAGACTCTTAAGACGACGTCCATGATGGGCGGGGCCTATTTCGCATGCTCATAAGCTCAGTTTACTCTGACTGAGAAGGCAGCAGGCATTAGCTCCGGTGGGGCCTACACTTGTGTTCTGTTCACCGGATCGTTGTCGAGTCATTTTAAAGTACCCTGGGCAGGTAGGCAGCAGGGGTATTTTTTTCTCTTAAAATATATTTTTGCTATAAAATGTCTTTTAGAGGTTAAATTCACCCTTTGCTTACAGGGTGCAATAATTTTTGGCCCAATTGAATCTGTATATTTAATTGTGTAGCATTATCTAACATTTTAGGCAGTTTAGAAAAAATTGTGCGCTTTTTTATTTCTTAAAGGCGCAGTACACATTTTTCTGAAAATTGTTGAAATCAATAAATAAGGTGTTTTCTTTTGCAAGATGTACCGAGTCCACGGATTAATCCTAACTTCTGGGATAGTGTCCTTCCTGACAGGAAGTAGCAAAGAGAGCACCACAGCAGAGCTGTCTATATAGCTCCCCCCTTAACTCCACCCCCCAGTCATTCTCTTTGCTGGCTCTAAGCAGGAAGGGTAAAGAGAAGAGGTGTTAAACTGTTAGTTTATTTTATCTTCTTTGGTGGTTGTCACAGGATCACCAGCGTGGGTTATTGTGACGACGAACGCCAGCCTACTGGGCTGGGGTGCAGTCTGGAATTCCCTGAAAGCACAGGGTTTGTGGACTCAGGAGGAGGCCCTCCTACCGATAAATATTCTGGAATTAAGAGCGATATTCAATGCTCTCCAGGCATGGCCTCAGCTGGCTTCGGCCGGATTCATCAGGTTTCAGTCGGACAACATCACGACTGTGGCTTATATCAATCATCAGGGGGGAACAAGGAGTTCCTTGGCGATGATAGAAGTTTCCAGGATAATCCGATGGGCAGAGACTCACTCTTGCCATCTATCAGCAATCTATATCCCAGGGGTGGAGAACTGGGAGGCAGATTTTCTAAGTCAGCCTTTTCATCCGGGGGAGTGGGAGCTCCATCCGGAGGTGTTTGCTCAACTGGTTCAGCTATGGGGCACACCAGAATTGGATCTGATGGCGTCTCGTCAGAACGCCAAACTTCCTTGTTATGGATCCAGGTCAAGGGATCCTCAGGCAGTACTGATAGATGCTCTAGCAGTACCCTGGTCATTCAACCTGGCTTATGTGTTTCCACCATTCCCTCTCCTTCTGCGTCTGATTGCCAGAATCAAACAAGAGAGAGCTTCTGTGATTTTGATAGCGCCTGCATGGCAACGCAGGACTTGGTATGCAGACCTGGTGGACATGTCATCTCTGCCACCATGGACTCTGCCACTGAGATGGGACCTTTTGATTCAAGGTCCATTCAAGCATCCAAATCTAATTTCTCTGCAACTTGACTGATTTTATCAAAGCGGGGTTTCTCTGAGTCGGTCATAGATACCTTGATTCATGCTCGAAAGCCTGTCACCAGGAAGATCTATCATAAGATATGGCGTAAATATATTTTTTGGTGTGAATCCAAAGGCTAGTCATGGAGTAAGATCAGGATTCCTAGGATTTTGTCTTTTCTCCAAGAAGGATTGGAGAAAGGATTGTCCGCTAGTTCCTTAAAGGGACAGATATCTGCTTTGTCTATTCTGTTGCACAAGCGTCTGGCAGATGTCCCAGACGTTCAGGCTTTTTGTCAGGTTTTAGTTAGAATTAAGTCTGTGTTTAAACCTGTTGCTCCGCCATGGAGTCTCAATTTAGTTCATAAAGTTCTTCAGGGGGTTCCATTTGAACCCATGCATTCCATAGATATTAAGTTTCTATCTTGGAAAGTTCTGTTTCTAGTTGCTATCTCTTCAGCTCGAAGAGTTTCTGAACTATCTGCATACAATGTGACTGGCCTTATCTTGTTTTCCATGCTGATAAGGTGGTTTTGCGTACCAAACCTGGGTTCCTCCCTAAGGTTGTTTCTAACAGGAATAGCAATCAGGAAATTGTTGTTCCTTCTCTGTATCCTAATCCTTCCTCTAAGAAGGACCGTCTGTTGCACAACTTGGACGTGGTTCGTGCCTTTTTTATTTACTTTTTTATCTTCTTTGTTTGTCTATGCTGGAAAGCGTAGAGGTCAAAAGGCTACGGCTATCCCTCTTTCCTTTTGGCTGAAAGGCATCATCCGTTTGGCTTATGAGACTGCTGGACAGCAGCCTCCTGAAAGAATTACAGCTCACTCCACTAGAGCGGTGGCTTCCACATGGGCTTTTAAAAATGATGCTTCTGTTGAATAGATTTGTAAGGCTGCGACTTGGTCTTCGCTTCATACCTTTTCCAAATTTTACAAATTTGATATTTTTGCTACTTCGGAGGCTATTTTTGGGAGAAAGGTTTTGCAAGCAGTGGTGCCTTCCATTTAGGTTCCTGTCTAGTCCCTCCCTTCATCCGTGTCCTAAAGCTTTGGTATTGGTATCCCACAAGTTAGGATGAATCCGTGGACTCGGTACATCTTGTAAAAGAAAACAGAATTTATGCTTACCTGATAAATGTCTTTCTTTTGCGATGTACCGAGTCCACGGCCCGCCCTGTCTATTCAAGACTGATATTTTTTATGTATACTTCAGTCACCTCTGCACCTTATAGTTTCTCCTTTTCTTCCTTGGCCTTCGGTCGAATGACTGGGTGGTGGAGTTAAGGGGGAGCTATATAGACAGCTCTGCTGTGGTGTTCTCTTTGCTACTTCCTGTCAGGAAGGACAATATCCCACAAGTTAGGATGAATCCGTGGACTCGGTACATCGCAAAAGAAAGAAATTTATCAGGTAAGCATAAATTCTGTTTTTCGACTATTGTGGTTATTACTAGTCTGTTCAACATGTCTGACATTGAGGAAACTAATTGCTCTATGTGTTTAGAAGCCATTGTGGAACCCCCCCTTACTTTGTGTACCTCTTGTACTGAAAGGGCCTTACAGTGTAAGAAGCATATTTTAGGTAATGAAAGTGTGCCTAGGGATGATTCTCAGTCTGAAGAGAATCAGGATATGCCATCCAATATTCCCCAAGTGTCACAACCTTTAACTCCCACACAAGCAACGCTAAGTATCTCATGTGTGTCTAATTCTTTCACTCTGCAGGATATGGCTGCAGTTATGTCAACTACCCTTACAGAGGTATTATCTAAATTACCAGTGTTACAAGGTAAACGCAGTAGGTCAGGTATTAATGTGCATACTGAATCCTCTGATGCTTTATTGGCTATTTCCGATGTACCCTCACAGGGCTCTGAGTTGGGGGTCAGGGAATTGCTGTCTAAGGGAGAACTTTCAGACTCAGGAAATATGTTACCTCAGACAGATTCGGACGTCATGTCCTTTAAATTTAAGCTTGAACACCTCCGCCTGTTACTTCGGTGGTTTTAGCGACTCTGGATGATTGTGACCCTATTGTGATACCACCAGAGAAATTGTGTAAAATTGACAAATATCTAGAGGTGCCTACTTACACTGATGTCTTTCCGGTTCCTAAAAGAATTTCGGAAATGATAAAAAAGGAATGGGACAGACTGGGTATACCGTTCTCTCCCCCTCCTAATTTCAAGAAAATGTATCCCATATCAGACACCTTTCGGGACTCTTGGCAGTCGGTCCCTAAGGTGGAGGGAGCTATTTCTACCCTGGCTAAGCGTACAACTATACCTATTGAGGACAGTTGTGCTTTCAAAGACCATATGGATAAGAAGTTAGAGGGTCTTCTAAAGAAATTATTTATTCATCATGGTTTTCTTTTACAACCTACAGCTTGCATTGTTCCAGTCCCCTTTAGAGGACATTTTGGATAGAATTAAAGCTCTCAAGCTAGCTAATTCTTTTATTACAGATGCCGCCTTTCAAATTGCTAAATTGGCGGCGAAAAATGCAGGATTTGCCATTTTAGCGCGTAGAGTGTTATGGCTAAAATCGTGGTCTGCTGATGTATCATCAAAGTCTAAGCTCTTAGCTATTCCTTTTAAGGGTAAGACCCTATTTGGGCCTGAGTTGAAGGAAATCATTTCTGACATTACTGAAGGTAAAGGTCACGCCCTACCTCAGGATAAGTCTGTTAAGATGAGGGGTAAACAAAATCATTTTCGTTCCTTTCGAAATTTTAAAGGAGCACCCTCTGCTTCCTCTTCCTCCACAAAGCAGGAAGGGAATTTTGCTCAATCCAAGTCCATCTGGAGACCCAACCAGGCTTGGAATAAAGATAAACAATCCAAGAAGCCTGCTGCTGCTACAAAGACAGCATGAAGGGGCGGCCCCCGATCCGGGATCGGATCTAGTAGGGGGCAGACTTTCTTTCTTTGCCCAGGCTTGGGCAAGAGAGGTTCAGGACCCCTGGGCATTGGAAATCGTGGATTTTGTCCCAAGAGGGAGATTTCATCTTTCACTATTGTCTGTAGACCAGATAAAGAAAGGCGTTCTTACGCTGTGTAAAAGACCTCTCTACCATGGGAGTAATTTGTCCCGTTACAAAACTGGAACAGGGACAGGGGTTTTACTCAAATCTTTTCGTGGTTCCCAAAAAGGAGGAAACTTTCAGACCCATTTTAGATCGTTCAAGATGGAGACTATACGAACACTTTTACCAATGATCCAGGTGGGTCAATATATGACTACCGTGGACTTGAAGGATGCATACCTTCATATGCCTATTCACAAGGATCATCATCAGTTCCTAAGGTTTGCCTTCCTGGACACACATTTTCAGTTAGTGGCTCTTCCCTTCGGGTTGGCCACAGCACCCAGGATCTTCACAAAGGTTCTTGGGTCCCTTCTGGTGGTTCTCAGACCACGGGGCATAGCAATGGCGCCTTATCTGGACAATATTTTAATTCAGGCGTTGACTTATCATCTGACAAAATCTCATACAGACACAGTGTTGTCCTTTCTGAGAACTCACGGTTGGAAGGTGAACCTAGAAAAGAGTTCACTAGTTCCACGGACAAGGGTTCCCTTATAGACTCTTATAGACTCGGTAGACATGAAGATATTTCTGACAGAGATCAGAAAATCAAAGATTCTAAATACTTGCCAAGCCCTTCAGTCCATTCCTCGGCCATCAGTGGCTCAGTGTATGGAAGTAATTGGATTAATGGCAGCGGCAATGGACATCATTCCGTTTGCTCGCTTTCATCTCAGACCACTGCAGCTGTGCATGCTCGGACAGTGGAATGGGGACTATGCAAATGTATCTCCTCAGATAAATCTGGATCAAGAGACCAGAGACTCTCTTCTTTGGTGGTTGTCACTGGATCATCTGTCCCAGGGGACGTGTTTCCGCAGACCCTTGTGGGTGATAGTGACAACGGACGCCAGCCTATTGGGCTGGGGTGCAGTCTGGAATTCCCTGAAGGCTCAGGGTGTTTGGACTCAAGTGGAGTCTCTACTTCCAATCAATATTCTGGAACTGAGAGCAATATTCAATGCACTTCAGGCATGGCCTCAGTTGGCTTCGGCCAATTTCATCAGATTCCAGTCGGACAATATCACAACTGTGGCTTATATCAATCATCAGGGGGGAACAAGGAGTTCCTTAGCGATGATAGAAGTATCCAAGATAATCCGATGGGCGGAGGCCCACTCTTGTTATCTGTCGGCGATCTACATCCCAGGAGTAGAGAACTGGGAAGCGGATTTTCTAAGTCGACAGACTTGTCATCCGGGGGAGTGGGAACTCCACCCGGAGGTGTTTGCCTCACTGATTCTCCAATGAGGCAGGGCATAATTGGATCTGATGGCATCTCGACAGAATGCCAAGCTTCCACGATACGGATCCAGGTCAAGGGATCCCCAGGCCAAACTGATAGATGCCTTGGCAGTGCCTTGGTCGTTCAGCCTAGCTTATGTGTTTCCACCATTTCCTCTCCTTCCACGCGTGATTGCTCGGATCAAACAGGAGAGAGCTTCGGTAATCCTGATCGCGCCTGCGTGGCCACGCAGGACTTGGTATGCGGATCTAGTGGACATGTCTTCTCTGCCACCGTGGAAACTTCCTTTGCGACAGGACCTTCTCATTCAAGGACCTTTCCTACATCCAAATCTAAATTCTCTGCAGCTGACTACTTGGAGATTGAACGCTTGATTTTATCTAAGCGGGGATTCTCAGATTCGGTCATCGATATTTTGATACAGGCACGTAAGCCTGTCACTAGAAAAATCTATCATAAGATATGGCGTAAATATCTTTATTGGTGTGAATCCAAGGGCTACTCATGGAGTAAAGTTATGATTCCCAGGATTCTGTCTTTTCTCCAAGAAGGATTGGAGAAAGGGTTATCAGCAAGTTCCTTAAAGGGACAGATTTCTGCTTTGTCAATTTTGCTTCACAAACGTTTTGGCAGATGTTCCAGATGTTCAGTCTTTTTGTCAGGCTCTAACCAGAATTAAGCCTGTATTTAGACCAATTACTCCTCCCTGGAGTTTGAATTTAGTTCTTAGAGTTCTTCAAGGGGTTCCGTTTGAACCCATGCATTCCATAGATATTAAAATGTTATCTTGGAAAGTTTTGTTTTTGGTTGATATTTCTTCTGTTCGTAGAGTTTCTGAGCTTTCAGCGTTACAATGTGATTCGCCTTATCTTATATTTCATTCTGATAAGGTGGTGTTGCGTACCAAACCTGGATTTCTTCCTAAGGTTGTTTCAAATAAGAATATTAATCAGAAAATTGTTGTTCCTTCCTTGTGTCCTAATCCTTCTTCTAAGAAGGAGCGTCTGTTACATAATCTGGACGTGGTCCGTGCCTTGAAGTTTTACTTACAGGCGACTAAGGATTTCCGTCAATCATCTTCATTATTCCTTGTTTATTCTTGAAAGCGTAGGGGTCAGAAAGCTACGGCTACCTCTCTTTCTTTTTGGCTGAGGAGTATCATTTGCCTGGCATATGAGACTGCTGGACAGCAGCCTCCTGAAAGAATTACGGCTCATTCTACTAGGGCTGTGGCTTCCACATGGGCCTTTAAAAACGATGCTTCTGTTGAACAGATTTGCAAGGCTGCGACTTGGTCGTCTCTTCATACTTTTTCCAAATTTTACAAATTTGATACTTTTGCTTCTTCTGAGGCTGTTTTTGGGAGAAAGGTTCTTCAAGCAGTGGTGCCTTCCGTTTAGGTCTCTGTCTTGTCCCTCCCGTTTCATCCGTGTCCTGTAGCTTTGGTATTGTATCCCACAAGTAAGGATGAAATCCGTGGACTCGTCGTATCTTGTAGAAGAAAAGGAAATTTATGCTTACATGATAAATTGATTTCTTCTACGATACGACGAGTCCACGGCCCTCCCTGTCATTTTTCAGACAGATTATATTTTATTTTATTTTTTATAACTTCAGTCACCTCTGCACCTTTAGCTTTTCCTTTCTCTTCCTAAAACTTTGGTCGAATGACTTGGGGTGGAGGGAAGGGAGGGGCTATATATACAGCTCTGCTGTGGTGCTCTTTGCCACTTCCTGTTAGCAGGAGGTTAATATCCCACAAGTAAGGATGAAATCCGTGGACTCATCGTATCGTAGAAGAAATCAATTTATCAGGTAAGCATAAATTTCCTTTTTTTATCCAAGGATAACCCAGCACATCTGGAAAATGGGGAGAGGTTATCACCTGGAACTGGAGAGTTTCAAAATGGAGAGCGCCAACAGCCATGGATAACAGAGCAGTTTCGTGAGTAACGAGTATGGTCTTAAGGGGCCTTCCATCAAAGGCCTCAAAAGCAAGTGGATCGGACCGAGGCAGTACAGGAATGGAGTGCTGTGATACAAAAGCACGGTCAATGAAATAGCCAGCAGCACTGGATTCTACAAGAGCCTGGGTAACTATGGAGGAGTCCACCCAGGAAAGGACAACCGTGACCAAAGGTTTCCCTTTAAGTGGTTCCTGGGACAAGGAAAAAAACACCCAAGGTCTGCCCCCGACAGGACCTTAGGAGCGGGCATTTCCAGGACATGTAGGACACGATTTTAAAAGGTGGTCTTTTAGCCCACAATTGAGGCAGAGCCCCTCCATCCTCTTAAAGACCCTCTCCACTGTGCGTGAATCCCAACTGTATAAGCTCAGCAGTACCTGCCGTCTTGTGACCAGGAGGCATGTGTGGGAACAAAAACGTAGGAGACAACTGGACAAAAGGCTTCTGCTAGCGCTCCTTGAAAGAGGGTCTCTCTCTGAGTCTGTCAATTAGGATTAAAAAAAGACACCAAGGCCTACAGGTTTATTTGTCTCCCACGAGGGATTAGCCCAAGCAAGAGCCGTGTCAGAGAGTAACGAGATGAGAAATCCCACCTTAGCTCTGTCAGAGGGAAACGCCGGAGGTAACATCTCAAAGTAAATGCCCATCTGGTTCAAAAACCCTCTGCACTGAATAGGATCACCTCCATATCGCTGAGGTAGAGGTGCAGAACAGGACATTCTCCTGGTAGGACTAGGTGCAGCAGTGGAAACAGGAGCAGCCATAACTTGTGGGACACTCTGATCCAAATGTGTCAACAGGGTTTACAGGGCTAGTGCAAATTGATCCATGCAGAGATCCTGTTTATCCTGGAAATGATGGTGGGAAAAGGTGGATAATTAACACCATCAGGGTTCATGGCCCTTGCATAATGTCAGGGTACTAGGAATCAGACAGAGACATGAAACGCTTAAATAATCAAACCTTTATTAAATAATAACAAAAAATAATAGAGTCCAAAAGCCAAATGACTAGCCAGGAGTCAAAGCCAGAGCTGGTAGTCAGACGAGCCGGGTCAGGAGCCAAAGTGAGTAACCAGATGAGCCAGGGTCAGGAACACGATGATCAGCAGAGTCAGGAACAAGCCAGGGATCAGGAACCAGAAGGGACGTCAAACAAGCCAGGTTATACACAGGAACTCACAAAGACATCTAAGATAGCAAGAGCAAAGGCAAACTGAACTCAGGCACTTAAATAGGAAATGATGACATCATAATTCTAGGACTGCAACATGTCTCTCACTGATGATGTTCTCCAGTTTGGACATAAGAGGGCACCTAGGTTTAGTGAGCAGCATTACTCACTCTGCAGCAGGCAAAGAGAGAGACAGGTGAGTAAAAATGGCAGCCAGCAGCAAATAACAAACGAAAGCAAAGTGAAACCCTGACAGTAGCTTTCTTTCATGTAATTAGCAAGAGTCCATGAGCTAGTGACGTATGGGATATACATTCCTACCAGGAGGGGCAAAGTTTCCGAAACCTTAAAATGCCTATAAATACACCCCTCACCACACCCAAAATTCAGTTTTACAAACTTTGCCTCCCATGGAGGTGGTGAAGTAAGTTTGTGCTAGATTCTACGTTGATATGCGCTTAGCAGCAGGCTGAAGCCCGGTTTTCCTCTCAGAGTGCAGTGAATGTCAGAGGGATGTGAAGAGAGTATTGCATATTTGAATACAATGGTCTTCCTCTAGGGGATCTATTTCATAGGTTCTCTGTTATCGGTCATAGAGATTTCTTCTCCTACCTCCCTTTTCAGATCGACGATATACTCTTATATACCATTACCTCTACTGATTCTCGTTTCAGTACTGGTTTGGCTATCTACTTTATGTAGATGAGTGTCTTGGGGTAAGTAAGTCTTATTTTATTTGTGACACTCTAAGCTATGGTTGGGCACTTTATATGTAAAGTTCTAAATATATGTGTTTAAACTTATATTTGCCATGATTCAGGATAATCAGTATTCGTTCATTCAGACTGTCAGTTTCATTATTTGGGATAATGCATATGAATAAATATTTTTTTCTTACCTTGAAAATTTTCAATTGACTTTTTCCCTGCGGGCTGTTAGGCTCGCGGGGGCAGAAAATGGTTCAATTTATTGCATCATTTTTGGCGCAAACTTTTTTTGGCGCAAAATTTTGTCATTTCCGGGGCCGTAGTTGACGCCAGAAGTTTGTTCGTAGTTACGTCATTTTTTGACGCATGTAGATAATTGGGAAGATGTGGCGTTGTACTTGGCGCCAATAATGTGGGCGTCATACTTGGTGCCAAAAATGTGGGCGTCATACTTGTTCCACTTTTTTTCACATTATTTAAGTCTCACTTTTTTGTTGCTTCTGGTTGCTAGAGGCTTGTTTATTTTGCATTTTTTCCCATTCCTGAAACTGTCATTTAAGGAATTTTATAATTTTGCTTTATATGTTGTTTTTTTTTCTATTACATATTGCAAGATATTCAATCACTGTTCCTGTATCAAGAAATGCTGAGGGATTCCTGTTGACTGATATCAGTCCTACCAAAGCTAAGTTCATTTATTTTAATGTTATGAATGTTTATCTTTAGCTATGGTTTGTAATAAGTTATCATGATAAACTTTTACATGCAGAATCCATTAGTATTTATGCTTTATATATTGCTATTCTTTTTATATCTTATGTGCAAGATATACTTAGAAATTTATAAGAATATTTTTCTGATTCTATTTTTAAGGCTTTGTCTGTCATCCCGCCTTCTAATAAAATGTTTAGGTCTTTTTCAAACTTCTTTTAGTTGATGAAGTTTCAAATGACCAACAACATAATGAATTATCCTTCTCTGATGGTGTTTTTTCTCATTCAGAATTTTTCTTCATCAGATATTGACACTAACAAATCTACTTTTTTATTTTTTAATAGAGTACATTTGTTCTTTGTTCAAAAGGTGTTGATTATTTTGGATATTGAAGTAACTAGTTCTTTTGATTTTAAAGACTAGCTAACATTTTAATTCTGCTTATTTATCTTCTGTGGTTTCTTCAGAGGTTTTTTTCCAGTTCCTGATACTAGGGAATGGAATAGGCTGAGAATTTTCTTTTATTCCTTCTTTAAGGTTTTTAAATTGTATTCTTTGCCGGCAGTTAGTTTTCAGTTTTGAGGAAAGATTCCCCAAGTTAATGGGGCTATCTCTACTCCTGCTAAATATACTATTATTCTTATAGCAAATAGTATTTATTTTTTTCCTTCAGATGGTTGTATCTTATTTAAGGAAAATTATTTTCAGGTACTTTTCTTAGACCTGTAATTTATTTGGCTGATGTTGCAATTGCTTCATCTTTCTGGTTGGATACTTTAAGATCAATTATCGGATTATGATTTGTTTAGCATTGTTAAAAGGACAAAATCTTCTACTTATTTGAAGTTCAGACTAAGTGCTATTGCATTGTCTTGTTATCTTGCATTTGTTGATTGTGCAACTCCAGTGTGTTGTCTGATCCTTTAACTTGATTAACATGCTAATAATTTCATTTGTGTTGTCATTGTATTAAATATTTTCGCAAATGAGGTTTAATCTATGTCTTTAGCTATTTTAGCTAGAAGAACTTTGTGATTTCAATTTTGATTTCTAAAATCCATATTTCTTTTTTTTCCAAGATAATCAATTATTTGGTTCATAATTGGATTCAATTCTTTAACTGTTACTCTGGGCTTCAAGATTGAGTTCTAAGACTAAAACTTTAAGCTTATATTAGTTTTCTGTTCTTACTAAGGAACGGAATCCTGAATTCTTCCCCAAGTAATATGTTTATAATTGGAAGTTTTTTTCCTCATTCAATTAAGCCTTTTAAAAGTTCAAAGTCAGCTCCCCAAATTTGCATGTAGGTGCGGTTCTTATTCCAGCTTTGCTGGTAGGGGGCAGGTTAAGACTTTTTTGAAATTTATTTGGTTCTATTCGGTCCAAACGTCTTAGACTTTGGGTACAGAATAGGTTTCAGAGTAAAACCGTCTGTGAGAAGTCTTTTTTCTCTATCATAGTCCAGCTATTCCAGTAAAACTAACACTTTCCTAAAGTGTGTTTCAGACCTATATGTTTTGGGTACTGGTGAAGTGCGGCTGGTCACCCGTTGGGGCTCAAGCGCTGCTCAGACCTGGAGTTTTCTGGGGTATTTATTCCAGTTTCATTTTAGGAACTGGGTTTTGGGGTTTTATTCAAGACTATTGTTCCAAAGATAGAACATTTTTGAATTGTCATATAAATGTACCATCTTTTAGAATGGTGTTTATATGGTCTATTCTGCCTTTTTGGTCAGTGATGGCATTATTTGTTTACAATAGATACAATAGATGCATATCTTCATTTTCTGTTTTCATTCAGATTATTTTTTATTTTCTGAGATTCTCTTTTTTTGACAAGCATTACCAATTTGTTGCTTTTCCTTCTGGTCTAGTGACAGCTCTAAGAATCTTTTCAAGGTTCTCAGTGTTCCTTATTTGGACGGTATCGTTGTACTGGCTCAGTCTTTTCGTTCTGCGGAATCTCATACGATTCAACTTTGTTGTTTCTTCAAGACATGGTTAGAGGATCTTTTTATCAAAAGCTCCTTGATTCCTCACACAAGGGTCACCTTTTTTAGGTTTCCAGATAGATTGTGTCAATGTTTTTGTCTCTAACAGACAAGTAACAAGTTTATTGGGTTCCGTTTGTCGGAACCTTCAGTCTCTATTATTTCCTTCAAGTTGCTATATATGCATGGAAGTTTTAGGTTTCATGGCTGCAGCATTGGATTCGATTCCCTTTGCTCATTTCATAGGAAACTTTTCCAGTTTTTTATGCTGAATAATGGTGCAGGGATTCTAGGATATCACTTTTTATATCTTTGAATCCTAATGTTTAACTATCTTTGATTCGGTGGTTAAGATCACCATCATTTAGTTCTACAGGTCTCTTCGGTTCTTTCAACCTGGACCATGATCTCTACAGATGCGAGTCTTTTAGGTTGGAAGGCTGTCTGAGGATCTCTGTCAGCACAAGGGGTTTGGAAATCTCAGGAGGCGAGATTACCATTTGATATTTTGGAACTCCGTGCATTCTCAGAGTTCTTCAGTTTGGTTTCTTTTTGAAGAAGAGACGTTTTTTTCAGACAGACAATGTCACAACTGTGGCGTATGTCAATCATCAGGGTGGGACTATCAGTCTTTAGGCTGTGACAGAAGCCGGATATTTGCTTGGGCTAAATCCAGCTCCTATCTAATTTCTGTGGTCTTTTTCCCAGGTATAGACAATTGGGAAGCGGATTATCTCTGTTAATCAAGCTTTACATCCGGGAGAATGGTCTTTTTACCCAGATATGTTTTTCAATTTTTCAGATGTGAGGGCTTCCAGAAATAGATCTGATGGCATCTCATCTAAATAAGGAACTTCCCAGGGGCCTATTCAGGTCCTGGGATCCTCAGGCGGAAGTAGTGTATGCATTAACACTTCCTTGGAATTATCAATCTGCCTATATTTTTTCATCTCTGGTTCTTCTTTTTAGAGTGATTTTCTAATTCATCAGAGAGCAATCTTTGGTGTGGCTGGTGGTTCCAGCATGGCCACACAGGTTTTGGTATATGGTTCTTGTTCGGATGTCCAGTTGCCAATCTTGGTTACTTCCATTATGGCCAGACCTTATATCTTAACATTCGTTTTTTTCATCAGGAATTCAAATTATTAATTTGATGGTATGAAAATTTAACGCTTAGTACTTAGTCATAGAAGTTTCTCTGACTCAGTGATTAATACTATGTTGCAGGCCCGTAAATCTGTGTCTAGTAGGATTTATTATCGAGTTTGGAAGATTTACATCTCATGATGCTCTTCTTATGAATTCTCTTGGCATTCTTTTAGAATTCCTAGGATTTTATAGTTTATTCATAAGATTTTGTCTGCATGTTCCTTGAAAGGACAAATCTCTGCTTTTTCTGTGCTGTTTCACAGTAAGAATTGCTAAATCTTTCTGATATTCATTGTTTTGTTCAGTCTTTGGTTCGTATCAAGCCTGTCATTAAGCCAATTTCTCCTCCTTGGAGTCTTATTTTGGTTCTGAAGGCTTTACAGGCTCTTCTGTTTGAGCATGCTTTCTTTGGACTTTAATTACTTTCATGGAAAGTATTGTTCTTTTTAGACATCTCTTCAGCTAGAACAGTTTTTGAATTATCTGTTCTTTCTTGTGAATCTCCTTTTTCTGATTTTTCATCAGGATAAGGTGGTTTTCGCTGTCCTCATTTCAATTTTTACCTAAAGTTTTGAATTCTAACAACATTAGTGGAGGAATTATTGTCCCTTCCTTGTGTCCTAATCCTAAGAATTCTTTGGTAAGATTCTTACATTTTTTGGATGTGGTAAGAGTTTTGAAATATTATGTTGAAGCTACTCAGATTTCAGACAGACTTCTAGTCTATTTGTTATCTTTTCTGGTTTTAGGAAAGGTCAGAAGGCTTCTGCCTTTTCTTTGGCATCTTGGTTAAAGCTTTTGATTCATCATGCTTATTTGGAGTCGGGTTAATCCCCGCCTCTGAGGATTACGGCTCATTCTACTAGATCAGTTTCTACTTCCTGGGCTTTTAAGAATGAAGCTTCTGTTGATCAGATTTGCAAAGCAATGACTTGGTCTTCTTTGCATACTTTTACTAAATTCTACCATTTTGATGTTTCCTCTTCTTCAGAAGCAGTTTTTGGTAGAATAGTACTTCAGGCAGCTGTTTCAGTTTGATTCTTCTGCTTATATTTCAGTTTTTTTCATTATAAAAATTGAAACTTTTGATTTGGGTAGTGGATTAAATTTTTCAGCGGAATTGTCTGTCTTTATTTTATCTCTCCCTCTCTAGTGACTCTTGCGTGGAAGTGTCACATCTTGGGTATCTGCTATCCCATATGTCACTAGCTCATGGACTCTTGCTAATTACATGAAAGAAAACATAATTTATGTAAGAACTTACCTGATAAATTCATTTCTTTCATATTAGCAAGAGTCCATGAGGCCCACCCTTTTTGTGGTGGTTATGATTTTTTTGTATAAAGCACAATTATTCCAATTCCTTATTTTTGATGCTTTCGCTCCTTTCTTATCACCCCACTTCTTGGCTATTCGTTAAACTGAATTGTGGGTCAGGTGAGGGGTGTATTTATAGGCATTTTAAGGTTTGGGAAACTTTGCCCCTCCTGGTAGGAATGTATATCCCATACGTCACTAGCTCATGGACTCTTGCTAATATGAAAGAAATTAATTTATCAGGTAAGTTCTTGCATAAATTATGTTTTTATGAGTATGTTACTTATCCCTCCCACAAGCTGTCTGATTTCCCCCTAAGCTTGTTAATTCATTAACATTGATAGTGAACTGTTCCTAGGAAGGGGGCATGCCTTAATTTTAATTGATGATGTGGAACAGATTAGAGAAAGGTCATAAGGCTTAGGTAACAACATTGAGCGGAACCGTATTCCCCAAATCTAACTTGCAATAGGACCCGGTGCATGCAGCTACAGTCCTTTATAGACTCAGATTACTTTAAAACTTTATGTGGCTCCCTGTGAAGGAGCGTTAGTTTTCTCAGCCATATGACTAACAGGCTATGGCTTATTTCCTACTCGCTATGTCAGCGCCATGTTGGGCACTTTAGCTACTACGATGGGCGGGACTAGTTTTTTTGATCCATTTCTGCTTTTTCCTCCATTGCTCTCAGAACGGAACATTGGTGTAGAAGGCAGCTGCCAGATTGGCTGCACAACAGCATGATAACAGTCACGGAGGGGGTGAGAAGTCTCCTATGACTCATTCAGTTATCTTGGGGCTTCAATGGGGTTTATATTTCTTTCCTAAGATATGGTGAGTCCATGACATCATCAATTACTAGTGAGAATATCACTCCTGGCCAGAAGGAGGAGGCAAAGAGCCCCACAGCAAAGCTGTTAAATGTCACTTCCCTTACCCATAACCCTTAGTCATTCTCTTTGCCTTCGTTGCAAGGAGGAGGTCAATTTTTTGTTGTCTGAAGAAGATTGGATTTATTGAACTTCAATCAAGATTTTATTGTTTTGAAAGCCAGAGTAGGTTTACTCTGACCTTTCCTCTCAAGATTGGGTCTAGCCGTACACTACGTTAGTCTCTTCAGTAGGGTAATGGTGGCTTTAAAGCAGCTAGAAACTTGTAAGGTGGGCCTTGCTGCATTTTCCTAACATATTTGCTGCCTTAGTATAGAAAGCCAGAGTAGGTTTGCTCTGATCTTTCTTTTTTTCACAGGCTTCTGTAAGGAGTTGGCATCCTTACACGCTGTGTGAGCTGTCCTCCTGCTGGACAGCCAGACTGCAGGTAAGTGCCTTTTGTCTTCTAGGTATGGGAGACTGTGCACTGAACAGAGTTTAGCCTGTAACGTTATATGGGACACTTATATATCCTTAAGGGACACTGAACCCAAATGTTTTCTTTCGTGATTCATATAGAGCATGCAATTTTAAGCAACTTTCTAATTTACTCCTATTATCAATGTTTCTTCATTCTCTTGCTATCTTTATTTGAAAAAGAAGGCATCTAAGCTTTTTTTCTTGGTTCAGAACTCTGGACAGCAGTTTTTGATTGGTTGATGAATTTATCCACCAATCAGCAAGGACAACCTAGGTTGTTCACCAAAAATGGGCAGGCATCTAAACTTACATTCTTGCATTTCAAATAAAGATGCCAAGGGAATAAAAAAAAAATCATAATAAGAGTAAATTAGAAAGTTGCCTAAAATGTCATGCTCTATCTGAATCACGAAAGAAAAACTTGGGTTCTGTGTCCCTTTAGTAAGGATATTGACAGGCAGAGAGCAGGCACTGATTTTGTGACAGTAGAGACTTGGGGTTTTATACTTTTATATTATTTTAAGTATTTTTCCTTTTTATATGTTTATTTGTTCCCCTGAACACAATAAGCAGCTAGCAGGTAATGCTGCGCTGTGCTCCGGGTGTTTTATGGACGCAAGTGATTTTCTGCTCACTTTGTAATTTGTTGTGAGAGGAAATGCTGTAGAGAGGTATGAGATGCGCAGACTTTTTTTTCCATTTTTTTGTGTATGTAATCAAGGCATGTGCTGAGGTACACGCTTTTTGTTTTACTGAGGAGGTAATTGCTTTTTATGAGGAGAGGAAATGTGCTGATTTTTGTTTGTTTTCCTCTTGGGGCCGGTTTGGAAAGGCGCACTTTTTCTATCATGGCGCAGTTCCATCGAACCCGGTCATGTGACCTTCCTCCTCTGGTCAGAGCGGTGTTCGCTGCTTCAGTTAAGATGTTCTATATAGAACTTAGAAAATGCGAACGGGTTACGTGTGTGTCCATGCCCTATGTCTAACTCAGTAAGTGGGTTTTCAAATCTTTTGTACACGCTGCGGTACGGTTTGATTTTCTTTCATGTAATTGGCAAGAGTCCATGAGCTAGTGACATATGCAATATACAATCTTACCAGGAGGGGCAAAGTTTCCCAAACCTCAAAATGCCTATAAATACACCCCTCACCACACCCACAATTCCGTTTTTACAAACTTTGCCTCCTATGGAGGTGGTGAAGTAAGTTTGTGCTAAGATTTCTACGTTGATATGCGCTTCTCAGCATTGTTGAAGCCCGATTCCTCTCAGAGTACAGCGAATGTCAGAGGGACATGAAGGGAGTATCACTTATTTGAATACAATGATTTCCCTAACAGGGGTCTATTTCATAGGTTCTCTGTTATCGGTCGTAGAGATTCATCTCCTACCTCCCTTTTCAGATCGACGATATACTCTCAATTTACCATTACTTCTACTAATAACTGTTTTAGTACTGGTTTGGCTATCTGCTATATGTGGATGGGTGTCTTTTGGGTGTCTTTTGGTAAGTATGTTTTTTATTACTTAAGACACCTCAGCTATGGTTTGACACTTTATGCATTTATGTAAAGTTCTAAATATATGTATTGTACTTATATTTGCCATGAGTCAGGTTCATGTATTTCCTTCTGCAGACTGTCAGTTTCATATTTGGGGAATATAAACATTTTAAGAAATTTATTTCTTACCTGGGGTTTAGTCTTTTTCTCTTGTAAGGTGTATCCAGTCCACGGATTCATCCATTACTTGTGGGATATTCTCCTTCCCAACAGGAAGCTGCAAGAGGATCACCCACAGCAGAGCTGTCTATATAGCTCCTCCCCTAACTGCCACCTCACAGTCATTCTCTTGCAGCTCTCGACAAGGGAAGTAGCTAGAGAGATGTGGTGAATTAATGTAGTTAATCTTCAATCAAAAGTTTATTATTTTCAAATGGTACCGGAGTTGTACTATTTTGGCTTCAGGCAGAAAGGTGTCTAGACTCTTGCCTTGTTCTTTATTCCACTTCTCGTCCTTCAGTGGCTCAGTGTATGGAAGTAATCGGTTTAATGGTAGCGTCAATGGACATAGTACCGTTTGCCCGCCTACATCTCAGACCGCTGCAACTTTGCATGCTCAGTCAGTGGAATGGGGATTACACAGATTTGTCCCCTCTACTAAATCTGGATCAAGAAACCAGGGATTCTCTTCTCTGGTGGCTATGTCAGGTCAATCTGTCCAAGGGGATGAGCTTCCGCAGGCCAGATTGGACTATAGTAACGACAGATGCCAGCCTTCTGGGCTGGGGTGCAGTCTGGAACTCCCTGAAGGCTCAGGGCTCGTGGACTCAGGAGGAGGCACTCCTTCCGATAAACATTCTGGAACTAAGAGCGATATTCAATGCTCTTCAGGCTTGGCCTCAGCTAGCTGCGGTCAGGTTCATCAGATTTCAGTCGGACAACATCACGACTGTAGCCTATATCAACCATCAGGGGGGAAAAAGGAGCCCCCTGGCAATGTTGGAGGTTTCAAAGATAATTCTATGGGCAGAGGTTCACTCTTGCCATCTCTCAGCTATCCATATCCCAGGAGTAGAGAACTGGGAGGCGGATTTTCTAAGTCGGCAGACTTTTCATCCGGGGGAGTGGGAGCTCCATCCGGAGGTATTTGCCCAGCTGATTCAACTATGGGGCAAACCAGAACTGGATCTCATGGCGTCTCGTCAGAACGCCAAACTTCCTTGTTACGGGTCCAGGTCAAGGGATCCCCAGGCAGCACTGATAGATGCTCTAGCAGCGCCCTGGTCCTTCAGCCTGGCTTATGTGTTTCCACCATTTCCTCTGCTCCCTCGTCTGATTGCCAAGATCAAGCAGGAGAGAGCTTCGGTGATTTTGATAGCTCCTGCGTGGCCACGCAGGACTTAGTATGCAGATCTGGTGGACATGTCATCCTTTCCACCATGGACTCTGCCGCTGAGGCAGGACCTTCTACTTCAAGGTCCCTTCAAACATCCAAATCTAATTTCTCTGCGTCTGACTGGTTGGAGATTGAACGCTTGATTTTATCATTGATCATTGATACCTTAATTCAGGCTTGAAAGCCTGTCACCAGGAAAATCTATCATAAGATATGGTGTAAATATCTTCATTGGTGTGAATCCAAGGGTTACTCATGGAGTAAAGTCAGGATTCCCAGGATATTATCTTTTCTCCAAGAAGGATTGGAGAAGGGATTGTCAGCTAGTTCCTTAAAGGGACAGATTTCTGCTCTGTCTATTCTTTTGCACAAGCGTCTGGCTGATGTTCCAGACGTTCAGGCGTTTTGTCAGGCTTTAGTTAGAATCAAGCCTGTGTTTAAACCTGTTGCTCCGCCATGGAGTTTAAATTTAGTTCTTAAAGTTCTTCAAGGGGTTCCGTTTGAACCTCTGCATTCCATAGATATCAAGCTTTTATCTTGGAAAGTTCTGTTTTTGGTAGCTATCTCTTCGGCTCGAAGAGTTTCAGAGTTATCTGCCTTGCAGTGTGATTCCCCTTATCTGATCTTCCATGCAGATAAGGTAGTTTTGCGTACCAAACCTGGGTTTCTTCCTAAGGTGGTATCTAATAAGAATATCAATCAGTAGATTGTTGTTCCGTCACTGTGTCCTAATCCTTCTTCAAAGAAGGAACGTCTATTACACAATCTTGACGTGGTTCGTGCTTTAAAGTTTTATTTATAAGCTACTAAAGATTTTCATCAAACATCTGCATTGTTTGCTGTCTATTCTGGACAGAGGAAAGGCCAAAAGGCTTCAGCAACTTCTCTTTCTTTTTGGTTAAGAAGTATAATCCGCTTAGCTTATGAGACTGCTGGCCAGCAGCCTCCTGAAAGATTTACAGCTCATTCCACTAGAGCGGTGGCTTCCACATGGGCTTTTAAAAATGAGGCTTCTGTTGAACAGATTTGTAAGGCGGCGACTTGGTCTTCGCTTCATACTTTTTCTAAATTCTACAAATTTGATACTTTTGCTTCTTCGGAGGCTATTTTTGGGAGAAAGGTCTTACAGGCAGTGGTGCCTTCCGTTTAAGCGCCTGCCTTGTCCCTCCCTTCATCCGTGTCCTATAGCTTTGGTATTGGTATCCCACAAGTAATGGATGAATCCGTGGACTGGATACACCTTACAAGAGAAAACAAAATTTATGCTTACCTGATAAATTTATTTCTCTTGTGGTGTATCCAGTCCATGGCCCGCCCTGTCATTTTAAGGCAGTTGTTTTTTATTTTTAAACTACAGTCACCACTGCACCCTATAGTTTCTCCTTTCTCTTGCTTGTCTTCGGTCGAATGACTGGGAGGTGGCAGTTAGGGGAGGAGCTATATAGACAGCTCTGCTGTGGGTGATCCTCTTGCAGCTTCCTGTTGGGAAGGAGAATATCCCACAAGTAATGGATGAATCCGTGGACTGGATACACCACAAGAGAAATAAATTTATCAGGTAAGCATAAATTTTGTTTTTTCAATTGACTACTTCTTGCTAATGCGGGTATTAGGACCATGGGTGCGTCAAATGCTAAACTTTATTGTGTCATTCTTGGAGCGAAAATATTTTTGGCGCGGAAAAATACGTTTATGACGCAATTTCGTCATTTCCGGCGTCATACGTGACGCGGAAACCTTTCACATGGCGGCGTCATTAGTGACGCGAGTGTGTCATTTCCGGTTAAAAAAAGTTTACGTTACGTTGTGCATCATACTTGGCGCCAATTTTTTTTCATTATTTCAATACCCCATTGATGTTTGCCTCTTGCTTTTTTCTCTATCAGAGGCCTATGCTTTTGCATTTTTTCCCATTCCTGAAACTGTCATATAAGGAAATAGATCATTTTGCTTTATATGTTGTTTTTTTCTCTTACATTGAGCAAGATGTCCCAATCTAATCCTGTCTCAGAAGTTTCTGCTGGAACGTTGCTGCCTGACATCGGTTCTGCCAAAGCTAAGTGCATTTGTTGTAAAAGTGTAGAAATTATTCCACCAAATGTCATTTGTAATAGTTGTCATGATAAACTTTTACATGCAGATAGTGTTTCCATCAGTAATAGTACATTGCCAGTTGCAGTTCCTTCAACTTCTAATGTACATGATATACCTGTAAATTTTAAAGAATTTGTTTCTGATTCTATTCTGAAGGCTTTGTCTGCACTTCCACCTTCTAATAAACGTAAAAGGTCTTTCAAAACTTCTCATTTAGCTGATGAAATTTCAAATGACCAGCAACATAATAATTTATCCTTTTCTGATGAGGATCTATCTGATTCAGAGGATCCTTCCTCAGACATTGACACTGACAAATCTACTTATTTATTTAAAATAGAGTATATGCGTTCTTTATTAAAAGAAGTGTTAATTACTTTGGATATTGAGGTAACCAGTCCTATTGACGTTCAGTCTAATAAACGTTTAAATGCTGTTTTTAAACCTCCTGTGGTTTCCCCAGGAGTTTTTCCTATTCCTGAGGCTATTTCTGATATGATTTCTAGGGAATGGAATAAGCAGGGTACTTCTTTTATTCCTTCTTCAAGGTTTAAAACATTGTATCCTTTACCAGCAAAATCTATAGAGTTTTGGGAAAAAAATCATCAAAGTTGATGGGGCTGTTTCTACTCTTGCTAAACGTACCACTATTCCTATGGAAGATAGTACTTCCTTTAAGGATCCTTTAGATGGGAAGCTTGAATCTTATCTAAGGAAGGCCTATTTATATTCAGGTCATCTTCTCAGACCTGCTATTTCTTTGGCTGATGTTGCAGCTGCCTCAACTTTTTGGTTGGAGAATTTAGCGCAACGAGAATTGGATCCTGACATATCTAGCATTACTCGCTTACTGCAACATGCTAATCATTTTATTTGTGATGCCATTTTTGATATCAAAATTTATGTTAGATCCATGTCTTTAGCTGTATTAGCTAGAAGAGCTTTGTGGCTTAAATCTTGGAATGCTGATATGACATCTAAATCTAGATTACTATCTCTTTCTTTCCAAGGTAATAATTTATTTGGTTCTCGGTTGGATTCTATTATTTCAACCATCACTGGAGGAAAAGGAGTTTTTCTGCCTCAGGATAAAAAACCTAAGGGTAAATCTAAGGCTTCTAACCGTTTTCGTTCCTTTTGTCAGAATAAGGAACAAAAACTCAATCCTCCTCCCAAGGAATCTGCTTCCAATTGGAAGCCTTCCTCAAATTGGAATAAATCCAAGCCATTTAGGAAACCAAAGTCTGCCCCTAAGTCCGCATGAAGGTGCGGCCCTCATTCCAGCTCAGCTGGTAGGGGGCAGATTAAGGTTTTTCAAGGATTTTTGGATAAAATCTGTCCAAAATCATTGGATTCAGAGCATTGTCTCTCAAGGGTATCGAATAGGAATCGAGGTAAGACCTCCTGTGAGAAGATTTTTTCTCTCACGCATCCCTGTAAATCCAGTAAAAGCTCAGGCTTTTCTGAAGTGTGTTTCAGACCTGGAGTCTTCAGGGGTAATCATGCCAGTTCCTCCTCAGGAACAAGGTTTGGGGTTTTATTCAAACCTATTCATTGTACCAAAGAAAGAAACATTTTTCAGACCAGTTCTGGATCTGAAAATTTTGAATCGTTATGTAAGAGTACCAACTTTCAAGATGGTGACTATAAGGACTATTCTGCCTTTTGTTCAGCAAGGACATTATATGTCCACAATAGATTTGCAGGATGCATACCTTCATATTCCGATTCATCCAGAACACTATAAGTTTCTGAGATTCTCTTTTCTAAACAAGAATTACCAATTTGTTGCTCTTCCATTTGGCCTAGCAACAGCTCCAAGGATCTTTTCAAAGGTTCTGGGTGCCCTACTATCTGTAATCAGAGAACAGGGTATTGCGGTGTTTCCTTATTTGGACGATAACTTGGTACTAGCTCAGTCTTTACATACTGCAGAATCTCACATGAATCAACTAGTGTTGTTTCTTCGGAAACATGGTTGGAAGATCAATTTACCAAAAAGTTTCTTGATTCCTCAGACAAGGGTCACTTTTTTAGGCTTCCAGATAGATTCAGTGTCCATGACTCTGTCTCTAACAAACAAGAGACATTTAAAATTGGTCGCAGCATGCCGGCACCTTCAGTCTCAGTCATTTCCCTTCAGTGGCTATTGCATGCTGAATCAATGGTGCAGGGATTATACAAAGATATCACAATTAATATCCGTGAATCCCAATGTACAACACTCTCTGACATGGTGGATAGATCACCATCGTTTGGTTCAAGGGGATTCTTTTGTTCGGCCAACCTGCACTGTGATCTCAACAGATGCAAGTTTTTCAGGTTGGGGAGCTGTTTGGGGATCTCTGACAGCACAAGGGGTTTGGAAATCTCAAGAGGCGAGATTACCAATAAATATTTTAGAACTCCGTGCAATTTTCAGGGCTCTTCAGTTTTGACCTTTGCTAAAGAGAGAACCATTCATTTGTTTTCAGACAGACAATATCACAACTGTGGCTTATGTTAATCATCAGGGTGGAACTCACAGTCCCCAAGCTATGAAAGAAGTATCTCGGATACTTGCTTGGGCGGAATCCAGCTCCTGTCTAATCTCTGCGGTGCATATCCCAGGTGTAGACAATTGGGAGGTGGATTATCTCAGCCGCCAGACTTTACATCCAGGGGAGTGGTCTCTCCATCCAGATGTGTTTTCTAAGATTGTTCAGATGTGGGGTCTTCCAGAGATAGATCTCATGGCCTCTCATCTAAACAAGAAACTTCCCAGATACCTGTCCAGGTCCAGGGATGTTCAGGCGGAAGCAGTGGATGCACTGACACTTCCTTGGTGTTATCATCCTGCTTACATCTTCCCGCCTCTAGTTCTCCTTCCAAGAGTGATCTCCAAAATCATCATGGAACAGTCTTTTGTGTTGCTGGTGGCTCCAGCATGGCCACACAGGTTTTGGTATGCGGATCTGGTTCGGGTGTCCAGTTGCCCGCCTTGGCCACTTCCGTTACGGCCGGACCTTCTATCTCAAGGTCCATTTTTCCATCAGTATCTCAAATCATTAAATTTGAAGGTATGGAAATTGAACGCTTAGTTCTAAGACATACAATACTATGTTTCAAGCTCGTAAATCTGTCTCTAGAAAGATTTATTATAGAGTTTGGAAGACTTACATTTCATGGTGTTCTTCTCATAAATTCTCCTGGCATTCTTTTAGAATTCCGAGAATTTTACAGTTCCTTCAGGATGGTTTGGATAAGGGTTTGTTTGCAAGTTCCTTGAAAGGACAAATCTCCGCTCTTTCTGTTTTATTTCACAGAAAGATTGCTATACTTCCTGATATTCACTGTTTTGTACAGGCTTTAGTTCGTATTAAGCCTGTCATTAAATCAATTTCTCCTCCTTGGAGTCTTAATTTGGTTCTGAAGGCTTTGCAGGCTCCTCCATTTGAGCCTATGCATTCTTTGGACATTAAACTACTTTCTTGGAAAGTGTTGTTCCTTTTGGCTATCTCTTCTGCTAGAAAAGTTTCTGAGCTATCTGCTCTTTCTTGTGAGTCTCCTTTTCTGATTTTTCATCAGGATAAGGCAGTTTTGCGGACTTCTTTTCAATTTTTACCTAAGGTTGTGAATTCTAACAACATTAGTAGAGAAATTGTTGTCCCTTCCTTATGTCCTAATCCTAAGAATTCTTTGGAGAGATCCTTACATTCTTTGGATGTGGTATGAGCTTTGAAATATTATGTGGAAGCTACTAAACATTTCAGTAAGACTTCCAGTCTATTTGTTTTATTTTCTGGTCCGAAGGCTTCTGCTATTTCCTTGGCTTCTTGGTTGAAACTTTTGATTCATCAAGCTTATTTGGAGTCGGGTCAGGCCCCGCCTCAGAGAATTACAGCTCATTCTACTAGATCAGTCTCCACTTCGTGGGCTTTTAAGAATGAAGCTTCAGTTGATCAGATTTGCAAAGCGGTGACTTGGTCTTCTTTGCATACATTTACTAAATTCTACCATTTTGATGTATTTGCTTCTTCGGAAGCAGTTTTTGGTAGAAAAGTTCTTCAGGCAGCTGTTTCAGTTTGATTCTTCTGCTTTTGATTTAAGTTTTTTTCTTTAAAAAATTAAAATAAACTTATTTTTTTGGGTTGTGGATTAATTTTTTCAGTGGAATATGTCTGTTTTTATTTTTATTCCCTCTCTCTCTAGTGACTCTTGAGTGGAAGACTCCACATCTTGGGTATTGATATCCCATATGTCACTAGCTCATGGGCTCTTGCCAATTACATGAAAGAAAACATAATTTATGTAAGAACTTACCTGATAAATTCATTTCTTTCATATTGGCAAGAGTCCATGAGGCCCACCCTTTTTATGGTGGTTATAATTTTTTTTGTATAAAGCACAATTATTTCCAGATTCCTTTGTTGATGCTTTTTACTCCTTTCTGTATCACCCCACTACTTGGCTATTCGTTAAAACTGAATTGTAGGTGTGGTGAGGGGTGTATTTATAGGCATTTTGAGGTTTGGGAAACTTTGCCCCTCCTGGTAGGATTGTATATCCCATATGTCACTAGCTCATGGACTCTTGCCAATATGAAATAAATTAATTTATCAGGTAAGTTCTTACATAAATTATGTTTTATGTCTAATTGTTATTGCGTGAGCAGTAGAAATGTATTCTCACCAAGCTAACTTGTTTTTTCACTTAAGCCTTCTAATTTTTAATAGAATCTTTCAGCTGATAGACTGCTGAGGTGTAGAAGAATATTATAATTATGATGCATATTAGAAATATAGGAGTTTCTCCTTTTACTTTAAATATTTAATTTTCTCTTAAAATTATGTTTTGCTGCACCTAGAGTTATTATTTTTTGTAATATTGTTTATCAAGATGTAATTTATTTTTAAAGATAAAGATACATTTTCCTTTCTTGCTAAGCCTAATGTCTCTCAGGATGATGCTGGTCAGGCAATGCCACAGCTTTCTCCTCTACGTCCCAAGCTTTTATGGCATCACATGCAGTGCCCTGCGGTTCCTCTCAATCTTTTGGAGGAGTAATTTGCCTACAGATTTTGCCGTCTGGTATCTTCTGCGGTATCTGTGGCGCTATCTGTTTTTTCCTATATTAAGGGAAATCGCTAGAGCAATATAGAGATTCATATAGTAAGGTTTCTGTACCATCTGCTGCTACTCTGGTTACCTTTCATCATAGGTCTGATGAGGAGGATATGTTGGAAGCCTCTGAGGGTGAAATCTCAGATTCGGTCAGTATAATTCCTTCATCTGAAGGAGTAATCTTCAGATTTTAGCTTGAACACCTTTTTGTATGGTTTAAGGAGGTTTTGGCTAATTTTGAGCGACTCCAATTCATCTGTCGTTGTCAAACCTCAAGAATTAATTCTATGAATATTCTGTGGAAGTTTTTCCTGTTCTAGACCATGCTAGGAGATTTTGCACAGGAATGGGAGAGGTCAGTGATTTCATTTTTCCCTGTTTCCCATGTAAAAAAATAAAGGATGTATTCCTGTTGCTGTCTTCATTCAATATCCTGACGCACAGTGTCTAAAGTAGTAGGGGCCATTTCTACTCTGGCTAAAATAACTTTAATCCCTAGAGAGGATAGCTGTTCTTTTCAGGATCAATGGACTAAGCTGGAGGCTTTCATGGACGACATGCTGCATCTTATTGGTGCGGCGCCTTGTGTGATTCCTTTTTGGTAGGGATTCTTTTGAAGGAGATCCAGAACAGAATTATAGCCTTTAAACTTGCCAATTCTTTTATTTCTCATGTTTCCATGCCAGTACTTAAGCTGGGAGCCAAGATATCTAGTTTCGCTGGGCTAGCCTGCGGGGCATTGGGACTTATTCTTGGTCAGTGGTTTTTCCCCTGAGTCCAAGCTTCTGGCGCTTCCTTGCATGAGTAAGACCTTGTTTCGTCCTGATCTGACAGAAATAGTTTTGATATTTTGGGTGGAAAAGGGTCTTTTTTACCACACGACAAGAGGAATAGTCCTAAATGAGTTTGCCTCTAATCCGGGGTTAGGGTACGGACATAGTATCCTAGGGTTACTACATAGTAGTCATTCCTCCCCTCCCTGAGGCAGGTTCCATCTCTCAAGTTTATCTGCAGGCCAGATAACAGTGAGGCATTTTGTTAGTGTTTTTGGGACTTTTCTTCCTTGTGAGTGATAGTTCCAGTTCCTGTAGGGAACAGGGTCTAGGATTTTATTCATTCCTGTTTGCGTTTCCCGGACCATCTTCAGGCACCATCTTTTAAACAAGCAAACTTTCATACAGAGATCTTGTTGTCTTTCTTCATTTCCACGGTTGGAAGTGTATCTGAAAATTAGTTCCTTTGTTCCAGCTTCAGGGGTAGTTTCTTAGGGACCATATTAGTTTCCCTTTCTCTGAATATAATTTTGACAGAGGTTAGCCAATAGAGGATTATTTCCTCTTGCCCCTTTCGGCACTCTTTGTTTGGCCCTTCAGTGGCTCAATGTTTATAGGTAATTGGTCTGATGGTTGCTTCATTGGACATCCATCCCTTTGCTCGATTCCATCTGAGAGTCTGCTGTTATGCATGTTCAGTTAATGGACCGGGGATCTTGTGGCTCTGTCTTGGAGGATAGATCTGTCGACATTGTCAGTATATTTATAGAAATCTTAGCAGTATTCTCCAAACAATGTGTGAGTATATGGCAGGGAATATATTTAACAATCTTTCTTTAGACTGAACCCACAATCAATATACTTCTACTAAGACAACAAAATTAATATAAATATCTGAATTCTTTATTATTAGTAAATAACTATGAACATGTTGATACATAAATATTTGTAAAGGTCAAAATAGGAGTCAATATTATATGCGTTAAAACAAAAACTTTAAAATATGCTATGCAAAGCTCATGCAAATTTATCTTTAAAAATCAGCCTTACTCACAATTGAATTTCATTCAGTTAACACAATGAGGCTAAATATAAACCACTAAACATTCAGACTGGCATGATTCTAAACAGTGCTTAAAAAGATTGGAACAATTCTTAATTGCTTATAATTAAGACCAATTCTAAGATAACTGTATATATATCCTATATTTTACACAGATGAATTATTTAGCATGCAAGATACAAACTTATATCAGATTATATCGGATTATGAGCACAGTTAAAATACTGAGTGCTCTTAAATGTAATTGCTATAGCAATCTCTTAATACATTACCAAAATGATATTCAGCTTCAAGACTTGTCCCACCTCATATAAAATAAGTGTAATTGCAATGGAAAAGGAGAAGTATGGCCCACTTTGTTTTATAGTTTGACTGTGTCCCACGCAAACAGTTTCAGTCAGTTACAAACTCAGCAGCCAGTGTCCTTTTCCCTCTCCTGCATACAACTTTATTGTGTAATCATAGGTGTGGAATATGGGCGGCCCTTCGAAACCTTGTCCCTGCTATTGGTTCACCTTGTGAGTGTGCGTTGCTAAGGAGATGCATCCTTGCAACAACCAATCGTCTCCTGGCTGCAATACCTGCATCTGTCCATCGGGGGCCACATGACACACAAAACAAATACACCTAGCCATTTCTAAACATTTGAGATTATTTCTTTAAAATATGTAATAACTACCATGATTTTCTTCATATTAATAAGTTCGCAATACCAATCACAGACGGGTAAGATCACATTACCTCTCTGGTCATTTTGATATGAAACATGTGTCTAACATTATTTATATTGAATAATTTATATTGCTAACTATTCAATTTTTCGTATTAAACATATTATATTTTACTGCATTAGTAAATTTCTTTTGTTAACATTTATATTTTATTTAGCCTAACAGAAATTTTTTTATTTCAATATCAGATGTCAATATTTCATAGTCATATCACATCAAAGTAACTTCCATATATCCATCTCACTATATTTCAAGGGATGTATTTAAAACTTTATAAACATTTATTTCACATTCATATGATATGACTTATTTCATCCCATGTATCGTCCTGTGTGTGTCATCTCTTAGTTCCACCTGGAAAACAGGAAAGCATGTTATATATACATATATAGGTTATTTGAATTATTTTAAACATACATGAAAAACTGGCATTGTTCCCTTTGCAAAATATATTTAATTCTATTTGAGTCACCTTCCCCCCAGCTGTGTGTCTGCAGCACATGTCTTACTTTGAATCCACAAAGATTTAGGTGACAAATTCCAGAGGGCTCCCGAGCACATTCTTTTCTCTCATCACCAAATGTCTTGGAGTTATAAAACTCTGCATATATAGTCAAATGAATAGGGTCACTGAGTTATAGTTCCTTTAGGAAAATTTGTTTGTGTGCTTACACAGCAGGAGGTTGTGCTTCAAAAGCTATGCTGATTTTCAATCCTGAAAAACGTGCATTCACCTAGCCAAAATCAACTTGTAGGGGGTTTTGCGTTAAATCCTGACATCAGAATTTCTATTCTACAACACATCTGATAAAATAGACAGCTTTATATATACACACATCCTTTTCATATTATTTTCTTTTATGTATATATATTAGTATATATATATATATATATATATATATATATATATATATATGTCATTGACCTGTACCCTGACAACATGAGATTCTTCCCTGTGGATCAGAGAGGGGAATTAGTGGTAAAACGTTTGCTTAGCTTGCGAGAGGTAGTGGGATCATTGCCCACATTCTCCAGAATTTTTTGGTTGTCTCAGGTGTGTCTGTCTCCGGGCACATGCTTCTGGAGACCTTCCTGAGTAATAGTGACCATGGTTACTAGCCTGTTGGATTGTTGACTAAGGACTTGGGAGGAGTCTGCTCTCCCCATAACCATTTTGGAGTTGAAAGCGATCTACAATGCTCTGATGGCTTGGCCTCAGTTGTCTTAATCATTTTTCTGGTTCTGGTTGAACAATTTCAACTCAGTGGTTTACATTAACCACCTGGGAGGAACCTGGAGTTCCTTGGCCATGATTGGCGTGGATTGTTCGGTAGGCGGATGCTCACATTTGTTGTTTATCCACTATTCACATTTCAGGAGTGAATACCGGGAGCGGACTTCTTAAGCAGTCAGATTTTTCATCCCGGGGACTGGGTGCTTCTCCTGGAGGTGTTCTCCAGGTAAACCCTCAAATGGGGGGTGCTGGAGTTGGAGATGGCAGTACGCTATCTTCCAAGTTATGTTAAAGGTCAAGAGATCAGCAGGCTGCTCTGTTAAATACCCTGGCATTTCCTTGGGATTTCAGTCTGACATCCCTGTTCCTCAGTTTGCTCTCTTTCCACGAGTCATTGTTTGTATCAAATGGGAGTGACCATCGGTATTTGCATAGTTCTTGCATAGTTTTGCTGGATCTGGTTTACAGACCAAGCAGAGATGTATTTCTTCCACCCTGGTGGTTGTTCCTGAGGAAGGACCTTCTAATTTAGGGTACATTCTTTCATCCAACTTCATTTTCTTTGAAGCTTTCTGTTTGGAGATTGAATGCTTAGTTTTGTCTAAAGCGTGGTTTCTATGAATCGGTCATTGAGTTCATGATTCAGGTTCATGTTACTAGTAACTTTTGCCATAAGGCATGGTGTAAATTCCCTGATTGGTGTGAATCTCACAACTACTTTTGGTAGTAGGGTCAGGATTCCTAGGGTTTTGTCTTTTCCCTGGGTAGGTCTGGAGGGCGGTCTGTCAGTCAGTTTTCTGAAGGGTCAGATTTCTGCATTATCTTTTTTACACAAGTATCTGGCGGATGTGATCTTTTTGTCAGACCCTGTTTAGTATCAGGCCTGTGTTTAAGTCTGTTGGTCCTCTTGGAGCTTTAACCTTGGTTTTAAGGTTTTGTAGCAGGCTCAGTTTAAACCATAGCATTCCATAGATTTAAAATTTTTATCTTGGAAGTTTTCTTTTTTTGCTTTATCTTCTGCTCGGAGAGTTTAGGTACTCTTGGCTTTGCAGTATGATTCACCTTATCTTATCTTTCTTGCCTATACGTTTGTACTTCCTTGAGTTGTTTCTATTAGAATTATGAATCAGGAAATTGTTTCTTCTCTATGTCCTAATCCTTTTTATAAGGAGCGTTTGTTGCACATCTTGGATGTGGTGCGTGATCTTAAATTCCATCTACAGACGACTAAGGATTTTCATCAGTCTTCTGCTCTGATTGTTTCTCTGGGAAACTTTACTTCTTTCTCTCTGGTTGAGAAGTATTTTTCGTTTGGCGTATGAGACAGCAGTCTCCTGAGAGGATTACAGCTCGGTTATGAGGACTGTTTTCCTTTTCTTGGGTTTTCAAGAATGAAGTTTCTGTGGAACAGATTTGCAAGGTTGCAACTTGATTTTCCTTACATTCTTTTTCCAAATTCTATAAATTTAAAACTTTTGCTTTGGTTGAGGCTTCTTTTGGGAGAAGGGTTCTTCAAGCGGTGGTGCCTTCTGTTTAGGTTACCTGTCTTGTTTAGTGATGTCGGGAACCTAAAAATTTTGGTTCGCGAACGGCGGACTCTAACTTCCGCAACTGTTCGCGAACTGGTGAATCGGGCGAACCGCCATTGACTTCAATAGGCAGGTGAACTTTAAAACCAACAGGGACTCTTTCTGGCCACAATAGTGATGGAAAAGTTGTTTCAAGGGGACTAACACCTGGACTGTGGCATGCCGGAGGGGGATCCATGGCAAAACTCCCACGGAAAATTACATAGTTGATGCAGAGTCTGGTTTTAAGCCATAAAGGGCATAAATCACCTAACATTCCTAGATTGTTTGGAATAACGTGCTTTAAAACATCAGGTATGATGTTGTATCAATCAGGTAGAGTAAGGGTTACGCCCACTTCACAGTGACAGACCAAACTCCCCGTGTAACGCACCGCAAACAACCGCAAACAGTCCATTTGCACAACCATGAGATAGATTTGATAGATACATAGATTACATAGATCAATAGATGCAATATACATTTGATAGATACGATTGATAGTTAGATTTGATAGATAAATAGATAGATGTGATAGATATATAATTTTCCAGACAGAGAATTACAAGACGTGCGGTCTGGGACCCATGGTAAGGTTCCCAGAGGCAGTTGCGGTGCCAGGGGACATGTATATGGCAGGGATTTTAGGAACCGGGAGATGGAAAACGATGCTTGGTCGGTGGTCCTACTTCAAATTTGGGGCACTGCGCATGCAATCTACTGTGGCACCAGATATGAGTGGTGTGTGAAGTAGTACTATTCTGATCAGTTTAATACCTGTTACTCCCCCTATCGGGGAGGTGTATATGGCATGGATTTTAGGAACCGGGAGATGAAAAAAGATGCTTGGTCGGTCATCCTACTTCCAATTTGGGGCACTGCGCGTGCAATCGTGGCCGGACTTTTAGCCGACGGACATTTGTCCGACGGGCATTTGGCTGAAACACAAGTGGCTGTCACAAAACAGTCCGGCCACGAGATAGACAGATTTGATAGATAGATAGATACATAGATTACATAGATCAATAGATGCAATATACATTTGATAGATACGATTGATAGGTAGATAGATTTGATAGATAAATAGATTTGATAAATATATAATTTCCCAGACAGAGAATTCCAAGACGTGCGGTCTGAGACCCATGATAAGGTTCCCAGAGGCAGTTGCGGTGCCAGGGGACGTGTATATTGCATGGATTTTCGGAACCGGGAGATGGAAAAAGATGCTTGGTCGGTCCTCCTACTTCAAATTTGGGGCACTGCGCGTGCAATCATGGCCGGACTTTTAGCCGACGGACATTTGTCCAACGGACATTTGGCCGAAACACCAGTGGCTGTCACAAAACAGTCCGGCCACGAGATAGATATATTTGATAGATACATAGATTACATAGATCAATAGATGCAATATACATTTGATAGATAATATTGATAGTTAGATAGATTTGATAGATAAATAGATAGATTTGATAAATATATAATTTCCCAGACAGAGAATTACAAGACGTGTGTTCTGGGACCCATGGTAAGGTTCCCAGAGGCAGTTGTGGCGCCAGGGGACGTGTATATGGCAGGGATTTTAGGAACCGGGAGATGGAAAAAGATGCTTAGACGGTCCTCCTACTTCAAATTTGGGGCACTGCGCGTGCAATCTACTAGTTGGCAAGTGGGTCTGGCACAAACGCTGGCAGGCAGGCAACTGCAATTAGATTACACTAGCAGACTGATGTTTCACAGTCAAAAAAGTTTTTTTTAAAAATATTTACCCTACTGTTACAACAAATATGAGTGGTGGCACTAACTTGGCAAGTGGGCCTGGCACACACGCTGGCAGGCAGGCAGGCAGGCAGGCAACTGCAATTAGATTACACTAGCAGACTGATGTTTCACATTCAAAAAAGTTTTTTTTTAAAATATTTACACTACTGTTACAACAAATATGAGTGGTGGCACTAACTTGGCAAGTGGGCCTGGCACACACGCTGGCAGGCAGGCAGGCAACTGCAATTAGATTACACTAGCAGACTGATGTTTCACAGTCAAAAAAGTTTTTTTAAAAAATATTTACACTACTGTTACAACAAATATGAGTGGTGGCACTAACTTGGCAAGTGGGCCTGGCACACACGCTGGCAGGCAGGCAGGCAGGCAACTGCAATTAGATTACACTAGCAGACTGATGTTTCACAGTCAAAAAAGTTTTTTTTTTTTAAATTTACACTACTGTTACAACAGATATGAGTGGTGACACTTAGCAAGTGGGCCTGGCACACACGCTGGCAGACAGGCAGGCAGGCAGGCAACTGCAATTAGATTACACTAGCAGACTGATGTTTCACAGTCAAAAAAGTTTTTTTTTTTAAATATTTACACTACTGTTATAACAAATATGATTGGTGGCACTAGTTGGCAAGTGGGCCTGGCACACACGCTGGCAGGCAGGCAACTGCAATTAGATTACACTAGCAGACTGATGTTTCACAGTCAAAAAAGTTTTTTTTTTAAATATTTACACTACTGTTACAACAAATATGATTGGTGGCACTAACTTGGCAAGTGGGCCTGGCACACACGCTGGCAGGCAGGCAACTGCAATTAGATTACACTAGCAGACTGATGTTTCACAGTCAAAAAAGTTTTTTTTAAAATATTTACACTACTGTTACAACAAATATGAGTGGTGGCACTAACTTGGCAAGTGGGCCTGGCACACACGCTGGCAGGCAGGCAACTGCAATTAGATTACACTAGCAGACTGATGTTTCACAGTCAAAAAAGTTTTTTTTTTTTAAATTTACACTACTGTTACAACAGATATGAGTGGTGGCACTTAGCAAGTGGGCCTGGCACACACGCTGGCAGGCAGGCAGGCAACTGCAATTAGATTACACTAGCAGACTGATGTATCACAGTTAAAATTACACAGGCAAAAAAAAAAAAAAGATGTTCTAGCCCTAAAAAGGGCTTTTTGGGGTGCTGTCCTTACAGCAAAAATCAGATGAGTCCTTCAGGACTATAGTGGACACTGAATACACTAGCCTAACTATGAATTTCCCTATAAAATCAGCAGCAGCTACACTATCCCTCCTCTCACTAAGAATGCAGAATCAGAATGAATCTAAAATGGCTGCTGTCCAGGAGCTGGGAGGGTCTGGGAGGGAGTGTCTGCTGCTGATTGGCTGAAATGTGTCTGCAGACTGTGAGATACAGGGTCAAAGTTTACTCAATGATGATGAATAGGAGGCGGATCGAACATTGCATATGTTCGCCCGCTGCCGCGAACGCGAACAAGCTATGTTCGCCGGGAACTATTCGCCGGTGAACTATTCGCGACATCACTAGTCTTGTCCCTCCCTAATCATCTGTGTCCTCTAGCTTTGGTATTGGTTCCCACTAGTTAGTAATTGATAATGCCGTGGACTCACCATATCTTAGGAAAGAAAACATAATATATGCTTACCTGATAAATTTATTTATTTCCGGATATGGTGAGTCCACGGCCCCACCCTTTATTTTAAGAGTTATTTTTTACTAACACCTCAGGCACCTCTACACCTTTGTGTTTTTTTCTTTTTCCATTTCCCTTTGGCTGAATGACCGGGGGGTTATGGGTAAGGGAAGTGACATTTAACAGCTTTGATGTGGTGCTCTTTGCCTCCTCCTGCTGGCCAGGAGTGATATTCCCAATAGTAACTGATGATGCCGTGGACTCACCATATCCGGAAATAAATACATTTATCAGGTAAGCATAAATTATGATTTTTATGCACTCTCTTTCCGTCTGATTATTTTCGTATGCTTTGCTTTGTTCAGGGGGCCATGAGAGTCAGGAATCAGTGTTCCCTCTAAGGCCAGTTTTGTGTGCGGTCCAGCAGTGAAACAGTTAATTAGGTAACCACACCATGCAATTAGCAAACACTGCATAATGCAGATGGCAAGATATGGTTCTCTTGTTAACTGTTTCACTGCTGGGCTGCACACAAAACTGTCCTTAGAGGGAACACTGGTCAGGATCACGCAGTATTCCCACCAGTCTGCAGTTTTCTCCCACTTATCCCTGATATAACATCATTAGCCACACAAACGGTGATGTTTACCTTTTTTTTCTTTCAAAATCTACATTCTCTGAGGCTGACTGCATGGAGATTGAACGCTTTGTTTTGTCACTGGGGGGGATTCTCTGGAAAGGTGATAGATCCCTGATTCGAGCAAGAAGACTGTTACCAGGCATGTTTTCCATAAGGTATGGACAATGTATCTGTCCTAATGTACGAATAGTGGTTTTCCTTGACATATGGTGACATTTCTTCAAGGTGGTTTAGGGTATGGCCTGCCGGCTAGTTCTCTTAAAGGTCAAATTTCTGCTTTGTCTGTTTTGTTGCATAGAAAGTTGGATTGTTTACCAAATATTCAGTCGTTTGTTCAAACTCTTGCTAGATATAGACCTGTTTTCAAGCCTGTTGCTTCCCCATAGAGCCTAAATTAGTTCTTAGAGTTCTTCAACAGGTTCTGTATGAGCCCATGCATTCTACTGATATTGAAATTGCAGCCTGAAATAAAGCCAGTTATATCCAGTTGTAATTTCTCAGTGCAACTTATAACATCCAAGTGAAAGATAAAACACCAACATGTAAGGCAAAAATAAAGACAATTCAAAAACAGAATCACTGAGATGAAAAAGGATCACCCCTTGTATTAGTATTTTGTGAAACCACCTTTTGCTTTAATTACAGCCTTTAGGCTGTTGGGATTTGTCTCTAGTAACTGTGCACATCTAGACTGTGCAATATTTACCCACTCTTCTTTGCAGAACTTCTTCAGTTCCATTACATTTGATGGTGACCGTTTATGGACTGCAGTCTTCAAGTTATGCCACAGATATTCAATTGGGTTTAAAGGGACAGTATACACTCATTTTCATATAACTGCACAAACAGGAGCAAGCTGGAGAAGGTAGCTGACGGTATTCACATAAAACTTTGGGGCCTGGTTAGGAGTCTGAAAATCAGAGCAATGTTATTTAAAAATAAGCAAAATTATACATTTTTAAAAAAAAACAAACTTTATAGGCTTTATAAATAGATCATCTACAAAACATTTATGCAAAGAAAAAATGAGTGTATAATGTCCCTTTAAGTCTGTGCTCTGACTAGGCCATGCAAGGACATTCACCTTTTTCTCCTTCAAGCACTGTGTGGTTATTTTTGCTGTGTGCTTGGGGTCATTGTCATGTTGGAAGGTAAACCTTCTTCCCATTGACAACTTCCTGGCAGAGGGCAGCAGAATTTGACGGTATTTTGCCCCATCCATGATTCCTTCTGTCCTGACATGTCTCTGCTGCAGAGAAACACCTCCATAACAGGATATTACCACCTCCATGCTTTACTGTAGGTATGGTGTTATTTGGATGGTGAGCTGTATTGGATTTTCTCCAGACATATCGTTTGGTGTTGAAGCATAATAATTCAATTTTACTCTCATCTGACCATAACACCTTTTTCCATGTGTCCTCAGAATCTCCTAGGTGTGTTATGGCAAAGCTCAGTCATGACTGCATGTGGCCTTTCTTGAGGAGTGGCTTTTTCTTTCATGTAATTGTCAAGAGTCCATGAACTAGTGACGTATGGGATATACATTCCTACCAGGAAGGGCAAAGTTTCCCAAACCTCAAAATGCCTATAAATACATCCCTCACCACACCCACAATTCAGTTTTACAAACTTTGCCTCCTATGGAGGTGGTGAAGTAAGTTTGTGCTTGTTTTTATGATTTCTTCTGTGATGAGCTCTTCTAAGCATTCTGAAGCCCAATTCCTCTCAGAGTACAGTGTTTGTCAGAGGGATGTGAAGGGAGTATCACCTATTGATTTTATAGTTTCTCTCACAGGAAATCTTTTCAAGGATTCTCTGTTATTGGTCGTAGGGATTCATCTCCTACCTTCCTTTTCAGATCGACGATATACTCTTATACCATTACCTCTGTTGATAGTTTTCAGTACTGGTTTGGCTATCTGCTATATGTGGATGGGTGTCTTTCGGTAAGTATGTATCATTATTTAAGACACTGTCAGCTATGGTTTGGCGCTTTATGTATTATTATAAAGTTTTAAATATATGTATTTTACGTATATTTGCCATGAGTCAGGTCTATGTATATTTCCTTTGCAGTCTGGCAGTTTCATTATGGGAATCATGTTTTAGGAAGTTTGTCTTACCTGGGGTATAGTCTTTTTCTTCTACAAGATACGACGAGTCCACGGATTTCATCCTTACTTGTGGGATATTATCCTCCTGCTAACAGGAAGTGGCAAAGAGCACCACAGGATAGCTGTATATATAGCCCCTATATAACTCCCTTCCCCTCCACCTTCAGTCATTCTCTTTGCCTGTGTTATACTAGAAAGAGGTAAAGTGAGGTGCTAGTTTTAGTTTCTTCAATCAAGAAGTTTTTTATTTTAAATGGTACCGGTCTGTACTATTTTCCTCAGGGGGATATGGAAGAAGATTTCTGCCCTGAGGTTGATGATCTTAGCAGTTGTAACTAAGATCCACGCTGGTTCCCACAAGACTTCTGAAGGTAACCATGAGACATCTTCAGTGTGGAGACCGGTTTCATGCTACAAGCAGCATTAAGGTATGTGCAGCCTTTTATTTCTGAGGAGACTTGATATATCAGAACTGGCTGACATTTATTTTCCTATATGGGAATGGGGTAAGCAGTAGACCTGTTACACAGAAGGGTGTTACTGGAGTCCCTGTATTTTATTTATCAATAGCTGACATTATATGGGCATTATGTGACACTATGGGAGACATAAAGAAAAACGGTGCATAACGTTTTTATTTTTTGGCAATAACCTGTTTGATTACTGGTGTGTTTGAGGGGTTATACTGTGTTGTGATAACTTAGGTGTAAAACCGCTTCACCATGCGGTTGTGTTTGGGCCTACTCCGGCATCGACCTTAAGAGGCGGGGCTTATTTTTGCGTGCTCAGATGCACACTTCCTTCAGACTAGGCAGCAGCAAGCAGTAACTCCAGTGGCTCCTGGACTATGTAAAACTGGTCGAAGTACCCTGGGGGCAGAGGGTATTTTTGACTGTAAATTGACAAGTTGTTGATCTTTAGAGCCTTATTTCTCCCCTTACTACTGGGGTGCAGTAATTTTTGGATAAACCAACGATTTTAAGTTAAATTTGGAGAGAATTTAACGTTATTTAAGCAGTTTTGAAAAATTGTTCACTTTTTCTTTTCTTAAAGGCGCAGTACACGTTTTTCAAAAGTTTATTTTAAGCAATAAATAAACGGCTAGATTTAGAGTTTGGCGTTAGCCGTCAAAAGCAGCGTTAAGGGGTCCTAACGCTGCTTTTTACCGCCCGCTGGTATTTAGAGTCAGGCAGGAAAGGGTCTACTGCTCACTTCCTTTCCGCGACTCCAGGCTACCGCAAATCCCCTTACGTCAATTGCGTATCCTATCTTTTCTATGGGATTTGCCTAACGCTGGTATTTGGAGTCCTGGAACAAGTGAGCCTCTACCGACAAGACTCCTACCGCCAAAAAAATTCTGTAGTTAAGAGCTTTATGGATAACGCCGGAACATAAAGCTCCTAACTACTGTGCTACAAAGTACACTAACACCCATAAACTACCTATGTACCCCTAAACCGAGCCACCCCCACATCGCAAACCCTCTAAATCTGGTAGAAGTCTTCATCCAGGCGGCGTCTTCAATCTTCATCCATCCGGAGCGGAGCGGAGCCATCTTCCAAGGAGCCGACGCGGAGCCATCCTCTTCATCTGGAGTCTTCGAACACAATGACGGTACCTTTAAGTGACGTCATCCAAGATGGCGTCCCTTCAATTCCGATTGGCTGATAGGATTCTATCAGCCAATCGGAATTAAGGTAGGAAAAATCTGATTGGCTGATGCAATCAGCCAATCAGATTGAAGTTCAATCCGATTGGCTGATCCAATCAGCTAATCGTATTGAGCTTGCATTCTATTGGCTGTTCAATCAGCCAATAGAATGCGAGCTCAATACGATTAGCTGATTGGATCAGCCAATCGGATTGAACTTCTGATTGCATCAGCCAATCAGATTTTTCCTACCTTAATTCCGATTGGCTAATAGAATCCTATCAGCCAATCGGAATTGAAGGGACGCCATCTTGGATGACGTCCCTTAAAGGAACCTTCATTCGTCGTTCAGTAGTCGGTTGAAGAGGATGGCTCCACGTCGGCTCCTTTGAAGATGGCTCCGCTCTGGATGGATGAAGATTGAAGACGCCACCTGGATAAAGACTTCTACCGGATGAAGGACCTCCTCTGCGCACCTGGGATGAAGATTTCGGCCCGGTTGGGTGAAGACGGCTCAAGGTAGGATGATCTTCAGGGGGTTAGCGCTAGTTTTTTTTAAGGGGGGTTTGGGTGGGTTAGAGTAGGGGTATGTGGGTGGTGGGTTTTAATGTTGGGGGGGTTTGTATTTTTTTTTCTTTCATGTAATTAGAAAGAGTCCATGAGCTAGTGACGTATGGGATATACATTCCTACCATGAGGGGCAAAGTTTCCCAAACCTCAAAATGCCTATAAATACACCCCTCACCACACCCACAAATCAGTTTTACAAACTTTGCCTCCTGTGGAGGTGGTGAAGTAAGTTTGTGCTAGATTCTATGTTGATATGCGCTCCGCAGCAGGTTGGAGCCCGGTTTTCCTCTCAGCGTGCAGTGAATGTCAGAGGGATGTGAAGAGAGTATTGCCTATTTGAATTCAATTATCTCCTTCTACGGGGTCTATTTCATAGGTTCTCTGTTATCAGTCGTAGAGATTCATCTCTTACCTCCCTTTTCAGATCGACGATATACTCTTATATACCATTACCTCTACTGATTCTCGTTTCAGTACTGGTTTGGCTTTCTACTACATGTAGATGAGTGTCCTGGGGTAAGTAAGTCTTATTTTTGTGACACTCTAAGCTATGGTTGGGCACTTTTATATAAAGTTCTAAATATTTGTGTTTAAACATTTATTTGCCTTGATTCAGGATGTTCAATATTCCTTATTTCAGACAGGCAGTTTCATTATTTGGGATAATGCATTTGAATAATCAATTTTCTTACCTTAAAATTTGACTTTTTTCCCTGTGGGCTGTTAGGCTCGCGGGGGCTGAAAATGCTTCATTTTATTGCGTCATTCTTGGCGCGGACTTTTTTGGCGCAAAATTTTTTTCTTTGTTTCCGGCGTCATACTTGTCGCCGGAAGTTGCGTCATTTTTGACGTTTTTGCGCCAAAAATGTTGGCATTACGGATGTGGCGTCATTTTGGGTGCTAAAAGCATTTAGGCACCAAATAATGTGGGCGTCTTTTTTGGCGCCAAAAAATATGGGCGTCATCATTGTCTCCACATTATTTAAGTCTCATTGTTTATTTGTTTCTGGTTGCTAGAAGCTTGTTCACTGGCATTTTTTCCCATTCCTGAAACTGTCATTTAAGGAATTTGATCAATTTTGCTTTATATGTTGTTTTTTCTATTACATATTCCAAGATGTCTCAGATTGACCCTGAATCAGAAGATACTTCTGGAAAATCGCTGCCTGATGCTGGATCTACCAAAGTTAAGTGTATTTGCTGTAAACTTGTGGTATCTGTTCCTCCAGCTGTTTGTAATGAATGTCATGACAAACTTGTTAATGCAGATAATATTTCCTTTAGTAATGTTACATTACCTGTTGCTGTTCCGTCAACATCTAATACTCAGAGTGTTCCTGTTAACATAAGAGATTTTGTTTCTAAATCCATTAAGAAGGCTATGTCTGTTATTCCTCCTTCTATTAAACGTAAAAGGTCTTTTAAAACTTCTCATTTTTCAGATGAATTTTTAAATGAACATCAACATTCTGATAATGATTCCTCTGGTTCAGAGGATTCTGTTTCAGAGGTTGATGCTGATAAATCTTCATATTTATTCAAAATGGAATTTATTCGTTCTTTACTTAAAGAAGTCTTAATTGCATTAGAAATAGAGGATTCTGGTCCTCTTGATACTAAATCTAAACGTTTAAAGAAGTCTTAATTGCATTAGAAATAGAGGATTCTGGTCCTCTTGATACTAAATCTAAACGTTTAAATAAGGTTTTTAAATCTCCTGTAGTTATTCCAGAAGTTTTTCCTGTCCCTGATGCTATTTCTGAAGTAATCTCCAGGGAATGGAATAATTTAGGTAATTCTTTTACTCCTTCTAAACGTTTTAAGCAATTATATCCTGTGCCATCTGACAGATTAGAGTTTTGGGACAAAATCCCTAAAGTTGATGGGGCTATCTCTACTCTTGCTAAACGTACTACTATTCCTACGGCAGATAGTACTTCCTTTAAGGATCCTTTAGATAGGAAAATTGAATCCTTTCTAAGAAAAGCTTACTTATGTTCAGGTAATCTTCTTAGACCTGCTATATCTTTAGCGGATGTTGCTGCAGCTTCAACTTTTTGGTTGGAAGCTTTAGCGCAGCAAGTAACAGATCATAATTCGTTAAGCATTGTTAATCTTCTTCAAGATGCTAATAATTTTATTTGTGATGCCATTTTTGATATCATTAGGGTTGATGTCAGGTATATGTCTCTAGCTATTTTAGCTAGAAGAGCTTTATGGCTTAAAACTTGGAATGCTGATATGTCTTCCAAGTCAACTTTGCTTTCCCTTTCTTTCCAGGGTAATAAATTATTTGGTTCACAGTTGGATTCCATTATTTCAACTGTTACTGGGGGGAAAGGAACTTTTTTACCACAGGATAAAAAATCTAAAGGTAAATTTAGGTCTAATAATCGTTTTCGTTCCTTTCGTCACAATAAGGAACAAAAGCCTGATCCTTCCCCTACAGGAGCAGTATCAGTTTGGAAACCATCTCCAGTCTGGAATAAATCCAAGCCTTTTAGAAAGCCAAAGCCAGCTCCCAAGTCAACATGAAGGTGCGGCCCTCATTCCAGCTCAGCTGGTAGGGGGCAGATTGCGATTTTTCAAAGAAATTTGGATCAATTCGATTCACAATCTTTGGATTCAGAACATTGTTTCACAAGGGTACAGAATATGCTTCAAGATAAGGCCTCTTGCAAGAAGATTTTTTCTTTCCCATGTCCCAGTAAATCCAGTGAAGGCTCAAGCATTTCTGAAATGTGTTTCAGATCTAGAGTTAGCTGGAGTAATTGTGCCAGTTCCAGTTTTGGAACAGGGGCTGGGGTTTTACTCAAATCTCTTCATTGTACCAAAGAAGGAGAATTCCTTCAGACCAGTTCTGGATTTAAAAACATTGAATCATTATGTAAGGATACCAACATTCAAAATGGTAACTATAAGGACTATTCTGCCTTTTGTTCAGCAAGGGCATTATATGTCCACAATAGATTTACAGGATGCATATCTGCATATTCCGATTCATCCAGATCACTATCAGTTTCTGAGATTCTCTTTCCTAGACAAGCATTACCAGTTTGTGGCTCTGCCGTTTGGCCTAGCAACAGCTCCAAGGATTTTTACAAAGGTTCTCAGTGCCCTTCTGTCTGTAATCAGAGAACAGGGTATTGTGGTATTTCCTTATTTGGACGATATCTTGGTACTTGCTCAGTCTTCACATTTAGCAGAATCTCATACGAATCGACTTGTATTGTTTCTTCAAAAACATGGTTGGAGGATCAATTTACTAAAAAGTTCATTGATTGTCCAGATCAAGGGATCCTCAGGCGGAGGCAGTGGATGCATTGTCACTTCCTTGGAAGTATCATCCTGCCTATATCTTTCCGCCTCTAGTTCTCCTTCCAAGAGTGATTTCCAAGATTCTAAAGGAGTGCTCGTTTGTTCTGCTGGTGGCTCCAGCATGGCCTCACAGGTTTTGGTATGCGGATCTTGTCCGGATGGCCACTTGCCAACCGTGGACTCTTCCATTAAGACCAGACCTTCTATCGCAAGGTCCTTTTTTCCATCAGGATCTCAAATCCTTAAATTTGAAGGTATGGAGATTGAACGCTTGATTCTCAGTCATAGAGGTTTCTCTGACTCAGTAATTAATACTATGTTACAGGCTCGTAAATCTGTATCTAGGAAGATATATTATCGAGTCTGGAAGATTTACATTTCTTGGTGTTTTTCTCATCATTTTTCTTGGCATTCTTTTAGAATTCCTAGAATTTTACAGTTTTTTCAGGATGGTTTGGATAAAGGTTTGTCTGCAAGTTCCTTGAAAGGACAAATCTCTGCTCTTTCTGTTCTTTTTCACAGAAAGATTGCTAGTCTTCCTGATATTCATTGTTTTGTACAGGCTTTGGTTTGTATAAAACCTTTTATTAAGTCAATTTCTCCTTGGAGTTTGAATTTGGTTCTGGGGGCTCTTCAAGCTCCTCCGTTTGAACCTATGCATTCGCTGGACATTAAATTACTTTCTTGGAAAGTTTTGTTTCTTTTGGCCATCTCTTCTGCTAGAAGAGTTTCTGAATTATCTGCTCTTTCTTGTGAGTCTCCTTTTCTGATTTTTCATCAGGATAAGGCGGTGTTGCGAACTTCTTTTAAATTTTTACCTAAGGTTGTGAATTCTAACAACATTAGTAGAGAAATTGTGGTTCCTTCATTGTGTCCTAATCCTAAGAATTCTAAGGAGAAATCTTTGCATTCTTTTGATGTAGTTAGAGCTTTGAAATATTATGTTGAAGCTACTAAAAATTTCCGAAAGACTTCTAGTCTATTTGTTATCTTTTCCGGTTCTAGGAAAGGTCAGAAGGCCTCTGCCATTTCTTTGGCATCTTGGTTAAATTCTTTGATTCATCATGCTTATGTGGAGTCAGGTAAAACTCCGCCTCAAAGGATTACAGCTCATTCTACTAGGTCAGTTTCTACTTCCTGGGCGTTTAGGAATGAAGCTTTGGTTGATCAGATTTGCAAAGCAGCAACTTGGTCTTCTTTGCATACTTTTACTAAATTCTACCATTTTGATGTGTTTTCTTCTTCTGAAGCAGTTTTTGGTAGAAAAGTACTTCAGGCAGCTGTTTCAGTTTGATTCTTCTGCTTATAATTTCAGTTTTTTTCATTATAAGATTTAAACTTTGTTTTGGGTGTGGATTATTTTCAGCGGAATTGGCTGTCTTTATTTTATCCCTCCCTCTCTAGTGACTCTTGCGTGGAAGATCCACATCTTGGGTAGTCATTATCCCATACGTCACTAGCTCATGGACTCTTGCTAATTACATGAAAGAAAACATAATTTATGTAAGAACTTACCTGATAAATTCATTTCTTTCATATTAGCAAGAGTCCATGAGACACACCCTTTTTTGTGGTGGTTATGATTTTTTTGTATAAAGCACAATTATTCCAATTCCTTATTTTTTATGCTTTCACACTTTTTTCTTATCACCCCACTTCTTGGCTATGCGTTAAACTGATTTGTGGGTGTGGTGAGGGGTGTATTTATAGGCATTTTGAGGTTTGGGAAACTTTGCCCCTCCTGGTAGGAATGTATATCCCATACGTCACTAGCTCATGGACTCTTGCTAATATGAAAGAAATGAATTTATCAGGTAAGTTCTTACATAAATTATGTTTTTACAGGTAAAAGAGCTGATTACTTTGGGGCAATGCCCCGCAAAAAGCCCTTTTAAGGGCTGCTAAAAGAGCGGATTACTTTTGTAATTTAGAATAGGGTAGGGCATTTTTTTAATTTGGGGGGATTTTTTATTTTATTACGGGGCTTAGATTAGGTGTAATTAGTTTAAACTTCTTTTTTTTTTTTTTTTTTTTTGCAATTTAGTATTTGTTTTTTTGTATTATAGATTAGTTTATTTAATTGCATTTTAGTTTAGCTAATTGTAGTTAATTTATTTAATTAATTTAATGATAGTGTAGTGTTAGGTGTATTTGTAAATTAGGTTAGGATTTATTTTCCAGGTAATTTTGTACTTATTTTATCTAGGTAGCTAGTTAAAATAAATACAAAGTTGCCGGTAAAATGAATATAAATCCTAAAATAGCTACAATGTAATTATTAGTTATATTGTAGCTATATTAAGGTTTATTTTATAGGTAAGTATTTATTTTTAAATAGGAATAATTTATTTAACTATAGGAATATTATTTCGTTTAATTTAAATTATATTTAAGTTAGGGGGGTGTTAGGGTTAGGGTTAGACTTCGGTTTGGGGGTTAATAACATTATTATAGTAGCGGCGACGTTGCGGGCGGGAGATTAGTGGTTAATAATTGTAGGTAGGTGGCGGCGATGTTAGGGAGGGCAGATTAGGAGTTAATAACATTTATTATAGTGTTTGCAAAGCGGGAGTGCGGCGGTTTAGGGGTTAATACATTTATTATAGTGGCAGCGAGGTCCGGTTGGCAGATTAGGGGTTAATAAGTGTAGGTAAGGTAGCGGCGATGTTTGGGGGGGGCAGATTAGGGTGTAATAAATATAATATAGGTGTCGGCGATGTTAGGGGCAGCAGATTTAGGGGTTCGGGTTAGGAGAGTGTTTCCCCATAGGAAACAATGGGGCTGCGCTAGGAGCTGAACGCTGCTTTTTTGCAGGTGTTAGGTTTTTTTCCAGCCAGCTCAGCCTCATTGTATCCTATGGGGATATCGTGCACAAGCACGTTTCTCCAGCTTACCACTACCGTTGGCAACGCTGGTATCGAGAGTTGTAGGGAAGTTAAATTATGCTCAACGCTCCCATTTCTGAGCCTAACGCAGCCACTCAGACTACTCTAAATACCAGCGTTGTCTTAAGGGTGCGCTGAAAAAAAAAACAGCGTTAGCTACGCCGGTCTTTACCGACAAAACTCTAAATCTAGGCGAAAGTGTTTAAACGACTTCTGTGGTTATTACTAGTCTGTTCAAACATGTCTGACATTGAGGAATCTGAATTTCATTGTTCTATGTGTTTAGAAGCTATTGTGCAACCCAATCTAACATTGTGTGACTCTTGTTCTGAAAGAGCCTTACATTGTAAAGACCATATATTAGGTCAAGAAAGTGTGCCTAAGGATGATTCTCAGTCTGAAGAGAATCAGGATATGCCATCCAATTCTCCACAAGTGTCACAACCTTTTATGCCCACACAAGCGATGCCAAGTACTTCTAGTGCGTCTAATTCCTTTACTCTGCAGGAGATGGCTGCAGTTATGTCAACTACCCTTACAGAGGTATTGTCTAAATTACCAGTGTTACAGGGTAAACACAGTAGGTCAAGTATTAATGTAAATACTGAATCCTCTGATGCTTTATTAGCTATTTCCGATGTTCCCTCACAGTGCTCTGAGTTGGGGATCAGGGAATTACTGTCTGAGGGTGAAATTTCTTATTCAGGGAATGTTTTGCCTCAGACAGATTCGGATGCTATGTCAATTAAATTTAAGCTTGAACACCTCCGCCTGTTGCTTAGGGAGGTTTTAGCGACTCTGGATGATTGTGACCCTATTGTGATTCCTCCAGAGAAATTGTGTAAAATGGATAAATATCTAGAGGTACCTACTTACACTGATGTTTTTCAGGTTCCTAAGAGAATTTCGGAAATTATAAGAGAGGAATGGGATAGACCAGGTATACCGTTTTCTCCCCCTCCTAATTTTAAGAAAATGTTTCCCATATCAGATACCATTCGGAACTTATGGCAAACGGTCCCTAAGGTAGAGGGAGCTATATCTACCCTAGCTAAGCATATTACTATACCCATTGAGGATAGTTGTGCTTTCAAAGACCCTATGGATAAGAAATTAGAGGGTCTACTAAAGAAATTATTTGTTAATCAGGTGTTTCTTTTACAATCTACGGCTTGCATTGTTCCAGTAACTACTGCAGCAGCTTTTTGGTTTGAGGCTCTAGAAGAGTCTCTTAAAGGGACAGTAAACACCAGAATTTTTGTTGTTTAAAAAGATAGATAACCCCTTTATTACCCATTCCCCAATTTTGCATAACCAACACAATTATATTAATATACTTTTTACCTCTGTGATTACCTTGTATCTATGCCTCTGCAAACTGCCCCTTTATTTCAGTTCTTTTGACAGACATGCATTTTTAGCCAATCAGTGCTTGCTCTTAGGAGCTTCACGTGCCGGAGCTCAATGTTATCTATATGAAACACATGAACTAACGCCCTCTAGTGGTGAAACACTGTCAAAAAGCTTTCCGATTAGAGGCAGTCTTCAAGGTCTAAGAAATTAGCACATGAACCTCCTAGATTTAGCTTTCAACTAAGAATACCAAGAGAACAAAGCAAAATTGGTAATAAAAGTAAATTGGAAGTTGTTTAAAATTACATGCCCTATTTAAATCATAAAATATTTTTTGTGACTTTACTGTCCCTTTAAGGTTGAGACTCCATTAGATGACATCTTAGATAGAATTAAGGCTCTCAAGCTAGCTAATTCTTTTATTACTGATGCCGCTTTTCAAATTGCTAAATTAGCAGCAAAGAATGCAGGATTTGCTATTCTAGCACGTAGAGCGTTGTGGCTCAAATCTTGGTCTGCGGATGTCTCTTCAAAGACTAAGCTTTTAGCTATTCCTTTTAAAGGTAAGACCCTTTTTGGGCCGGAATTGAAGGAAATCATTTCTGACATTACAGGAGGTAAAGGCCATGCCCTACCTCAGGATAAGTCTGTTAAAATGAGGGGTAAACAAAACAATTTTCGTTCCTTTCAGAACTTTAAAGGAGGACCCTCTGCTTCCTCTTCCTCCCCAAAGCAGGAAGGGAATTTTACCCAATCTAAGTCAGTCTGGAGACCCAACCAGAACTGGAATAAAGGTAAACAATCCTAGAAGCCCGCTGCTGCTACTAAGACAGCATGAAGGGACGGCCCCCGATCTGGGACCGGATCTAGTAGGGGGCAGACTCTCTTTCTTTGCTCAGGCTTGGGCAAGAGATGTTCAGGACCACGTTGCACTAGAAATAGTGACCCACGGTTATCAATTGGAATTCAAGGACTTTCTCCCAAGAGGGAGATTTCATCTTTCAAAATTATCTGCAAACAAGATTAAAAGAGAGGCGTTCTTACGCTGCGTAAAATACCTTTTTACCATGGGAGTAATTTGTCCAGTTTCAAAATTGGAACAGGGACAGGGGTTCTACTCAAACCTATTTGTGGTTCCCAAAAAAGAGGGAACTTTCTGACTCATCTTAGACCTCGAGTGTCTAAACAAGTTTCTCAGAGTTCCATCATTCAAGATGGAGACAATTCGAACAATTTTACCAGTGATCCAGGAGGGTCAATATATGGATGCTTACCTTCATATTCCTATCCACAAGGATCATCATCAGTTTCTAAGGTTTGCCTTCTTGGACAAACATTATCAGTTTGTGGCTCTTCCCTTCGGGTTGGCCACAGCACCCAGAATCTTCACAAAGGTTCTAGGGTCTCTTTTGGCGGTTCTCAGACCGTGAGGCATAGCAGTGGTGCCTTATCTGGACGATATTCTGATCCAGGCGTCAAAATATCATCTGACAAAATCTCACACGGACACGAGAGGTCAGAAAATCAAAGATACTAAATACTTGCCGAGCACTTCAGTCCATTCCTCGGCCATCAGTGGCTCAGTGTATGGAGGTAATTGGATTAATGGTAGGAGCAATGGACATCATTCCGTTTGCTCGCTTTCATCTCAGACCGTTGCAGCTATGCATGCTCAGACAGTGAAATGGGGATTATGCGGATTTATCTCCTCGGATAAATCTAGATCAAGAAACCAGAGACTCTCTTCTTTGGTGGTTGTCGCTGAATCATCTGTCCCAGGTGACTTGCTTCCGCAGACCCTCATGGGTGATAGTGACAACGGACGCCAGCCTTCTGGACTGGGGTGCAGTCTGGAATTCCCTGAAGGCTCAGGGTGTTTGGACTCAGGTGGAGTCTCTACTTCCAATCAATATTCTGGAATTGAGAGCAATATTCAATGCACTTCAGGCATGGCCTCAGTTGGCTTTGGCCAAATTCATCAGATTCCAGTCGGACAACATCACGACTGTGGCCTATATCAATCATCAGGGGATGAGAGAGGTATCCAATATATTCCGTTGGGCGGAGGCCCACTCTTGTCATCTGTCAGCAATCCACATTCCAGGAGTAGAGAACTGGGAAGCGGATTTTCTAAGCAGACTTTTCATCCAGGGGAGTGGGAACTCCACCCGGAGGTATTTGCCTCATTGATTCTCCGATGGGGCAAACCGGAATTGGATCTGATGGCATCTCGAAAGAATGCCAAGTTTCCAAGATACAGATCCAGGTCGAGGGATCCCCAGGCCGAACTGATAGATGCCTTGGCAGTGCCTTGGTCGTTCAGCCTAGCTTATGTGTTTCCACCGTTTCCTCTCCTTCCACGCGTGATTGCTCGAATCAAACAGGAGAGAGCATCAGTGATCCTGATAGCACCTGCGTGGCCACGCAGGACTTGGTATGCGGATCTAGTGGACATGTCTTTGCTACCACCGTGGAAACTTCCTTTGAGACAGGACCTTCTCATTTAAGGTCCTTTCCAACATCCAAATCTAATTTCTCTGCAGCTGACTGCGTGGAGATTGAACGCTTGATTTTATCGAAGCGAGGATTCTCTGATTCTGTTATCAGTACTTTGATACAGGCTAGAAAGCCTGTCACTAGAAAAATCTATCATAAGATATGCGTAAATATCTTTATTGCTGTGAATCCAAGGGCTACTCATGGAGTAAAGTTAGGATTTCTAGGATTCTGTCTTTTCTCCAAGAAGGCTTGGAGATAGGCTTATCAGCTAGTTCCTTAAAGGGACAAATTTCTGCGTTGTCAATTTTGTTTCACAAACGTTTGGCAGATGTGACTGATGTTCAGTCTTTTTGTCAGGCTCTAACCAGAATTAAGCCTGTATTTAGACCAATTACTCCTCCCTGGAGTTTGAATTTAGTTTTTAGAGTTCTTCAAGGGGTTCCGTTTGAACCTTTGCATTCCATAGATATAAAATTATTATCTTGGAAAGTTCTGTTTTTGGTTGCTATTTCTTCTGCTCGAAAAGTTTCTGAGCTTTCAGCGTTACAGTGTGATTCGCCTCATCTCATATTTCATTCTGGTAAGGTGTTTTTTTGCGTACCAAACCTGGATTTCTTCCTAAGGTTGTTTCAAATAAGAATATTAATCAGGAAATTGTTGTTCCTTCCTTGTGTCCTAATCCTTCTTCCAAGATGGAGCGTCTGTTACATAACTTGGATGTGGTCCGTGCCTTAAAGTTTTACTTACAGGCAACTAAGGATTTCCGTCAATCATCTTCATTATTCATTGTTTATTCTGGAAAGCGTAGGGGTCAGAAAGCTACGGCTACCTCTCTGTCTTTTTGGCTGAGAAGTATCATCCGTCTGGCATATGAGACTGCTGGACAGCAGCCTCCTGAAAGAATTACGGCTCATTCTACTAGGGCTGTGGCTTCCACATGGGCTTTTAAAAACGATGCATCTGTGGAACAGATTTGTAAGGCTGCGACTTGGTCGTCCCTTCATACTTTTTCAAAATTTTACAAATTTGATACTTTTGCTTCTTCTGAGGCTGTTTTTGGGAGAAAAGTTCTTCAAGCAGTGGTGCCTTCTGTTTAGGTCTCTGTCTTGTCCCTCCCTTTCATCTGTGTCCTGTTGCTTTGGTATTGTATCCCACAAGTAAGGATGAAATCCGTGGACTCATCGTATCTTGTAGAAGAAAAGGAAATTTATGCTTACCTGATAAATTGATTTCTTCTACGATACGACGAGTCCACGGCCCTCCCTGTCAATTAAAGACAGATTATGTTTTTTATTATTTACAACTTCAGTCTCTGCACCTTTTAGCTTTTTCTTTCTCTTCCTATAACCTTCGGTCGAATGACTGGAGGTGGAGGGGAAGGGGAGGTGCTATATATACAGCTCTGCTGTGGTGCTCTTTGCCACTTCCTGTTAGCAGGAGGATAATATCCCACAAGTAAGGATGAAATCTGTGGACTCGTCGTATTGTAGAAGAAATCAATTTATCAGGTAAGCATAAATTTCCTTTTCTTTCATGTAATTAGCAAGAGTCCATGAGCTAGTGACGTATGGGATATACATTCCTACCAGGAGGGGCAAAGTTTCCCAAACCTTAAAATGCCTATAAATACACCCCTCACCACACCCACAAATCAGTTTTACAAACTTTGCCTCCCGTGGAGGTGGTGAAGTAAGTTTGTGCTAGATTCTACGTTGATATGCGCTCCGCAGCAGGCTGGAGCCCGGTTTTCCTCTCAGCGTGCAGTGAATGTCAGAGGGATGTGAAGAGAGTATTGCCTATTTGAATACAATGATCTCCTTCTACGGGGTCTATTTCATAGGTTCTCTGTTATCGGTCGTAGAGATTCATCTCTTACCTCCCTTTTCAGATCGACGATATACTCTTATATACCATTACCTCTACTGATTCTCGTTTCAGTACTGGTTTGGCTATCGGCTATATGTAGATGAGTGTCCTGGGGTAAGTAAGTCTTATTTTCTGTGACACTCTAAGCTATGGTTGGGCACTTTATACGTAAAGTTCTAAATATGTCTTTAAACTTATATTTGCCATGATTCAGGATAATCAATATTCCTTCTTTCAGACTGTCAGTTTCATTATTTGGGAAAATGCATATGAATAAAATATTTTTTCTTACCTTAAAGAAATTTTCTAATTGACTTTTTTCCTTGCGGGCTGTTAGGCTCGCGGGGGCAGAAAATGCTTCAATTTATTGCGTCATTCTTGGCGCGAACTTTTTTGGCGCAAAGATTTTGTCATTTCCGGCGCCATAGTTGACGCCGGAAGTTTACACGTGGTTGCGTCATTTTTGGCGCATGTGTGTTACAGACGTTTTTTTGCGCCAAAAAGTGTGGGTGTCATACTTGGCGCCAAAAGATGTGGGCGTCATACTTGGCGCCAAAAAATGTGGGCGTCATACTTGGCGCCAAAAAATGTGGGCGCCATACTTGGCGCCACTTTTTTTCACATTATTTAAGTCTCACTTTTTTGTTGCTTCTGGTTGCTAGAGGCTTGTTTGTTTTGCATTTTTCCCCATTCCTGAAACTGTCATTTAAGGAATTTGATAATTTTGCTTTATATGTTGTTTTTTTCTATTACATATTGCAAGATGTCTCAGATTGACCCTGGATCAAAAGCTACTTCTGGAAAAACGCTTAACTGAGTTCAGTTCTACCAAAACTAAGTTCATTTATTTTAAATGTTATGAATCTTTATCTTTAGCTATGGTTTGTAATAAGTTATCATGATAAACTTTTACATGCAGAATCCATTAGTATTTATGCTTTATATATTGCTATTCTTTTTATATCTTATGTGCAAGATATACTTAGGAATTTATAAGAATATTTTTCTGATTCTATTAAAAAAATTTTAGGTCTTTTTCAAACTTCTTTTTGATGAAGTTTCAAATGACCAACAACATAATGAATTATCCTTCTCTGATGGTGTGTTTTCTCTTTCAGAACTTTTCTTCATCAGATATTGACACTAACAAATCTACTTTTTTATTTTTTATTAGAGTACATTTGTTTTTTGTTGAAAAGGTGTTGATTATTTTGGATATTGAGGTAACTAGTTCTTTTTCAAAACTAGCTAACATTTTATTTCTGCTTATTTTATCTTCTGTGTCTTCAGAGGTTTTTTTCCATTTCTTCATATTAGGGAATGGAATAGGCTGACAATTTTCTTCAAAGGTTTTAAACTATATTCTTTGCTGGCAGTTAAATTCAATTTTGAGGGTTCTCCAATTTAATGGGGCTATCTCTACTCCTGCTAAATTATGCTATTGTTTCTATAGCAAAATAGTATTTATTTTCTTTTTAAATGGTTGTATCCTATTTAAAGGGACACTGAACCCATTTTTTTTCTTTTGTAATTCAGAAAGAGCATGCAATTTTAAGCAACTTTCTAATTTACTCCTATTATCATTTTTTCTTCGTTCTCTTGCTATCTTTATTTGAAAATGAAGGCATCTAAGCTTTTTTTGGTTTCAGTACTCTGGACAGCACTTTTTTTATTGGTGGATGAATTTATCCACCAATCAGCAAGGACAACCCAGGTTGTTCACCAAAAATGGGCCGGCATCTAAACTTACATTCTTGCATTTCAAATAAAGATACCAAGAGAATGAAGAAAATTTTATAATAGGAGTAAATTAGAAAGTTGCTTAAAATGTCATGCTCAATCTGAATCACGAAAGAACATTTTTGGGTACAGTGTCCCTTTAAGGAAATTTTTTTATTTTCAGGTACTTTTCTTGGACCTGTAATTTATTTGGATGATGTTGCTTTTGCTCCATTTTTTCTGTTTACTTAAAGATCAAGTATCAGATTATGTATTATTTAGCATTGTTAAGGGACAAAGTCTACTGCTCATTTGAGGTTCAGACTGGGTGCTGTTGCATTTGTCTTGTTGTCTTGCATTTTTGTTTATGCAAGTCCGGTGTGTTCTGGTCCCTTAACTGGATTAACATGCTAATAATTTTATTTGTTTCTTCATATTTATTGAATATTTTCACAAATGAGGTTTAATCTATGTCTTTAGCTGTTTTTAGCTAGAAGAAATTTTGTGATTTCTAAAAAATCCTTATTTCTTTTTTTCCAAGATAATCAATTATTTGATTCATATTGGATTCAATTCTTAACTGTTACTCTGGGCTTCAAGATTAAGTTCTTAGACTAAAACTTTAAGCTTATTTTAGTTTGGTTGTTCTTACTAAAGAACAAAATTCTAAATTCTTACCCAAGTAACATGTTTTTATTTAGAAGTTTTTTTGGTTCTATTCGGTCCAAAATTCTTAGATTTTGGGTACAAAATAAAATTTGAAGTAAAACCGTCTGTGAGAAGTCTTTTTCTCTCTATTATATTCCAGCTATTCCAGTAAGGCTAACACTTTCCTTAAGGTGTTTTCAGTCCCATATATTTTGGGTAATGTTGAAGTGCGGTTAATCACCTGTTGAGGATCAAGCGCTGCTCAGATCTGGAATCTTCTGGGGTATTTATTCCAGTTCCATTTTTAGGATCTGGGTTTTGGGGTTTTATTCAAACTATTCATTGTTCCAAAGATAGAAAATCTTTTTATTATATAAATGTACCATCTTTTAGATTGGTATTTATATGGTCTATTCTGACTTTTTTTGGTCAGTGATGGCATTATTTGTTTTCATTAGATACAATAGATGCATATCTTCATTTCTGTTTTCATTCAGATTATTTTTATTTTCTGAGACTACAGAATCTCATATGATTCAATTTTGTTTTTTCAAGACATGGTTAGAGGATCTTTTTATCAAAAGCTCTTGATTCCTCACACATGGGTCACCTTTTTTAGGTTTCCAGATAGATTGTGTCACTGTCTTTGTCTCTAACAGATAAGTGATTTTTTTCTTATTGGGTTCCGTCTGTCGGTACCTTCAGTCTCTATCATTTCCTTCAGTTGCTATATATGCATGGAAATTTAGGTCTTATGGCTGCAGCATTGGATTCATTTTCCTTTGCTCATTTTCATAGAAAACCTTCCAGTTTTTTATGCTGCATAATGGTGCAGGGATTCTAGGATTTCACTTTTTAAATCTTCGAATTCTATGTTTATCTATCTTTGATTCGGTGGTTAAGATCACCATCATTTAGTTCTACAGGTCTCTCCGATTCTTTCAACCTGGACCATGATCTCTATAGATGCGAGTCTTTTAGGTTGGGAGGCTGTCTGAGGTTGTCTGTCAGCACAAGGGGTTTGGAAATCTCAGGAGGTGAGATTACCATTTGATATTTTGGAACTCCGTGCATTCCCAGAGTTCTTCAGTTGGTTTCTTTTGAAGAAGAGACGTTTATTGTTTTTTTCAGACATTATCACATCTGTGGTGTATGTCAATCATCAGGGTGTGACTATCAGTCTTTAGACTGTGACAAAGTATCTCGGATATTTGCTTGGGGTAAATCCAGCTCCTATCTAAATTCTGGGGTCCTTTTCCCAGGTATAGACGTTTGGGAAGCGGATTATCTCTGTTAATCAAGCTTTACATCCGGGAGAATGGTCTTTACCCAGATATGTTTTTCAATTTTTCAGATGTGAGGACTTCCAGAAATAGATCTGTTGGCCTTTCGTCTTAACAAGGAATTTCCCAGGGGCCTATTTCAGGTCCGGGGATTTTCAGGCGGAAGTAGCGTATGCTTTGACACTTCCTTGGAATTATCATTCTGTCTATATCTTCCGCCTCTAGTTCTTCAAAAATTCTAATGGAACGTTCGTTTGTATTGCTGGTGGTTCCAGCATGGCCTCACAGGTTTTGGTATGCGGATCTCATTCGGATGGCCAGTTGCCAACCTTGGACATTTCCGTTAAGACCAGACCTTTTATCTCAAGGCCCATTTTTCCATCAGGATCTCAAATAATTTATTTTGAAGATATGGAGATTGAACGTTTGATTCTTAGTCATAGAGGTTTCTCTGACTCAGTGATTAATACTATGTTACAGGTTTGTAAATCTGTCTCTAGAAAGATTTATTATCGAGTTTGGAAGACTTTCATTTCTTGGTGTTCTTCTCATAAATTCTTTTGGCATTCTTTTAGAATTCCTAGAATTTTACAATTTTTCAGGTTGGTTTTGTCTGCAAGTTATTTGAAAGGACAAATCTCTACTCTTTCTGTTCTTTTTCACAGAAAGATTGCTATTCATTCTGATATTCATTGTTTTGTGCAGGCTTTGGTTTGTATCAAGCCTGTCATTAAGTCAATTTCTCCTCCTTTGAGTCTCAATTTGGTACTGAGGGCTTTACAGGCTCCTCCGTTTGAACCTTTGCGTTCTCTGGACATTAAAATTACTTTCTTGGAAAGTATTGTTCTTTTTGGTTATCTCTTCTGCTCGAAGAGTTTCTGAGTTTTCTGCTCTTTCTTGTGGATCTCCTTTTCTGATTTTTCATCAGGGTAAGGCAGTGTTCCTTCCTGTTATTCATTATTTTGTTCAGGTTTCGGTTCTTATCAAACCTGTCATTAAGCCAATTTCTCCTCCTTGGAGTTTTAATTTGGTTCTAAAGGCTTTACAGGCTCTTCTATTTGAGCATATGTTTTCTCTAGACATTATTTACTTTCATGGAAAGTATTGTTCTTTTTAGACATCTCTTCAGCTAGAACAATTTTTAATTATCTGTTCTTTCTTGTGAGTCTCCTTTTTCTGATTTTTTCATCAGGATAAGGTGTTTTTTGCTATCCTCATTTAAATTTTTACCTAAAGTTGTGATTTCTAACAACATTAGGGAGGAATTATTGTCTTTTACTAAGACTTCTTTGGTAAGATTCTTACATTCTTTGGATATGGTAAGAGTTTTGAAATCTTATGTTGAAGCTATTCAGATTTCAGATAGTCTTCTAGTCTATTTGCTATCTTTTCTGGTGTTAGGAAGGTCAAAAGGCTTCTGCCATTTATTTGGCATGTTGCTTAAACTTTTGATTCATCATGCTTTTTTGGAGTCGGGTGGATTCCCGTCTCGGAGGATTACGGCTCATTCTACTAGGTAAATTTCTACTTCCTGGGCTTTTTAAGAATGAAGCTTCTGTTGATCAGATTTGCAAAGCAATGACTTGGTCTTCTTTGCATACTTTTACTATGTTCTACCATTTTGATGTTTTCTCTTCTTTAGAAGCAGTTTTGGTAGAATGGTACTTCAGGCAGCTGTTTCAGTTTGATTCTTCTGCTTATATTTTCAGTTTTTTTCATTATAAAAATTGAAACTTTTTTGATTTTGGTAGTGGATTAATTTTTCAGCGGAATTAGCTGTCTTTATTTTATCCCTCCCTCTCTAGTGACTCTTGCGTGGAAGTTCCACATCTTGGGTATTTATTATCCCATACGTCACTAGCTCATGGACTCTTGCTAATTTCATGAAAGAAAACATAATTTATGTAAGAACTTACCTGATAAATTCATTTCTTTCATATTAGCAAGAGTCCATGAGGCCCACCCTTTTTTTGTGGTGGTTATGATTTTTTGTATAAAGCACAATTATTTTAAGGTTTGGGAAACTTTGCCCCTCCTGGTAGGAATGTATATCCCATACGTCACTAGCTCATGGACTCTTGCTAATATGAAAGAAATGAATTTATCAGGGAAGTTCTTACATAAATTATGTTTTTTCAATTTGACTTGTTTTTTCTTTAGAAAACTTGCGGGCAAATTAGGCTCGCTGTAATGACGCAAGTTTGTTATTTCCTGCGTCTTAGTTGACGCTAGGTTGTTTGGTGCAAAATTGTGTTTGTTATGACGCGAGTTGCGTCATTTCCGGATTAATTTAATTAGATTTTACTCCACTTCCTATATGCTACTTGCCTTCTTTATGCTCAGAGGGCTATGCTATTTGTTTCTTGTTAATTTTAGCATTTGCATTTGTTCCCATTCCTGAAACTGCTATATGTGGAAATAAGATATTTCTGTTTAAATGTTATTTTTTCTTTTACATTTTACACGATGTCTCAATCTGACCCTGCCTCAGAAGCTGCTGTAGGAACCCTGCTGCCTGAACACAGTTCCACCAAAGCTAAGTGTATCTGTTGTAAGCTAACTGAGATTATATCTCCAGCTGTAGTATGTAACAGTTGTCATGATAAGCTTTTGCATGCAAAAAAGGTTTCTATTAGTGCTAATACAGTATCTTATGTTCCTTCAACATCTAATGTACATGATATCCCCGTTGATATGAAAAATGATATTGTTGATGCGATACAGAAGGCTATGGCTGCTATACCGCCTTCAAATAAATGTAAAAGGTCTTTCTTTTACAAAGATATGATGAGTCCACGGATTTCATCCTTACTTGCGGGATATTAACCTCCTGCTAACAGGAAGTGGCAAAGAGTACCACAGCAGAGCTGTATATATAGCACCTCCCCTTCCCCTCCACCCTCAGTCATTCTCTTTGCCTGTGTTATACTAGGAAGACATGGTAAAGTGAAGTGTTAGTTTTAGTTTCTTCAATCAAGAAGTTTTTTATTTTAAATGGTACCGGTGCGTACTATTTTCCTCAGGGGGATATGGAAGAAGATTTCTGCCCTGAGGTTTGATGATCTTAGCATTTGTAACTAAGATCCACGCTGGTTCCCACAAGACTTCTGAAGGTAACCATGAGACATCTTCAGTGTGGAGACCGGTTTCATGCTACAAGCAGCATTAAGGTATGTGCAGCCTTTTTTTCTGAGGAGACTTGGTGTATCAGAACTGGCTGGCATTATTTCCCTGTATGGGAATGGGGTAAGCAGTAAAACCTATTTTAATAAGAGGGGGGTTACTGGAGTCCCTATTTTATATTTATCATTAGTTAATATTTGGGCATTATGTGACATGGGAGACAATATAAAAAAACAATGTTTAATTTTTTTTATTTTTGGCACTTATAACTTATTGATGCTTGAGGATTGTATTGTGTGTGTATTTTTACTTTAGTTCCCATGCGGTGTTGTTTGGGCCTACTCTGACTTTTGACCTTAAGGGGCGGAGCCTATTTCTTTCATGTAATTAGCAAGAGTCCATGAGCTAGTGACGTATGGGATATACATTCCTACCAGGAGGGGCAAAGTTTCCCAAACCTCAAAATGCCTATAAATATACCCCTCACCACACCCACAATTCAGTTTTACAAACTTTGCCTCCAATGGAGGTGGTGAAGTAAGTTTGTGCTAGATTCTACGTTGATATGCGCTCCGCAGCAAGTTGGAGCCCGGTTTTCCTCTCAGCGTGCAGTGAATGTCAGAGGGATGTGAGGAGAGTATTGCCTATTTGAATGCAGTGATCTCCTTCTACGGGGTCTATTTCATAGGTTCTCTGTTATCGGTCGTAGAGATTCATCTCTTACCTCCCTTTTCAGATCGACGATATACTCTTATATATACCATTACCTCTGCTGATTCTCGTTTCAGTACTGGTTTGGCTTTCTACAAACATGTAGATGAGTGTCCTGGGGTAAGTAAATCTTATTTTCTGTGACACTCTAAGCTATGGTTGGGCACTTTGTTTATAAAGTTCTAAATATATGTATTCAAACATTTATTTGCCTTGACTCAGAATGTTCAACTTTCCTTATTTTTTCAGACAGTCAGTTTCATATTTGGGATTATGCATTTTAATTATTCATTTTTTCTTACCTTCAAAAATTTGACTCTTTTTTCCCTGTGGGCTGTTAGGCTCGCGGGGGCTGAAAATGCTTCATTTTATTGCGTCATTCTTGGCGCGGACTTTTTTGGCGCAAAAATTCTTTTCCGTTTCCGGCGTCATACGTGTCGCCGGAAGTTGCGTCATTTTTTGACATTATTTTGCGCCAAAAATGTCGGCGTTCCGGATGTGGCATCATTTTTGGCGCCAAAAGCATTTAGGCGCCAAATAATGTGGGCGTCTTATTTGGCGCTAAAAAATATGGGCGTCGCTTTTGTCTCCACATTATTTAAGTCTCATTTTTTATTGCTTCTGGTTGCTAGAAGCTTGTTCTTTGGCATTTTTTCCCATTCCTGAAACTGTCATTTAAGGAATTTGATCAATTTTGCTTTATATGTTGTTTTTTCTCTTACATATTGCAAGATGTCTCACGTTGCATCTGAGTCAGAAGATACTACAGGAAAATCGCCGTCTAGTGCTGGATCTACCAAAGCTAAGTGTATCTGCTGTAAACTTTTGGTAGCTATTCCTCCGGCTGTTGTTTGTATTAATTGTCATGACAAACTTGTTAATGCAGATAATATTTCCTTTAGTAAAGTACCATTGTCTGTTGCAGTTCCTTCAACATCTAAGGTGCAGAATGTTCCTGATAACATAAGAGATTTTGTTTCTGAATCCATCAAGAAGGCTATGTCTGTTATTTCTCCTTCTAGTAAACGTAAAAAATCTTTTAAAACTTCTCTCCCTACAGATGAATTTTTAAATGAACATCATCATTCTGATTCTGATGACTCTTCTGGTTCAGAGGATTCTGTCTCAGAGATTGATGCTGATAAATCTTCATATTTATTTAAAATGGAATTTATTCGTTCTTTACTTAAAGAAGTATTAATTGCTTTAGAAATAGAGGATTCTGGTCCTCTTGATACTAATTCTAAACGTTTGGATAAGGTATTTAAATCTCCTGTGGTTATTCCAGAAGTTTTTCCTGTTCCTAATGCTATTTCTGCAGTAATTTCCAAAGAATGGGATAAATTGGGTAATTCATTTACTCCTTCTAAACGTTTTAAGCAATTATATCCTGTACCGTCTGACAGGTTAGAATTTTGGGACAAAATCCCTAAAGTTGATGGGGCTATTTCTACCCTTGCTAAACGTACTACCATTCCTACGTCAGATGGTACTTCGTTTAAAGATCCTTTAGATAGGAAAATTGAATCCTTTCTAAGAAAAGCTTATCTGTGTTCAGGTAATCTTCTTAGACCTGCTATATCATTGGCTGATGTTGCTGCAGCTTCAACTTTTTGGTTGGAAACTTTAGCGCAACAAGTAACAAATCATGATTCTCATGATATTATTATTCTTCTTCAGCATGCTAATAATTTTATCTGTGATGCCATTTTTGATATTATCAGAGTTGATGTCAGGTTTATGTCTCTAGCTATTTTAGCTAGAAGAGCTTTATGGCTTAAGACTTGGAATGCTGATATGGCTTCTAAATCAACTCTACTTTCCATTTCTTTCCAGGGTAACAAATTATTTGGTTCTCAGTTGGATTCTATTATCTCAACTGTTACTGGTGGGAAAGGAACTTTTTTACCACAGGATAAAAAATCTAAAGGTAAAAACAGGGCTAATAATCGTTTTCGTTCCTTTCGTTTCAACAAAGAACAAAAGCCTGATCCTTCATCCTCAGGAGCAGTTTCAGTTTGGAAACCATCTCCAGTCTGGAATAAATCCAAGCCTGCTAGAAAGGCAAAGCCTGCTTCTAAGTCCACATGAAGGTGCGGCCCTCATTCCAGCTCAGCTGGTAGGGGGCAGGTTACGTTTTTTCAAAGAGATTTGGATCAATTCTGATCACAATCTTTGGATTCAGAACATTGTTTCAGAAGGGTACAGAATTGGTTTCAAGATGAGACCTCCTGCAAAGAGATTTTTTCTTTCCCATGTCCCAGTAAATCCAGTGAAAGCTCGAGCATTTCTGAATTGTGTTTCAGATCTAGAGTTGGCTGGAGTAATTATGCCAGTTCCAGTTCCGGAACAGGGGATGGGGTTTTATTCAAATCTCTTCATTGTACCAAAGAAGGAGAATTCCTTCAGACCAGTTCTGGATCTAAAAATATTGAATCGTTATGTAAGGATACCAACGTTCAAGATGGTAACTGTAAGGACTATCTTGCCTTTTGTTCAGCAAGGGAATTATATGTCCACAATAGATTTACAGGATGCATATCTGCATATTCCGATTCATCCAGATCATTATCAGTTCCTGAGATTCTCTTTTCTGGACAAGCATGCATTACCAGTTTGTGGCTCTACCGTTTGGCCTAGCTACAGCTCCAAGAATGTTTTCAAAGGTTCTCGGTGCCCTTCTGTCTGTAATCAGAGAACAGGGTATTGTGGTATTTCCTTATTTGGACGATATCTTGGTACTTGCTCAGTCTTTACATTTAGCAGAATTTCATACGAATCGACTTGTGTTGTTTCTTCAAGATCATGGTTGGAGGATCAATTTACCAAAAAGTTCTTTGATTCCTCAGACAAGGGTAACCTTTCTGGGTTTCCAGATAGATTCAGTGTCCATGACTCTGTCTTTAACAGACAAGAGACGTCTAAAATTGATTGCAGCTTGTCGAAACCTTCAGTCACAATCATTCCCTTCGGTAGCCTTATGCATGGAAATTCTAGGTCTTATGACTGCTGCATCGGACACGATCCCCTTTGCTCGTTTTCACATGCGACCTCTTCAGCTCTGTATGCTGAATCAATGGTGCAAGGATTACACAAAGATATCTCAATTAATATCTTTAAAACCGATTGTACGACACTCTCTAACGTGGTGGACAGATCACCATCGTTTAATTCAGGGGGCTTCTTTTGTGCTTCCGACCTGGACTGTAATTTCAACAGATGCAAGTCTCACAGGTTGGGGAGCTGTGTGGGGATCTCTGACGGCACAAGGAGTTTGGGAATCTCAGGAGGTGAGATTACCGATCAATATTTTGGAACTCCGTGCAATTTTCAGAGCTCTTCAGTTTTGGCCTCTTCTGAAGAGAGAATCGTTCATTTGTTTTCAGACAGACAATGTCACAACTGTGGCATACATCAATCATCAAGGAGGGACTCACAGTCCTCTGGCTATGAAAGAAGTATCTCGAATTTTGGTTTGGGCGGAATCCAGCTCCTGTCTAATCTCTGCGGTTCATATCCCAGGTATAGACAATTGGGAAGCGGATTATCTCAGTCGCCAAACGTTGCATCCGGGCGAATGGTCTCTTCACCCAGAGGTATTTCTTCAGATTGTTCAAATGTGGGAACTTCCAGAAATAGATTTCATGGCGTCTCATCTAAACAAGAAACTTCCCAGGTATCTGTCCAGATCCCGGGATCCTCAGGCGGAGGCAGTGGATGCATTATCACTTCCTTGGAAGTATCATCCTGCCTATATCTTTCCGCCTCTAGTTCTTCTTCCAAGAGTAATCTCCAAGATTCTGAAGGAATGCTCGTTTGTTCTGCTGGTAGCTCCGGCATGGCCTCACAGGTTTTGGTATGCGGATCTTGTCCGAATGGCCTCTTGCCAACCGTGGACTCTTCCGTTAAGACCAGACCTTCTGTCTCAAGGTCCTTTTTTCCATCAGGATCTGAAATCCTTAAATTTAAAGGTATGGAGATTGAACGATTGATTCTTCGTCAAAGAGGTTTCTCTGACTCTGTGATTAATACTATGTTACAGGCTCGTAAATCTGTATCTAGAGAGATATATTATAGAGTCTGGAAGACTTATATTTCTTGGTGTCTTTCTCATCATTTTTCTTGGCATTCTTTTAGAATACCGAGAATATTACAGTTTCTTCAGGATGGTTTAGATAAGGGTTTGTCCGCAAGTTCCTTGAAAGGACAAATCTCTGCTCTTTCTGTTCTTTTTCACAGAAAGATTGCTATTCTTCCTGATATTCATTGTTTTGTACAAGCTTTGGTTCGTATAAAGCCTGTCATTAAGTCAATTTCTCCTCCTTGGAGTTTGAATTTGGTTCTGGGGGCTCTTCAAGCTCCTCCATTTGAACCTATGCATTCATTGGACATTAAATTACTTTCTTGGAAAGTTTTGTTCCTTTTGGCCATCTCTTCTGCCAGAAGAGTTTCTGAATTATCTGCTCTTTCTTGTGAGTCTCCCTTTCTGATTTTTCATCAGGATAAGGCGGTGTTGCGAACTTCTTTTGAATTTTTACCTAAAGTTGTGAATTCCAACAACATTAGTAGAGAAATTGTGGTTCCTTCATTATGTCCTAATCCTAAGAATTCTAAGGAGAAATCGTTGCATTCTTTGGATGTTGTTAGAGCTTTGAAATATTATGTTGAAGCTACTAAATCTTTCCGAAAGACTTCTAGTCTATTTGTTATCTTTTCCGGTTCTAGAAAAGGCCAGAAAGCTTCTGCCATTTCTTTGGCATCTTGGTTGAAATCTTTAATTCATCTTGCCTATGTTGAGTCGGGTAAAACTCCGCCTCAGAGGATTACAATTCATTCTACTAGGTCAGTTTCTACTTCCTGGGCGTTTAGGAATGAAGCTTCGGTTGATCAGATTTGCAAAGCAGCAACTTGGTCCTCTTTGCATACTTTTACTAAATTCTACCATTTTGATGTATTTTCTTCTTCTGAAGCAGTTTTTGGTAGAAAAGTACTTCAGGCAGCGGTTTCAGTTTGAATCTTCTGCTTATGTTTTTCATTAAACTTTATTTTGGGTGTGGATTATTTTCAGCAGGAATTGGCTGTCTTTATTTTATCCCTCCCTCTCTAGTGACTCTTGTGTGGAAAGATCCACATCTTGGGTAATCATTATCCCATACGTCACTAGCTCATGGACACTTGCTAATTACATGAAAGAAAACATAATTTATGTAAGAACTTACCTGATAAATTCATTTCTTTCATATTAGCAAGAGTCCATGAGGCCCGCCCTTTTTTTGTGGTGGTTATGATTTTGTATAAAGCACAATTATTCCAATTCCTTATTTTATATGCTTTCGCACTTTTTTATCACCCCACTTCTTGGCTATTCGTTAAACTGAATTGTGGGTGTGGTGAGGGGTGTATTTATAGGCATTTTGAGGTTTGGGAAACTTTGCCCCTCCTGGTAGGAATGTATATCCCATACGTCACTAGCTCATGGACTCTTGCTAATATGAAAGAAATGAATTTATCAGGTAAGTTCTTACATAAATTATGTTTTTGGCGCACTTCCTTCAGGCTTAGCAGCAGCAAACAGTAACTTGGTGGCCTGGACTGTGTAGCTGGTCTGAAGGGTTGGAAACTTGATGCGAAGTACCCTGGGGGCAGGTAGGCACCACAGCAGAGCTGTGGCGAGGTGCAGAGGGTATTTTTATCTATCTTTTGACTACATGTTGATATAAGTACTTATAAAGCCTTATTTCTGCCCTTGGTTCTGGGTGCAGTAATTTTTGGATTAACCAACGATATTAAGTTAAATTTGGGAATAATTTAACGTTTTTTGTGCATTTTGGAAAAATTGTTCACTTTTTCTTTTCTTAAAGGCACAGTACACATTTTTTCTAATGTTTATTTTATGCTATAAATAAGTGTTTAAACGACTTTAGTGGTATTACTAGTCTGTTCAACATGTCTGACATTGAGGTTTCTCATTGTTCTATGTGTTTAGAAGCTATTGTGCAACCCCCTCTTACATTGTGTACCTTTTGTACTGAAAGGGCTTTACAATGTAAAAATCATATTTTAAATAAAGTAAGTGTGCCTAAGGATGATTCTCAGTCCGAAGAGAATCAGGATATGCCATCCAATTCTCCCCAAGTGTCACAATCTTTTATGCCCACACAAGCGACGCCTATTACTTCTAGTGCGTCTAATTCCTTTACTCTGCAGGAGATGGCTGCAGTTATTTCAACTACCCTTACAGAGGTATTGTCTAAATTACCAGTGTTGCAGGGTAAACGCAGTAGGTCAAGTATTAATGTAAATACTGAATCCTCTGATGCTTTATTAGCTATTTCCGATGTTCCCTCACAATGCTCTGAGTTGGTGATCAGGGAATTACTGTCTGAGGGTGAAATTTCTGATTCAGGGAATGTTTTGCCTCAGACAGATTCGGATGCTATGTCATTTAAATTTAAGCTTGAACACCTCTGCCTGTTGCTTAGGGAGGTTTTAGCGACTCTGGATGATTGTGATCCTATTGTGATTCCTCCAGAGAAATTGTGTAAAATGGATAAATATTTGGGAAGTTCCTACTTACACTGATGTTTTTCCGGTTCCTAAGAGAATTTCGGAAATTATTAGTAAGGAATGGGATAGACCAGGTATACCGTTTTCTCCCTCTCCTAATTTTAAGAAAATGTTTCCTACATCAGATACCATTCGGGGCTCATGGCAAGCAGTCCCTAAGGTAGAGGGAGCTATATCTTCCCTAGCTAAGCATACTACTATACCCATTGAGGATAGTTGTGCTTTCAAGGATCCTATGGATAAAAAATTAGAGGGTCTACTAAAGAAATTATTTGGTAATCAGGGATTTCTTTTACAACCTACAGCTTGCATTGTTCCAGTAACTACTGCAGCAGCTTTTTGGTTTGAGGCTCTAGAAGAGTCTCTTAAGGTTGAGACTCCCTTAGATGACATTCTAGATAGAATTAAGGCTCTTAAGCTAGCTAATTCTTTTATTATTGATTTTCAAATTGCTAAATTAGTGGCAAAAAATGCAGGATTTGCTATTTTAGCACATAGAGCATTGTGGCTCAAATCTTGGTCTGCTGATGTGTCATCAAAACATAAGCTTTTAGCTATTCCCTTTAAAGGTAAGACCCTTTTTTGGGCCAGAATTGAAGGAGATAATTTCTGATATTACAGGAGTCGTGATGTCGGGAATATAAAAATGTGGGTTCGCGAACGGCGAACGTGAACTTCGACAACTGTTAGCGAACGGGCGAACCAGACGAACCGCCATAGACTTCAATAGGCAGGCGAATTTTAAAACCCACAGGGACTCTTTCTGGCCACAATAGTGATGGAAAAGTTGTTTCAAGGGGACTAACACCTGGACTGTGGAATTGCCGGAGGGGGATCCATGGCAAAACTCCCATGGAAAATTACATAGTTGATGCAGAGTCTGGTTTTAATCCATAAAGGGCATAAATCACCTAACATTCCTAAATTGTTTGGAATAACGTGCTTTAAAACATCAGGTATGATGTATCGATCAGGTAGTTTAAGGGTTACGCCCGCTTCACAGTGACCGACCAAACTCCCCATTTAACGCACCGCAAACAACCGCAAACAGTCCATTTGCACAACCGCAAACTCCCCATTTGCAAAAGGTTGGATACCAAGCTAGCCATGTCCTGTTCCTTGTCCTCACTGATGTCATTGAAGGTCTCTTCCTCCACCCAGCCACGTACAACACCAAGGGTCCCCGAAAGGTGACAACAAGCCCCTGGGACGCCTGCTGTGTTTGGTCTTCCATCTCCTCAAAGCCACCTTCCTCCTCTGACTCCTCTTCTTCAGACTCCTCTCTCTGCGTTGCCTCTCTCTGCGTTATTATAAGGTGTGTTAAGTAGTACTATTCCTATCAGTTTAATCCCTGTTACGTCCCCTATCAGGGGATGTGTATATAGCATCGATTTTAGGAACCGGGAGATGGAAAAAGATGCTTGGTCGGTTCTCCTACTTCAAATTTGGGGCACTGCGCGTGCAATCTAATGTGCCACCAGATAGGAGTGGTGTGTTAAGTAGAACTATTCTTATCAGTTTAATCCCTGTTACGTCCCTTATCAGGGGACTTGTATATGGCATGGATTTTAGGAACAGGGAGATGGAAAAAGATGCTTGGTCGGTCCTCCTACTTCAAATTTGGGGCACTGTGCGTGCAATCTAATGTGCCACCAGATAGGAGTGGTGTGTTAAGTAGTACTATTCCTATCAGTTTAATCCCTGTTATGTGCCTTTTTTTTGTTTGGTTTTTGAAGCCACAGTGCAGCACCAGAGGCCAGAAAAATTTGGCATGTACACATGCCTGAAAAATTAGGTATTGTTGCAGCCGCTGCTGTAGCAGCGGCCAGAAAAATTGATGTTTGTTTCCCAGGCAGAAAGTGCCCTAAAATATTGCGGCTTGAACCCTAGTTGGTGGCGGATAAGTCACGCAAGTCATCCGGCATTCGAATATAAAATACAGCAGCGTGTGGACCATTTTTAGCCCAAGGCAGCTCCTCTCATCAGGCCTTTTTTAGTCGAATGTATCGCCCAATGTCAGTCCCTTCGGGATCCATCCCTCATTCATCTTAATAAAGGTGAGGTAATCTAGACTTTTTTGACCTAGGCGACTTCTCTTCTCAGTGACGATACCTCCTGCTGCACTGAAGGTCCTTTCTGACAGGACACTTGAAGCAGGGCAGGCCAGAAGTTCTATCGCAAATTGGGATAGCTCAGGCCACAGGTCAAGCCTGCACACCAACCAGTAGTCAAGGGGTTCATCGCTCCTCAGAGTGTCGATATCTGCAGTTAAGGCGAGGTAGTCTGCTACCTGTCCGTCGAGTCGTTCTCTGAGGGTGGACCCTGAAGGGCTGTGGCAATGCATAGGACTTAAAAAGCTCTGCATGTCCTCCATCAACAACACGTCTGTAAAGCGTCCTGTCCTTGCCGGCGTGGTCATGGGAGGAGGAGGATTACTTTCACCTCTTCCCCTGTTAGATTCCCGTTGTGCTGTGACATCACCCTTATACGCTGTGTAAAGCATACGTTTTAATTTATTTTGGAACTGCTGCATCCTTTCTGACTTGCGGTAATTCGGTAACATTTCAGGCACTTTATGCTTATACCTGGGGTCTAGTAGCGTGGACACCCAGTACAGGTCGTTCTCCTTCAGCCTTTTTATACGAGGGTCCCACAACAGGCACAACAGCATGAAAGACCCCAATTGCACAAGGTTGGATGCCGAGCTACTCAAGTCCCGTTCCTCGTCCTCATTGATCTCACTGAAGGTATGTTCTTCCCCCCAGTAACGTACAACACCACGGGTACCAGATAGGTGACAATGAGCACCCTGGGATGCCTGTTGTGGTTGGTCTTCCTCCTCCTCCTCCTCCTCCTCAAAGCCACATTCCTCCTCTGACTCCTCTTCCTCACAATCCTCTTCCAGCATTGCCACAGGTCCAGCAAGCGATGCTGATAAGGCTGTTTCTGGTGGTGATGGTGACCACAACTCTTCCTCTTCCCGCTCATCTACGGCCTGATCCAGCACTCTTCGCAGGGCACGCTCCAGGAAGAAAAAAAATGGTATGATGTCTCTGATGGTGCCTTCGGTGCGACTGACAAGGTTTGTCACCTCCTCAAAAGGACGCATGAGCCTACAGGCATTGCGCATGAGCGTCCAGTAACGTGGCAAAAAAATTCCCAGCTCCGCAGAGGCTGTCCTAGCACCCCGGTCATACAAATAGTCGTTAACGGCTTTTTCTTGTTGGAGCAGGCGGTCGAACATTAGGAGTGTTGAATTCCAACGTGTCGGGCTGTCGCAAATCAAGCGCCTCACTGGCATGTTGTTTCGCCGCTGGATATCTGAAAAGTGTGCCATGGCCGTGTAGGAACGCCTGAGATGGCCACACACCTTCCTGGCCTGCTTCAGGACGTCCTGTAAGCCTGGGTACTTATGCACAAAGCGTTGTACGATCAGATTACACACATGTGCCATGCATGGCACATGTGTCAACTTGCACAAAATCAATGCCGCCACAAAAAAATTTCCGTTGTCACAAACCACTTTGCCGATCTCCAGTTGGTGCGGAGTCAGCCACTGATCCACCTGTGCGTTCAGGGCGGACAGGAGTGCTGGTCCGGTGTGACTCTCTGCTTTCAGGCAAGTCAACCCCAAGACGGCGTGACACTGCCGTATCCAGGATGTGGAATAGTACCTGGGGAGCCGGGGGGGGGGTGCCGTTGATGTGGAGCAAGACGCAGCAGCAGAAGAGGACTCTGCCGAGGAGTTTATGGAAGAGGATGGAGTAGGAGGAGTAGAGGAGGTGGCAGCAGGCCTGCCTGCAAGTCGTGGCGGTTTCACCAACTCCTCTGCAGAGCCACGCATTCCATGCTTGTCAGCCATCAGCAGGTTTACCCAATGCGCGGTGTAGGTGATATACCTGCCCTGACCATGCTTTGCAGACCAGGTATCAGTGGTCAGATGGACCCTTGCCCCAACACTGTGTGCCAGACATGCCATTACTTCATTTTGCACAATCGAGTACAGGTTGGGGATTGCCTTTTGTGCAAAGAAATTTCGGCCGGGTACCTTCCACTGTGGTGTCCCAATATGTATGGTAAAAGCTGGCGGGCTAAGAGTTCAGACAAGCCAGCTGTCAGATGCCGGGCAAGGGGGTGACTTTGTGACATTGGCTTCTTACGCTCAAACATGTCCTTGACAGACACCTGACTGTGAGCAGATGAGCAGGAACTGCTCAAGGCAAGATATGGAGTGGCGGATGGTTGAGAGGGGGCAAGGAGGACAGCAGTGGTTGACGTGGCTGAAGATGCTGGACCAGGAGGAGGATGGCAGCTTTGAGTTTGTGTGCTGCTTGTACTCATGTGTTGATCCCATAGGCGTTTGTGATATGCGATCATGTGCCTTCGCAAAGCAGTTGTACCTAGGTGGGTGTTGGACTTCCCACGACTCAGTTTCTTTTGGCACAGGTTGCAAATGTCATCGCTGTTGTCAGAGGCAGACACACACAAAAAAATGCCACACTGCTGAACTCTGCGATGACGGCATTCTGGTGGTGGCAACAGCATGCGTTGATTGGCGTGCTGTCTGGCTGACCCCGGGTGCCGATGCATGCTGTCTGACTGTGCCACTAGCTCCTTGCGACGACCTCCTCCTGCTTCCAACTCGTCTCCTCCTCCTCCTCTCTGTCTCCCCATCTGAACTTTCCCCCTGTTCTTCTTCTCTTCTAGCGGGCACCCACGTGACATCCACGGACGCATCGTCATCATCAACCGCTTCACTTGTATCTGACAACTCAGCAAAGGAAGCAGCAGCGGGTACAACATCATCATTATCACACCGTACGTCCATGTGTGTAATGCTGCCTGACTGAGACATTTCCCTGTTATCTACATCCTCTGGCAATAATGGTTGCGCATCACTATCACTCATTTCTTCCAACTGATGTGTAAATAACTCCTCTGACAGATCAAGTGAAGCGGCTGTGGTGGTAGTGTTGGTGGTGGTGGCAGGTGGGCGAGTGGTAACTTGAGAGGTGCCCGAAGCTAAGCTGGAGGAGGATGGTGCGTCAAGGTTCCGAGCGGAAGCTGTAGAAGATTGGGTGTCCTGTGTTAGCCAGTCAACTATGTCCTCAGAACTGTTCGAGTTCGGGGTACATGGCCTCTGAACACTGGGCATTATTCTAGGTCCAAAGGGAATCACAGCACCACGAACACGACGGCCCCTGCGGGGTGGCCTGCCTCTGCCTGTCATTGGCAGAGTAGACGCTGTAGGCCTGACACACACGCTTGCAGACAACTAACTGCTATTCAATCTATTACAGTCAAAATTGTATTTTTTTTTTAAATGTACACTACTGTTACACCAGATATGAGTTGCACTGGGGTGACACTGTGCCCTGGCAGGCACTGAAATGCACACGTGTGAAGGAAACTGACTGCTATTATTTAACACAGTCAAAAAAGTGTTGTTTTTTTTAAATGTACACTACTGTTACACTAGATATGAGTGGTGGCACTGGGCAAGTGGGCACAGTATACGCTGTGAGCCTGACACACACGCTGGCAGGCAGGCAACTGCAATTAGATTACACAGGAAAAAAAGCAGACTGATGTTCTAGCCCTAAAAAGGGCTTTTTGGGGTGCTGTCCTTACAGCAGAGATCAGATGAGTCCTTCAGGACTGTAGTGGACACTGAATACACTAGCCTAGCTATTGATTTCCCTATTAAATCAGCAGCAGCTACACTGTCCCTCCTCTCACTAAGAATGCAGCTTCCGAATGAATCTAAAATGGATGCTGTCCAGGAGGTAGGAGGGTCTGGGAGGGAGGGTCTGCTGCTGATTGGCTGGAATGTGTCTGCTGACTGTGAGGTACAGGGTCAAAGTTTTACTCAATGATGACGAATAGGGGGCGGACGCTGCGGCGAACGCGAACAAGCTATGTTTGCCGTGAACTATTCGCCGGTGAACTATTCGCGACATCACTATACAGGAGATAAGGGCCATGCCCTACCTCAGGATAGGTCGGTTAAAATGAGGGGTAAACAGAATAATTTTCGATTTTTTCTGAACTTTAAAGGAGGACCCCCGCTTCTTCTTCTTCTTCCAGAAAGCAGCATGAAGGGGTGGCCCCCAATCCGGGACCGGATCTAGTAGGGGGCAGACTTTCTTTCTTTGCTCAGGCAAGTGATGTTCAGGATTCATGTGCACTAGAAATAGTGACCCACGGTTATCAATTGGAATTCAAGGATTTTCTCCCAAGAGGGAGATTTCATCTTTCAAAATTATCTGCAAACCAGATAAAGAGAGAGGAGTTCTTACGCTGTGTAAAAGATCTTTTTACTATGCGAGTAATATGTCCTGTTCCAAAATTGGAACAGGGACAGGGGTTCTACTCAAACCTATTTGTGGTCCCCAAAAAAGAGGGAACGTTCAGACCCATTTTGGACCTCTAGTGTCTAAACAAATTTCTAAGAGTTCCATCATTCAAGATGGAGACAATTCGAACAATTTTGCCAATGATCCAGGAGGGTCAATATATGACTACTGTGGATTTGAAGGATGCTTACCTTCATATTCCAATGCACAAAGATCATCATCGGTTTCTAAGGTTTGCCTTCTTGGACAAACATTATCAGTTTGTGGCTCTTCCTTTCTGGTTGGCCACAGCACCCAGAATCTTCACAAATGTTCTAGGGTCTCTTTTGACGGTTCTCAGACCGCAAGGGATAGCGGTGGCGCCTTATCTGGATGATATTCTGATTCAGGCGTCAACATATCATCTGACAAAATCTTACACGGACACAGTGTTGTCTTTTCTGAGAACTCACAGCTGGAAGGTGAACATAGAGAAGAGTTCACTTGTTCCACAGACAAGGGTTCCTTTTCTGGGAACTCTGATAGACTTGGTAGCCATAAAGGATTTCTGACGTAGGTCAGAAAATCAAAGATTTTGAATACTTGCCGAGCACTTCTGTCCATTCCTCGGCCATCAGTGGCTCAGTGTATGGAGGTAATCGGATTAATGGTAGCGGCAATGGACATCGTTCCGTTTGCTCGCTTTCATCTCAGACCACTGCAACTGTGCATGCTCGGTCAGTGGAATGGGGATTATGCGGATTTATATCCAAAGATAATTCTGGATCAAGAGACCAGAAACTCTCTTCTTTGGTGGTTGTCGCCAGATCCTCTGTCCCAGGGGACTTGTTTCCGCAGACCCCCGTGGGTGATAGTTGACAGCCTTCTGGGCTGGGGTGCAGTTTGGAACTCCCTGAAGGCTCAGGGTGTTTGGACTCAGGTGGAGTCTCTACTTCCAATCAATATTCTGGAACTGAGAGTAATATTCAATGCGCTTCAGGCGTGGCCTCAGTTGGCTTCGGCCAAATTCATCAGATTCCAGTCGGACAACATAACGACTGTGGCATATGTCAATCATCAGGGGGGAACAAGGAGTTCCTTAGCGATGATAGAAGTATCCAAGATAATCAGTTGGGCAGAGGCCCACTCTTGTCATCTGTCAGCGATCTACATCCCAGGGGTAGAGAACAGGGAAGCAGATTTTCTAAGTCGACAGACTTTTCATCCGGGGGAGTGGGAACTTCACCCGGAGGTATTTGCCTCATTGATTCTCAGATGGGGCAGACCGGAATTGGTTTTGATGGCATCTCGTCAGAATGCCAAGCTTCCAAGATACGGATCCTGGTCAAGGGATCCTCAGGCCGAACTGATAGATGCCTTTGCAGTACCTTGCTTGTTCAGCCTAGCTTATGTGTTTCCGCCGTTTCCTCTCCTCCCATGCGTTATTGCTCGAATCAAACAGGAGAGAGCTTCAGTGATCCTGATAGCGCCTGCGTGGCCACGCAGGACTTGGTATGCGATCTAGTGGACATGTCCTCTCTGCCACCGTGGAAACTTCCGTTGAGACAGGACTTTCTCATTCAAGGTCCTTTCCAACATCCAAATCTAATTTCTCTGCAGTTGACTGCGTGGAGATTGAACGCTTGATTTTATCGAAGCGAGGATTCTCTGGTTCAGTTATCAATACTTTGATAAAGGCTAGAAAGCCTGTCACTAGAAAAATCTATCATAAGATATGGCGTAAATATCTTTTTGGTGTGAATCCAAGGGTTACTCATGGAGTAAAGTTAGGATTCCTAGGATTCTGTTTTTTCTCCAAGAAAGATTGGAGAAAGGGTTATCTACAAGTTCCTTTAAGGGACAAATTTTAGCTTTGTCTATTCTGTTTCAAAAACGTTTGGCAAATGTATCAGATGTTCAGTCTTTTTTGTCAGGCTCTATCTAGAATTAAGCCTGTTTTTAGACCTATTTCTCCTCCCTGGAGTTTGAATTTAGTTCTTTGAGTTCTGCAAGTGGTTCCGTTTGAACCTATGCATTCCATAGATATTAAACTATTATCTTGGAAAGTTCTGTTTTTGGTTGCTATTTCTTCTGCTTGAAGAGTTTCTGAGCTTTCAGCATTACAGTGTGATTCGCCTTATCTCATATTTCATTCTGATAAGGTGGCTTTACGTACCAAACCTGGGTTCCTTCCTAAGGTTGTTTCGAATAAGAATATTAATCAGGAAATTGTTGTTCCTTCCTTGTGTCCTAATCCTTCTTCTAAGAAGGAGCGTCTGTTACATAACTTGGACGTGGTCCGTGCCTTAAGGTTTTACTTACAGTCAACTAAGGATTTCCGTCAATCATCTTCATTATTCATTGTTTATTCTGGAAAGCGTAGGGGTCAGAAAGCTACGGCTACCTCTCTTTCTTTTTGGCTGAGAAGTATCATCCGTCTGGCATATGAGATTGCTGGACAGCAGCCTCCTGAAAGAATTACGGCTCATTCTACTAGGGCTGTGGCTTCCACATGGGCTTTTAAAAATGATGCATCTGTGGAGCAGATTTGTAAGGCTGCGACTTGGTCGTCCCTTCACACTTTTTCCAAATTTTCCAAATTTGATACTTTTGCTTCTTCTGAGGCTATCTTTGGGAGAAAGGTTCTTCAAGCAGTGTGGTGCCTTCCATTTAGGTTCCTGCCTTGTCCCTCCCTTTCATTCATATCCTTTTGCTTTGGTATTGGATTCCCACAAGTAAGGATGAAATCCGTGGACTCGTCATATCTTTGTAAAAGAAAACTAAATTTATGCTTACCTGATAAATTACTTTCTTTTACGATATGACGAGTCCACGGCCCACCCTGTTCTTTTTAAGACAGTTTTTCTTTATATTTTTTGTAAACTTCAGTCACCTTTGCACCTTTTTAGCCTTTCCTTTTTCTCTTCCTATAACTGAGGGTGGAGGGGAAGGGAGGGGCTATATATACAGCTCTGCTGTGGTGCTCTTTGCCACTTCCTGTTAGCAGGAGGTTAATATCCCACAAGTAAGGATGAAATCCGTGGACTCGTCATATCGTAAAAGAAAGTAATTTATCAGGTAAGCATAAATTTAGTTTGTTATCTATCTTTTGACTACATGTTGATATAAGTACTTCTAAAGCTTTATTTCTGCCCTTGCTTCTGGGTGCAGTAATTTCTGGATTAACCAACGATTTTAAGTTAAATTTGGGAATAATTTAACGTTTTTTGTGCATTTTGGAAAAATTGTTCACTTTTTCTTTTCTTAAAGGCACAGTACACGTTTTTTCTAATGTTTATTTTATGCTATAAATAAGTGTTTAAACGACTTTAGTGGTATTACTAGTCTGTTCAACATGTCTGACATTGAGGAATCTCATTGTTCTATGTGTTTAGAAGCTATTGTGGAACCCCCTCTTACATTGTGTAACTTTTGTACTGAAAGGGCTTTACAATGTAAAAATCATATTTTAAATAAAGTGTGCCTAGGGATGATTCTCAGTCTGAAGAGAATCAGGATATGCCATCCAATTCTCCCCAAGTGTCATAACCTTTTATGCCCACACAAGCAACGCCTAGTACTTCTAGTGCGTCTAATTCCTTTACTCTGCAGGAGATGCTGCAGTTATGTCAACTACCCTTACAGAGGTATTGTCTAAATTACCAGTGTTGCAGGGTAAACGCAGTAGGTCAGGTATTAATGTAAATACTGAATCCTCTGATGCTTTATTAGCTATTTCCGATGTTCCCTCACAGTGCTCTGAGTTGGGGATCAGGGAATTACTGTCTGAGGGTGAAATTTCTGATTCAGGGAATGTTTTGCCTCAGACAGATTCGGATGCTATGTCATTTAAATTTAAGCTTGAACACCTCTGCCTGTTGCTTAGGGAGGTTTTAGCGACTCTGGATGATTGTGATTCCTCCAGAGAAATTGTGTAAAATGGATAAATATTTGGGAAGTTCCTACTTACACTGATGTTTTTCCGGTTCCTAAGAGAATTTCGGAAATTATTAGTAAGGATTGGATAGACCAGGTATACCATTTTCTCCCTCTCCTAATTTTCAGAAAATGTTTCCTATATCAGATACCATTCGGGACTCATGGCAAACGGTCCCTAAGATAGAGGGAGCTATATCTTCCCTAGCTAAGCGTACTACTATACCCATTGAGGATAGTTGTGTTTTCAAGGACCCTATGGATAAGAAATTAGAGGGTCTACTAAAGAAATTATTTATTAATCAGGAGTTTACTTTTTCAATCAATGGCTTGCATTGTTCTAGTAACTACTGCAGCAGTGTTTTGGTTTGAGGCTCTAGAGGAGTCTCTTAAGGTTGATTCCCCATTAGATGACATTTTGGATAGAATTAAGGCTCTCAAGCTAGTTAATTCTTTTATTTCTGATGCCGCTTTTCAAATTACTAAATTAGAGGCGGAGAATGCAGGCTTTGCTGTCTTAGCACGTAAATTGCTGTGGCTCAAATCTTGGTCTGTTGATGTCTCATCAAAGACTTAGTTTTTGGCTATTCCTTTTAAAGGCAAGACCCTTTTTTGGGCATGAATTGAAATAATTTCTGACATTTCAGGAGGTAAAGGCCATGCCATATCTCAGGATTAGTCTGTTACGATGAGGTCGCTCCTTGTGGTATTTTAAAGGAGGACTCTCAACTTCCTCTTTTTCCACAAAGCAGGAAGGGAATTTTCAACCAGAACTGGAATAAGGTAAACAATCCAAAAAGCCTGCGGTTGCTACTAAAACAGCATGAAGGGACCGGATCTAGTAAGGGGTAGACTTTCTTTCTTCGCCTAGGCTTGGGCGAGAGATGTTCAGGATCCCTGGGCACTAGAAATAGTGACTCACGGGTATCAATTGGTTTTCAAGATTAGATAAGAAGAGAGGTGTTCTTACGCTGTGTAGAAGACCTCTCTACCATGGGAGTAATTTGTTGGTACAGGGACAGAGGTTTTACTCAGATCTTTTTTTTTTTTTTTCAAAGAGCTTTATTGAAGAGAAAAAGAAAACAACAGATAACAATAAGCTGCTAAGTACATGTGCAAAAAAACAAACAAAAAAAAAATAAGAATACATACAAATATGTCACATCTGCTATGGATTAATATCTGCTGGATTCTTCATCCCTGAGCATAAACATATAGCCCTCCCAGCACACAGGTTGGGAAGACCAGAGCAAATAAAATTTTACAGAACATTTTCTTTTTGTAGAGGTCATATATAGGAAATGAAAAGCCATCGAGGGAGGGAAAAAGCGGTGGACCAGAGAGTAACCTAGGTACCCGTGACTCATGGGATTCCTAGATCGTGTAGAAAGAAGAAAGAAAGGGAGAGAGAGAAAAGAAGGGAAAGAAAAAAAAAAGAAGATGAAAATGGGAGGGGAATGGAGGGTATGGGAGAGGGTGTAACCATTGTTGCAGTGTCCCAAATGCTCTATAATTATATGGATCCATGCCAAAGGGCTAAAACAATCTCCTACTTATCCAATTTATGGTTCTTTAGATAAAAATACCTTTCCATAAGAAGCATCTCCTCCACCTGTAAATACCAGTCACCTATTGTAGGGGGACTTTGTGATTTCCATTTCTTGGGTTTTAATTTCTTGGCGCTGGTTATCATGATTAACATTAGGGCAAGATGGGCCTGGCTTTGAGCCTTTGGTAACGTTAAAAAGAGTAAGAACTCCGGAGAATTCGGGATTGAAATATTTAGAACCTCAGATATTTTAGTCCTAACCGCTCTCCAATAGAGCTCGATAGATGACCACCATATGTGTATTAAGGAGCCATGACCACCGCAGCCCCTCCAGCACGAGGGGCTGACAGCCGGGAATATCTTGTTCAGCCTGGTGGGAGTTAAATACCACCTGCTCATAAATTTTATTTGAGTCTCTTGTATGTTTGCAGAGACAGAGGATCTCTTAACCAGTCTAAATGCCCCAAGCCAGGACTCAGAGTCATAATCTGAACCCAAGTTCTCGTTCCATTTCTTTATATAGGATGGGAGGGAATCTGTCCCATGCTGAACCACCAGTCTGTACAACAGGGAGATCAGGTGCCGCGGAACGTTCTCTGCTACACACAGCCTCTCAAAAGGGGTGAGTGTCCTTCCCAGATCTTGTTTGTGTTTATGTCTGGTGATAAAATGTAACAATTGGCTGTAGTGCAGCCAAGAGGCAAATAGCAGGGGCTGCATTTCTTGAAGTGCGGTTTGTGGGATGACCTTTCCGTCAACAATAGCTCCAGATATGGAACCTATCTTCATTTTATAGGGTTTAATTCTGTTGTGACCCATCTTATAGTACGGAAGCTCAGGGTGTTCAAAAATTGGTGTTAGTGGGGAGTATAGTGTGGAAATATGTGTAGTCGTGGCAACAGTTGCGTCCCTCCGTTAAATGATATTGCGAAACCTTTTTAGGTCACTGAGAGGAAGGGAGCCATGCTAGTGAGCTCATGTTATGTATCTTAAAGATCTGTCTATCTAGGGTGATCCAAGCTTTATGTTCAGAGTTCTGAGCCCACTCAACCACTCTCTGAAGGCCGATCGCTCTTTTATAAGATGAGAGTTCTGGTAAACCCAGCCCTCCCCTATCCCTTGGGAGATACATAGTGCGTTTTGGAATCCTAGGCCTAGTATTAGCCCAAATGAACTGCTCAACTATTCTCTGCATCTGGTTTAAGTACCCCCTGGGAAGTGCAATTGGTAGGGTTTGAAGAAGATATAGAATTCGGGGCAAGATATTCATCTTAACAACCCCTATTCTTCCCAGCCAAGATATATATTTATTCCTCCAAGAGGAGAGATCAGCAACAATAGCACTTCTCAGTGGTATATAGTTGTATTTGAAAAGGTCAACCGGGTCGGATGTCAAGTTTATACCAAGGTATTTTATGCTGTTATTTGCTAAAGGGAGCTCATAATTTTGGCACAATTTTTGTATAATTCGTGGATCTGTATTAATATTAAGTAGCTCAGATTTATTTAGATTGAGCAAAAAATTTGAAGCACTGCCGTACTCTTTAATTTCATTCAGAAGCTCAGGGATGGAGACTGCTGCATTCGTCAGAGTGTATAGGACATTGTCCGCATATAGCGCCTGTTTGTATTCCGATGTGCCTACTTTGATGCCCGTGATAAGTTGATTAGAGCGGACTTTATGGATCAAAACTTCTATTGACAATGCGAACAGTAACGGTGACAGAGGGCAACCCTGTCTGGTGCCGTTGCTGATGTCAAATGTATTCGATAGAGTACCATTAACCCTAATTTTCGTGTTGGGGTTCGAATATAATGCAAAGACCGAGTGTAGGAATGTTTGTCCAAACCCCATTTTCTCCATGACCCGACACAGAAAAAGCCAGCTAACCCTATCAAAGGCCTTCTCTGCGTCGGTGGAGAGGAGCACCGATGGGATGTCTTTAATCCTGGCATGATTGATCAGTTGTGCCACCTTGATTGTGTTGTCCCTGGCTTCACGTCCAGGGACAAAACCTACCTGATCATTGCCGATAAGCTCAGGTAAATATTTATTTATTCTAATCGCTAGAATCTTTGCTAGCAGCTTCATGTCCGCGTTTATTAGAGAGATGGGTCTAAAATGACCAGGGGAATCTGCAGCCCTACCTGGTTTAGGCAGGACTGTTACATGAGCTTCCAATAGTTCCCGGGACAATTTGGGGTTTTCCCGGAGACCATTAAACAGATCTAAAAGGGGGTTTACTAATACCGCTTTAAATTTTTTATAATATGCTGAGGGGAACCCGTCTGGGCCTGGGCTTTTGCCTCCGGGTCAATTTTTTATAGCATCGAGAAGCTCTTCTGACGTTAATGGAGAGTCTAGAAACTCTGACGCTTCCTTAGTTAGGGTGAGGAGATCAAGGTCCCCCAAATAGGAATTGAGAAAGGACTCCTGCGGGGAGATTTCGTCTGCAGAGGAAATTGTTGCAGACTTATCATGTATGTTATATAGGGCATGATAGTATCTATGGAACTCAGTTGCAATTTGGGTACTACTGTGTAAATTACGCCCGTCCGACGATTTGATATAGTGAATGTAAGATTGGAGTCGACGTTTTTTAAGAGTCCTGGCTAAAATTTTACCCGGCTTGTTTCCCCCCTCATAGTAATGTTGCTTTAGATGAAGGGCCATTTTTTGGTGAGCTTCATTTAAGTGTTTTCAAATTCTAGTTTTACCTCTTTTAATTGGGTGTTAGTGTCATTACATGAGGGATCTGCTTTATGCTTTTTCTCCAGTAGACCTATCTTAGTCTGTAGATCACTATATTTAGCTCTATACTGTCTATTGAGGAATGCCTTATGTTTAATTAGAGATCCTCTGATAACCGCCTTGTGCGCCTCCCAGATAGTAGTCTTAGATGATGAAGGGTATGTATTAAAGCTAAAATATTCCTGCAGAGTTTTGTTGATATCATTAAGGATTAGGGGGTTATCTAACATAGTTTCGTCCAGTCTCCATGTTTGCTGTGTAATGGGAATGTCTGGCCAAAGTATTGAGCATGTAACTGGGGCATGATCGGACCATGTTATGTGTCCTATGTTGCTATGATGGGTGATCGAGAGGCCGCAGGAGTCAGTGTAAATGTAATCAATTCTGAAGTAACTATTGTGGGGTATCGAATAGAAAGAATAGTCCCTAGAGGTAGGGTGAAGTGTGCGCCAAACATCATGTAGAGTCGCTTTTTTTAATGTGTCATTTACCTGATCAATCGTGGATGAGGGTGTGCATGTGGTTCCTCGAGAGGTGTCCACTAAGGGGTTGGAAACTAAGTTAAAATCCCCGGCTAGATATCTAATTCCTCTTGAGTGTTCCAGTAGTATGTCAGAGATCTTAGACATAAAGGACTCTTGGCCATGGCTAGGCGAGTAGATAAATGCTAGTGTAATATAATGTCCATATAGTGTACCCACAACAATGATATATGTCCCTTCTGGGTCTCTCTCAGTATGAGTCGTGATGAATGGAATTGTTCTGTGGAATAGGACACCCACCCCTCCTTTCTTACTCTGACCTGAAGCAAAATAAGCAATAGGGAATTGGGAGTTATGCCATTTAGGCTCTTTGCCCTTTTTGTAGTGTGTTTCTTGTACAAGGATTATGTGGCTATGGGATTTGTTCAGTTCTTTAAAGGCTATAGAGCGCTTGCCTGGATTGTTCAACCCTTTAGCATTGATAGTGGTAAGGTTAATGGAGTGGTCTCCAAATTTGCTAGTTTTGTACTGCATTGTCCTAGCTTGAAAGGGGAGAGGAATGGGGAGAGAAAAAAAAAAAAAAAGGAAATTCACAGAAAGATAAACGGAAACAGAGAACAAAGAAGATATACTATAAGAGAAAAATAGAAAGAAGAGTAAACAATTATTTACGAGAAAAATCTAGACTAGCTAGAGAACGGCAATATCCCTCCTGTCCTAAACAGGCTGGAAAAATAAAGTGTAAGAAAAAGTATAGGGAAAAGCCCCGTAACTGACGTAAGTTATAAAATTATTAACATATTAGTAACACATTTAAAACTATAACGTATCTTAACCTTGCGGCATCTACTGGGTTCTTACGGGAGCTGAGGGCGAAATTAACGATTTGTCCTGTATCTTAATGTAAGCCATTTGGGCGCTGGCGAAGAGGGTGGCCAGAGGGTAAACATGCCCCTCATGGGGATCTATTTCTGTTGACTATTAATGTGCGTAAGTTGCAAATGTAAATGCCAGTTATATAGGTCAATTTGAGTATGGGAGTCAGGGACATTACCAAGGCTAGGGGTTTATCGTCTGTCTTATTTCTTATTTAGTGGGTTTGGGATTTTATTCGTAACAGAAAAAGTCTGAAATCCTTAATTTTACCCTTTTTTGTAACAGTACACTTTCTAAAGCAATGGTTCACTAATTGGTAGTATAGGCCGTCTAGTTTAGCCGATCCCCCTTCACCAGCTATAAAGATTTATCTAACATTATGTGTCATAGCGAAAACAACTCATCTCTAAGGGGGTATTTGTAAATGACAATATGTCAGCTCTTTATCTCATCAGTGCGTAACATTGTATATCAAACATTAGTCTATAGGGGATCTTTAAGGGAGGCGTTTTGGAAGTATATTAATAATATCGCCTAGATGAGTTAATCCCTCCCCTCTATATCAACATTTGCCAGGCATTGTCCTCGTTTAATGCATTAAAGGAGATAGCCCATAACGCAACATTACCATACCTCATACTCCCATCACCTGTAAAACCCAAAGAACAGAGGTTAAATGGAGCTAACCTATAAACATTAATGTATAGTGGTTCTGTAATAGAAATACTCTGCTATATACTGACAGTTCCTCTCCTTTGATCTGTTCCCACCCCTCCATCACTACTATTACTAAACATTGTCAAACCTTAAGGCAATAAGGGATATACCAAGTAGTAAATCTATACTGTAATACCTACTACCAGGACCCATCAGTGATATATCCCAGCGCCCAGACAGAACTTCAAGATCAGTATTTATGTAGAGCCAGCCTGTAATGAAGAAGTAACTTAAATTATTGTACATAAAAAAAAAAAAAAAACATTCTAGAGAGATAATTTCTTTAAGCATCAATCTGGCCCCCACAGAAGGCCAACAGCCCCCCAGAGGGTAAGGAAAAAACAATGCAATTTTACAAGGAAGTCTTTGAACGGTATTAAAGTCCAAATGACAGTCCATGAACCTCATTCAGTACCCAGAAGAGATTTGAAATCAGCACAAAGTGCCTAAATGTACATTACCCAATGGGCTGTTCCCGAGGACGGTCTCCTCTCAGGTGAACAGGAGAATCTGCTCTCCTCGGATGTAGTTCTTCATCTGTGGGGGCTTGTAGTGAAAGGTTCTCATAAAAGAGCCTGTGATCCATTCCGGGCCTAAAAATGGCTGTTTTGTTATTGTTAGTAGCGATGATAGATACTGGAAATCCCCATCTGTATGGAACCATACAGGGAGTGCAGAATTATTAGGCAAATGAGTATTTTGACCACATCATCCTCTTTATGCATGTTGTCTTACTCCAAGCTGTATAGGCTCGAAAGCCTACTACCAATTAAGCATATTAGGTGATGTGCATCTCTGTAATGAGAAGGGGTGTGGTCTAATGACATCAACACCCTATATCAGGTGTGCATAATTATTAGGCAACTTCCTTTCCTTTGGCAAAATGGGTCAAAAGAAAGACTTGACAGGCTCAGAAAAGTAAAAAATAGTGAGATATCTTGCAGAGGGATGCAGCACTCTTAAAATTGCAAAGCTTCTGAAGCGTGATCATCGAACAATCAAGCGTTTCATTCAAAATAGTCAACAGGGTCGCAAGAAGCGTGTGGAAAAACGAAGGCGCAAAATAACTGCCCATGAACTGAGAAAAGTCAAGCGTGCAGCTGCCAAGATGCCACTTGCCACCAGTTTGGCCATATTTCAGAGCTGCAACATCACTGGAGTGCCCAAAAGCACAAGGTGTGCAATACTCAGAGACATGGCCAAGGTAAGAAAGGCTGAAAGACGACCACTACTGAACAAGACACACAAGCTGAAACGTCAAGACTGGGCCAAGAAATATCTCAAGACTGATTTTTCTAAGGTTTTATGGACTGATTAAATGATAGTGAGTCTTGATGGGCCAGATGGATGGGCCCGTGGCTGGATTGGTAAAGGGCAGAGAGCTCCAGTCTGACTCAGACGCCAGCAAGGTGGAGGTGGAGTACTGGTTTGGGCTGGTATCATCAAAGATGAGCTTGTGGGGCCTCTTCGGGTTGAGGATGGAGTCAAGCTCAACTCCCAGTCCTACTGCCAGTTTCTGGAAGACACCTTCTTCAAGCAGTGGTACAGGAAGAAGTCTGCATCCTTCAAGAAAAACATGATTTTCATGCAGGACAATGCTCCATCACACGCGTCCAAGTACTCCACAGCGTGGCTGGCAAGAAAGGGTATAAAAGAAGAAAATCTAATGACATGGCCTCCTTGTTCACCTGATCTGAACCCCATTGAGAACCTGTGGTCCATCATCAAATGTGAGATTTACAAGGAGGGAAAGCAGTACACCTCTCTGAACAGTGTCTGGGAGGCTGTGGTTGCTGCTGCACGCAATGTTGATGGTGAACAGATCAAAACATTGACAGAATCCATGGATGGCAGGCTTTTGAGTGTCCTTGCAAAGAAAGGTGGCTATATAAATAAATAATTGAAATGGGTATATATTTGTTTTTTGTTAAGTTGCCTAATAATTATGCACAGTAATAGTCACCTGCACACACAGATATCCCCCTAAAATAGCTAAAACTAAAAACAAACTAAAAACTACTTCCAAAACTATTCAGCTTTGATATTAATGAGTTTTTTGGGTTCATTGAGAACATGGTTGTTGTTCAATAATAAAATTAATCCTCAAAAATACAACTTGCCTAATAATTCTGCACTCCCTGTATGATTCCTCAGGAAAGATGTGATGTGGCTCAACTCCCTACGTTTTTGCAGGGTCAGCGGTGACAAATCTGTAAAAACTTGAATCTCTTCTCCTGCATGCATGATGGGATGCTTTTTCCTAGCTCCTTGAAGAATTTCCTCTTTGTCCTTGAAGCAGAGGAACCGGACAATAACATCCCTTGGGGGAGCCTTGCTTGGCGGCTTGGGCCTAAGAGCCCTATGAGCCCTTTCTAACGGGATTTCCTGTGAGGAAGGAGTGTCTTTAATGATCCTGAACAGGGCTTGCAAATAGCCTTCTATATTTTGCGGTGCTATGGCCTCAGATATTCCTCGGAAACGCAGGTTATTCCTGCGTCCCCTATTGTCTAAGTCCTCCAGCTTATCATTGAGGTACTGCAAGTTGTCTGAGTGACTTTGAATGTCTGCTGATTGTTGTTTCAGAGATGTGGCATTATCTGTTGAGGTCTTTACTACTGAGGAGACTCTCCCTTCTAAGACAGAGAAATCTTTTCTTAAGTCCCCAAATAAGCTCCTTATTTCACTCATAACCCCTTTTATATCTTCTTTTGAGGAGAGGTGAAGAATGTCATCTTTTGTAACAAATTGAGACATATCTTTGCTGCTAGGAGGCCCAGCAGAAACTGGGTTATTTAAATGACTTTCCATTTGCTTCTCTTCTGTATCCTTGGCAGTATCAATGGGCTTAATCTGCCCTGCTGATTCTTTTATTAGGCATGCCCTATAACCAATGTCGCTGCATACACCCGGATTCAGGGCTAGCAGGCTTCCTTATCAAAGATCCTATTTGTGTTATTAAGAATGCTGCATCAGAGTATCAAAGATAGGCCCCGAGTATAGGCCTAAGTTCTCAAAACCTTCCAATGTCTTTCAAATCTGGGCCTTTTATATTAAAGACCCCAGGGGTGTAATAAACTACGTATGCCTTTTTTCTGTTCAGGGTTATGTATGTGCAACCTGTCCGATGGCTACGTCTCAGCCCGGTTGATAAGTGTCTCTCCCTGCAACCACCAGTGCTTGTTGGAGGGTGAAGTGCCGGTAATAGCTGTTGTAGGGACCGCAACTTAAACAAGTACTTTGCCTAATGTATGGGGGTTGAATCTTTTGTGTACCTATCTATGCACTATAGGCCGTGGCTTTTTTTCCCCCTTGATCTGAGTAGCGAGTGTGCCACGTCTGGATTCTTACCCTCAGGAATGCCTCCCGCCTCCGGACGTCCGCGGCAGGTTGTTAGACGTTGAAAGTGCTGTATTAGGTAAGTATAGGGGGACGTCTCTGCACAGTCACCGCCAATGAGCCAAACTAGCTCCGGGTGCTCCTCCGATCACTCTACACAGCCGCCCCATCGGCCTTGTGTGGCTCCGGTACTCGCCGCTTCCTCCTTCCACTTATAGTACCGCTTAAGTAGGGGAAATACCACTCCAAGTTGCCAGACTCCTGTTGCTTTCTCCCTCTGTGGACTGTGCGCTGTGTATGTTAGGAGGATAGGCCCACCACGTGGTATCAGTAGCTCCGGTGCTGTTAGCATGTGTGAGATATCTATATAGCAGCTTCTCCCGACAAGATTGATTATGATGTTATTGGGGTCATACTCCCAGTCAACTGTACAGGTCAGATAGCATTAATAAAGAGCTTTAGAGTTACATTAAGCATATTTGTCAGCTTTTGGCAGCAGGAGCCTTCTCAGTATGCGACCATCTTCCTGCGTGGTCAGGCTCCTATCATCACTCAGATCTTTTTTTGATTCCCAGAAAAGAGGGAACTTTCAGACACATTTTTAGATCTCAAATGTCTAAACAGGTTTCTCAGAGTCCCATTGTTCAAGATGGAGGCTACACCAACAATCTTACCAATGATCCAGGAGGGTCAATATATGACTACTGTGGATTTGAAGGATGCTTTCATATTGCTATCCACAAGGATCATCATCAGTTTCTAAGGTTTGCTTTTCTAGACAAACATTATCAGTTCGTGGCTCTTCCCTTCGGGTTGGCCACAGCACCCAGAATCTTCACAAAGGTTCTAGGGTCTCTTCTGGCGGTTCTCAGACTGCGAGGTTTAGCAGTGGTGCCTTTTCTGGACGATATTCTAATCCAGGCGTCCACGTTTTCACTGACAAGATCTCACACGGACACAGTGTTGTCTTTTCTGAGAATTCACGGTTGGAAGGTGAACATAGAGAAAGATCAAAAGTTCCACAGACAAGGGTTCCTTTCTTGGGAACTCTTATAGACTTAGTAGCTATGAAAATATTTCTGACAGAGGTCAGAAAATCAAAGATTCTATATATTTGCCGAGCACTTTAGTCCATTTCTTGGCCATCAGTGACTCAGTGTATGGAGGTGATTGGATTAATGGTATCGGCAATGAACATCGTTCTGTTTGCTCATCTTAGACCACTGCAATTGTGCATGCTCGGACAGTGGAATAGGGATTATGCGGATTTATCTCCTCAGATAAATCTGGATCAAGAGACCAGGAACTCTCTTCTTTGGTGGTTGTCGCTGGATCATCTGTCCCAGGGGACTTGTTTCCGCAGACCCTCGTGGGTAATAGTGATAACGGACGCCAGCTTTTTGGGCTGGGGTGCAGTCTGGAATTCCCTGAAGATTCAGGGTGTTTGGACTCAGGTGGAGTCTCTACTTCCAATTAATATTGGAACTGTGAGCAATATTCAATGTGCTTTAGGCGTGGCCCCAGTTGGCTTTGGCCAAATTCATCAAATTCCAGTCGGACAATATCACGACTGTGGCATATATCAATCATCAGGGGGAACAGGGAGTTCCTTAGCAATGATAGAAGTATCCAAGATAATCCGTTGGGCAGAGGCCCACTCTTGTCATCTGTCAGTGATCTACATCCCAGGAGTAGAGAACTGGGAAGCGGATTTTCTAAGTCGACAGACTTTTCATCCGGGGGAGTGGGAACTTCACCCGGGGGCAGACCAGAATTGGATCTGATGGCATCTCAATAGAATGCCAAGTTTCCAAGATACAGATCCCGGTCAAGGGATTATCAGGCCGAACTGATAGAGGCCTTGGCAGTGCCTTGGTTGTTCAGCCTAGTTTTTGTGTGTTTGTGTTTCCACTGTTTTCCACGGTTTTCTCTCTTCCCATGCGTGATTGCTCGAATTAAACAGGAGAGAGCTTCAGTGATCCTAATAGTGCCTGCGTGGCCACGCAGGACTTGGTATGCGGATCTAGTAGGACATGTCCTCTCTGCTACCACTGAGACAGGACCTTCTCATTCAAGGTCCTTTCCAGACATCCAAATCTAATTTCTCTGCAGCTGACTGCATGGAGATTGAACGTTTGATTTTATCAAAGCGAGGATTCTCTGATTCGGTCATCAATACTTTGATACAGGCTAGAAAGCCTGTCTCTAGCAAAATCTTTCATAAGATATGGCGTAAATATCTCTATTGGTGTGAATCCAAGGGTTACTCATGGAGTAAAGTTAGGATTCCTAGGATTCTGTTTTTTCTCCAAGAAAGATTGGAGAAAGGGTTATTTACAAGTTCCTTTAAGGGACAAATTTTAGCTTTGTCTATTCTGTTTCAAAAACGTTTGGCAAATTTGCCAGATGTTTAGTCTTTTTGTCAGGCTCTATCTAGAATTAAGCCTGTATTTAGATTCATTACTCCTCCCTGGAGTTTGAATTTAGTTCTTTGAGTTCTTCAAGGGGTTCCGTTTGAACCCATACATTCCATAGATATCAAATTGTTATCTTGGAAAGTTCTGTTTTTGGTTGCTATTTCTTCTGCTCGAAGAGTTTCTGAGCTTTCAGCGCTACAGTGTGATTCTCCTTATCTCATTTTTCATTCTGATAAGGTGGTGTTGCGTACCAATGGACTGATTCTCCCACTCACAAAGACGGTCACTCTCTTGACCTGATCTTTAGCTATTGATGCACTCTCTCAAACTTCTCAAACTCCCCTTTTCCTCTTTCTGACCACCATCTCCTTACTTGCAACATATCATCCCTTCCTACAACTCTCCCTCCTTCTACTCCTCACACCAAACTTCAGAAGCATTATGTCTTTAGATCAGCAACAACTTGCTAATTCCCTTAAACCGCTCCTCTCATCCTCCTCCTTTTCCTGCCCTGAACAATCTATCTGCCACTATAATTCCACCCTTATATCCGTCCTTGACAATCTTGCCCCTCTTACCGTTGCTCGGAAATCACACACTCATCCCCAGCCCTGGCATACTCCTCTGACACGGTACCTACGCAGATGTTCCCGTACTGCTGAACGGCATTAGAGAAAATCACGGCGTTCAGCTGATTTTCTTCATTACAAATTCATCTTGAACTCCTACTATTCTGCCCTTAATCTCCACAAGCAACACTACCTCTCTACTCTTATCTCTAATCTTTCTTCAAACCCAAAACGTCTGTTCTACACTTTCAATACTCTCCTCCGCCCTCCCCCACTTCCTAACACAACTTCTCTGTCAGCTCAAGACTTTGCCAGTCACTTCATTAACAAAATTGACTCCATCAGACATGAAATCAGCTCTCAACATAATTCCATTCTCTCCCCCCCTCAAATGCTCTCACTCAACCACAACCCTCATAACCTGAAACTTAGTTCATTCTCCCCTGTTACTGAGAAAGAAGTTTCGGCACTTATACTGCTCTCTCACCTCACTACCTGTCCCCTTGACCCTATCCCCTCACAGCTACTCCCCTCCCTCTCTGCTACCCTTACCCCTATACTAACACACATTTTCAACCTCTCCCTCAGCACTGGTATATTTCCCTCATCAATGAAACATGCACTGGTCACACCTATCCTCAAAAACCTTCCCTTGATCCTACCTCCCCATCCAACTACCGCCCTATTTCCCTCCTCCCTCTTGCTTCAAAGCTTCTTGAAAAACTAGTATATGCACACCTATCCCATTTCCTTACGTTAAACTCCCTTCTTGACCCGCTGCAATCTGGATTTCGCCCCTATCACTCCACAGAGACAGCTATTGTTAAAGTGACAGTCTACACCAGAATTGTTATTGTTTTAAAAGATAGATAATCCCTTGTTTACCCATTCCCTAGTTTTGCATAACCAACACAGTTATATTTATATATTTTTTTACCTCTGTGATTATCTTGTATCTAAGCCTCTGCAGACTGCCCCTTTATTCAGTTCTTTTGACAGACTTGCAATTTAGCCAATCAGTGATGGCTCCCAGGTAACTTCACGTGCACGAGCACAGTGTTATCTATATGAAAAACATGAACTAACACCCTCTAGTGGTGAAAAACCTGTTAAAATGCATTCTTAAGAGGCGGCCTTTAAGGTCTCAGAAATTAGCATATGAACCTCCTAGGTTAAGCTTTCAACTAAGAATACCAAGAGAACATAGAAAAATTGGTGATAAAAGTAAATTGGAAAATTGTTTAAAATTACATGCCCTATCTGAATCATGAAATATTTTTTGGACTAGACTGTCCCTTTAAGGTCACCAACGACCTACTTACAGCAAAATCAAAAGGCCACTTCTCTCTGCTTATCTTCCTTGATCTGTCCGCAGCCTTTGACACTGTCGACCACCCTCTTTTGCTCCAAACCCTCCAATCCTTCAGCATCTGTGACACAGCCCTTTCGTGGCTCTTTTCCTACCTATCAAACCGTACCTTCAGTGTAGCCTTCTCTGGGGCCTCCTCTGCCCCGTTACCACTTTCTGTTGGAGTACCGCAAGGCTCTGTCCTCGGTCCCCTTCTCTTCTCAATCTATACGTCATCACTAGGCTCCCTAATAAAGTCCCACGGTTTCCAATATCATTTGTATGCCGATGACACCCAAATCTACTTCTCTGCACCAGACCTATCTCCTTCCTTGCTAACCCGTGTCACTAACTGTCTTTCTCACATCTCTTCCTGGATGTCCTGCCACTACCTCAAGCTAAATCTCTGCAAAACTGAGCTCCTCATTTTCCCCCCTTCTTCCAAAATCTCCACCCCCAATATCTCTATAAATGTCGACAACTCCATCATTACCCCTACCCCTACCCCGGTCACATGTCTCGGGGTCACATTTGACTCAGATCTTTCCTTCACTCCTCACATTCAGTCCTTGGCTAAAGCCTGCCGCTTCCACCTTAAAAACATCTCCAAAATTAGACACTTCCTTACACAAGACACAACTAAGATTTTAATCCACTCTTTCATTCTTTCCCGCCTTGATTACTGCAACTCTGTCCTTTCTGGTCTCCCCACCTGCCGCCTAGCTCCCTTAATCCATAATGAATGCCTCTGCCAGACTCATCTTCCTTACACGTCACTCTTCATCTGCTGCTCCTCTCTGCCAATCCCTTCACTGGCTTCCTCTTGCCTCTAGGATCAAACACAAAATTCTCACTCTGACATACAAAGCCCTCAACTGCACTGCTCCCCCCTATATCTCAGACCTTGTCTCCAGATACTCTCCTTCCCATCCCATTCGCTCTGCTCATGACCTCATACTCTCCTCCTCTCTGGTTACCTCATTGCACTCCCGTTTACAGGACTTCTCCAGACTGGCTCCCATCTTGTGGAACTCTGCCTCGCTCCACAAGACTCTCCCCTAGTTTTGAAAGCTTCAAGTGCTCCCTAAAGACTCTACTGTTCAAGGATGCATGTAACCTATGCTAACCTTACTTTATACCAGTTCCACTCCTCCATTGCTATCCCCTCAACCCCCTTAGCATGTAAGCCTAAGAGTCCAGCTGTTTGTAGATCACCTTCTTAAGAGTGGATTATAACAGTGCAACTCTTGGCAGGGCCCTCTACCCATTTGATCCCTTTAATTGTTTTGTTGTACTCCCCTTTGTTTATAGCGCTGCGGAATCTGTTGGCGCTCTACAAATAACCGATAATAATAATAATAATACCAAACCTGGATTCCTTCCTAAGGTTGTTTCAAATAAGAATATTAATCAGGAAATTGTTGTTCCTTTCTTATGTCCTAACCCTTCCTTTAAGAAGGAGCGTATGTTGCATAATTTGGATGTGGTCCGTGACTTAAAGTTTTAATTACAGGCAACTAAGGATTTCCGTTAATCATCTTCATTATTCATTATTTATTCTGGAAAGCTTTTTGGCTATTCTCTTTCTTTTTGGCTGAGAAGTATCATTCACCTGGCATTTGAGACTGCTGGACAGCAGCCTCCTGAAAGAATTATGGCTCATTCTACTAGGGCTGTGGCTTCCACATGGGCCTTTAAAAATGATGCATCTGTTGAACAGATTTGTAAGGCTGCGACTTGGTCTTCCCTTCACACTTTTTCCAAATTTTACAAATTTGATACTTTTGCTTCTTCTGAGGCTATCTTTGGGAGAAAGGTTCTTCAAGCAGTGGTGTCTTCTATTTAGGTTCCTGTCTTGTCCCTCCCTTTCATCCGTGTCCTATTGCTTTGGTATTGGTTTCCCACAAGTAAGGATGAAATCCGTGGACTAAATTTATGCTTACCTGATAAATTACTTTCTTTTACGATATGACGAGTCCACGGCCCACCCTGTTCTTTTTAAGACAGTTTTTTCTTTATATTTTTTGAACACTTCAGTCACCTCTGTACCTTTTAGCCTTTCCTTTTTTCTTTTCCTATACCTTCGGCCGAATGACTGAGGGTGGAGGGGAAGGGGAGGGGCTATATATACAGCTCTGCTGTGGTGCTCTTTGACACTTCCTGTTAGCAGGAGGTTAATATCCCACAAGTAAGGATGAAATCCGTGGACTCATCATATCGTAAAAGAAAGTAATTTATCAGGTAAGCATAAATTTAGTTTTTAAAAATTCTCATAATGCTGATGAAATTTGTAATGACCGACAACATACTGATATATCCACCTCTGATGAGGATCTCTCTGATTCAGAAGACCCTACTTCAGACATTGACACTGATAAATCAACTTATCTTTTTAAGATTACGTATATTCCTTCTTTGTTAAAAGAAATGTTGATAACTTTGGATATTGAGGAGTCTGGACCTCTTGATAATAAATCCAGTAAACAATTAAATTCTATTTATAAACCTCCTGTGGTTACTCCAGAGGGTTTTCCTGTTCCTGATGCTATTTCTGATATGATTGCTAAGGAATGGTCTAAGCCTGGTACTTCTTTTGTTCCTTCTTCAAGGTTTAAAAAGTTGTATCCTTTGCCAGTAGCTAAGTTAGAGTTTTGGCAAAAAGTTCCAAAGGTTGATGGGGCTATTTCTACTCTTGCTAAGCGTACTACTATTCCTATGGAAGATATTACCTCTTCTAAGGATCCTTTAGATAGGAAAATTGAATCTTATCGAAGGAAAGCTTATTTATATTCTGCCTATATTCTCAGACCTGCCATTTCTATGGCTGATGTTGAGGCTGCATCAACTTTTTGGTTGGGTAGCTTAGCACACTGGGAAAAAGATTCTGATTTGCATATCATTGTTAGTTTGCTTCAACATGCTAATCATTTTATCTGTGATGCTATTTTTGATATCATCAAGATTGATGTTAAATCTGTCTTTGGCTATTTTAGCTAGAAGAGCTTTATGGCTCAAATCATGGAATGCTGACATGCAGTGGCGTCACTAGGGTTGGTGTCACTCGGTGCGGTAAGTTATGGTGTCGCCCCCCTCCTCCCCCCAGAAAGCAGACACACACAAACACAAAAACATAGGCACACGGAGGCGGAGCGAACGGCCGACTAAGATGGCCGCAACTTGCTAAAGCTTCTAATGCAGACCGGGTGCTACATGATGTTAACAAGCTAAAAACCAGCTAAATTATGCAATAACTGATACGAATAAGCTAAGGAAGAAACCAGGACTGCAATGATACCTTCAGCAGCAAAAACGGATCATATTTGATGGATATCTCACGACGGGCCCACTCTAAGGCTCTAAAGTTGTGACAAAGGAGTTTCAAAAGGCAAGTCTGCGTGCTATGGCCCAAGCCCTACCTTCATAATAGAGTACAACTTTGCCGACAGCAGGTTTATCAGGAGCCGTTGCTCTATGTCTGACCTCTTAATACCTTGACTAAGTGACGGTTACATTAGCCAATATATACGCCCCGGTTAGACCCATGCCATCCTTTTACAGAATTATAACTAATCTATTACTGGACATATCTAAAGGTCCAATTATTCTGGGTGGTGATTTTAAGTTTCCTATGAATCCTGAGCTAGACACCTCAACTGGTAAATCTTATCTTCAGAAGAGAGTATTGAAAACCAACTGCTCTACACTACATTCTATCTCTTTATTTGACACTTGGAGAATAACTCATCCCATGCAAAGAGATTACACATTCTTTTCCCACCCCCAACACTCCTACTCTAGGTTGGATTACATAATGTGTACTTAGGCCTTTCTAACGAATTTGATCAGTTCAAGAATATTTCATACCCCCTGGTCTGATCACAGTATGGTTCTTACCGTTTTCCACTGGGCCCATAGGTCCAGAACCACTCTAAACTGGAGGCTAAACGAATCCATATTGACAAACCAAGAGACTATAGAGGACCTGCTTAATGCAACTGATGAATACTTCCTTATAAACAAACCAGAAGACACTTTCATTATAAATAATTGAGAGGCTTATAAATGCTACATCCGAGGCTTCCTGATTAAATATGCTGCAAAACAATGCAAACTTAAATCAACCCAATTCACACAATTAACCAATAATTTACATACAGCAGACATAACTCATCAAGAAGACCCAACCTCCCCCCAGAAACTATTGAATCTCACAATAGCGAGAGATGCCCTTAACCAGTATCTAGTCCAAAATGCACACCTGCGGGCCCTTACAACTAAAACGAAATTTTTCGCTGAGAGTAATAAAGCAGGCCGTCTATTGGCAAGGTCACTTAAGAAGAAAAAGTATAATTCCTTCAAAAGATCTATGACACACCCTTCGGGTGCCCTAGTTAACAAAAATAAGGAAATAGCAGATGCCTTCATTTCCTACTACTCCAAACTGTATAACCTAAACCCTCAAATGACCCCAGACAAACTTGGTAAAATTGAACAATATCTAGATACTCTGGAAATCCAGAAGCTCTCAGACGATGATAGAAAGTCATTAGATTCTCCTATAACTCTCAAGGAAGTTAATGTTACTATTAAGTCACTTCCTAATGGCAAGGCCCCTGGTCTAGATGGCCTAACTGCAAAATTTTATCAACTTCTTCAGTCCTGCTTAGGTCCACAGCTACACACCCTATTCACTTCTATAGATAAAGGAGAAGCTTTTTCCCAACCCTTTCTAGAGGCCCTCATTACTGTTATTCCGAAAGAGGATAAGTCTCCCACACAGACAGGAAATTATAGACCTATCTCACTGATAAACATTGATATTAAAATCTACGTTAAAATATTAGCCAACCGTATGAATACCATTTTACCGAATATAATACATCCCGACCAAGTCGGATTTGTTAGAGGGAGAGTTTTACACTCTCTTCAGGCTGCCCATGATGATGGGACCCAGCTGACGCTATTATCAACAGATGCAGAGATGGCTTTCAACAGGGTTGACTGGCACTTTATGTGGGGGGCCCTGTCGAGATTCGGCTTTTCTCAATCCTTTCTAACTAGAATCCAGGCACTCTACTCGGGACCTAGAGCTAGGGTTAGAGTAAATGGCACTATATCGCAATCATTCCTCATAACAAATGGCACCCGGCAGGGTTGCCCGCTCTCACCACTATTATTTGCTCTAACAATTGAGATTCTGGCCACACAAATTAGAAGTAATGAAGATATCCTTGGTATACAGTACAAGTCTCTTACCCAAAAATGTTGGCTGTTCGCAGACGATGTACTCTTTTCTTTACGATCCCCTTCTACTACACTACTGGCCCTGCTACAAACATTGAAGCAATATGGTCGTTTCCAATTTCTCTATTAATATGGAGAAGTCGGGAATAATGCTGCTGAATGCAGACGTTGAATTTACCTCATACCACACCGCATTTAAAATTACTGACCAGATTAAATATTTAGGATTACTGATTACAAAAAACCCCCAGGACCTTTATAACGCTAATTACATCTCTCTTCAAAGCTCAGTGAGGGTCCTCTTGGAAGGATGGCATAAACAGGGGCATCTGTCTTGGATGGGTAGGATAAATACTGTAAAAATGATGATAATACCAAAATATTTATATCTTTTCCAGACACTTCCGATGGCCCTACCAAATTCGTACCTAAGTACCCAGCAAAAGATGATCACTTTTTTCATTTGGTCATATAAAAACCTAGGGTCTCCCAAGACACAGTCTACCTGAGCAAAGAAGATGGGGGACTTAATGCTCCGCATCTCTTAAACTATTCCAGAGCTGTACACTTATCAAGAGTGATCTCTTGGAGTCAAGCCCACCCCTCACCATTGTGGGTTGCCATTGAGAGCTCATTATTAGGGATCAGTTGTATGAGAGACATTCCATGACTTCTTAAACCACATAGACCACCCCAGACATACCAGAACATGTACGTCAAAGCGACTCTAGATGTGTGGGATTACATGATCACACATATTTAGGGACTCACTACCCCGATATCTCCCTTGATCCCACTGTTAAATAATCAAATCTTTCTGCAACATACTTCCTTTGTACACGCCAACATCATAGAAAGCCTACATAATTTACCTATTTATTTGTTACTGGAATCAGGGGGAATTAAAGATAGATTATCTTTGCAAGAAGAGCTAGGCCCTCCCTTTCAAAACTGGTACTCATACCTACAAATTAGACATGCACTTAATAATAGCATACACAAGTCTGATATCCTTAGACCTCTAACACCATTTGAGCGAATATGTACAAATCCTGACTTTAAAAAGGCACATCTCTCCTTAACATACAAGCTACTTAAAGGAACGTTTCCTGACCGACGCCCTACATATATATTGAAGTGGCAAGCAGAAATCTCAGACAACATGACTGACAATGATTGGGGACGTGGTTTTCAGGCTACCCATTCAGCTTCCACTTTGCTACTTATATCAGAAATGAATGACAAAATCCTTTCACGTTGGTACCTGACACCGCACCGTCTCAGATGTATCTACCCTACAGCCTCTTCCTCCTGTTGGAGGCGTTGCGGCGAGGTGGGAACTATGACACACATATGGTGGTCTTGTCCTCTCCTCATGGGATTTTGGACTCAGGTGGAAAACAGTATCAACAGAATATTGAATACTCACATAACCCTAAAGCCTAGCCTTATCACTTTAAGCATTATAATTTCTTTTAAGTAATAAGTACAATGCTCACAATGACTACACAATATCACTTTTTCACATTATTTACTCATCACTCTCCTAGTTTCACTCACCCCCTTGTTTCATTTGTTCCCCCTTTTTTTATGCAGTACAAGTTTCTATTTAGCCTCACTTTAAGCATCGCAATCCCTTTTAGTTTATAAAGTTTAATGTGCAACATATGCTTATATTATAGCACCTCTTCACATTATTAAGCATCACCATTCATTTCCCATAAGCAGTTTCCAGCCAATGTCTTAATGGCTCTTGAATCACATAACCTTTCACCACACCTTATTCAAATTTATTTCACATGAGCGAATATTTATTTAAAATAAATTTTTTTTTCCTTTTCATCAAACAATAGTTGGTTCAACACCATGTTAGTATTCACCTTATTTCTATGTCACATCATAATACACTTATGATTCCACTTTATATAGAGTGTACATTGTCAAATTTTAAAATATATGGAATTTATCTGTACAGGATTCCTATAACCTTACGGAAATAATTTTTTATTTCCTCCTCGCATTTGCAACTATGTGCGCCTGCAAAAATGAATACACAAGGTAACAAATTCTTAAAATATATGCAAGTGAAAAACTATTAAGTAACTTTAACATGCTTTACTTCACAATCCGTATTCATTCATGAGAAACATAACAACCATGTTGTTTACACGCTGTCTCCGTAGTAACGAAAATGACGTCAACTATCCAGTGATTGACGTAGGCTCTACCAATGTGAATAGCAATCCCCAACCTATCAGAGGTGAAAGGTGGGACATACGAAGCCTATATATTTCCGGAAGTATGCCGGCCCGGGTTACCCCTCTGAGGATGCGTTAAGTGAAACGCTGCGTCAGGGGTCCTCGTGTTTTTTTAATTGCCTCTCTGTTTGAAAAACTATTTATGTTACTTTAGCTTAAAAATTATTACTTTAAAAACCATACTTAGTAATTTGTGGCTGTTTACAGTCACAAGCAGGTATATCCTGTTGCTCTCTTTAGCGTAAAAAATTGTGTAACTTTCTGGTCTTCAGAGCATAATGCTAGCTTTGGTATATCAGCTTAAATAAGATTTATTAAGTTTCTAGCTAATAATTGTGCAGCAACACAGAATATATATTATAGAGGGGGAGAGAATAGCAATATACTAGAAATCTGATACCTTGTACTTAGTATATGACATTATACTAGATATTTTGGGTTAGCCACTACAAGCTAACAGTCTATAACGTTGCAGCAAAACTTAAACACAGGCAGTGTGACAAGACACAATATTTCACACTGGAATAAAAGCTGGATAAATTAAGAATAATCCATTTATATATTTGGCACAGATCTTGTGAGCTTGTTGAACTTTACATAATTTATCATAATGTTGAATGACTATTACTAAATACTATAGCGTACAGTATCAGTAAATGCAGACTACAGCCAATCAAAACTAGTACATGCATGTTGACCCCCCTCATAATTGTAGACGGACTATTACATAGAAGCTAATCCAAACTCGACCGAATTACAAGACAACTAAGCAACATAGTTTTAGTTTTATACTGCAGTAACTCACTAAGTGATAACTCATATGAATAAGTGATATATACATAGATCAATATTCAGTTATGTGAAGCTTAACTCGTGAGTATTGGGTCTAGTTTTCTTGTTTAGACACATCTAACTAGAACCTTAATTTAAGCAATTAATAATCCAAAATCCTGAGCTGTGCTACACACATTACAATTTGTCATAACTTGAGAGCAAATTTACAAACTAAGACCTCAGTATTCAAGTGTAATGGGTATATAAAATACCAATATCCCTTTGTGGTAATCTAATAGATTGGCCATATATAAGGCCATATAGCCACAGGGAAGATTAACCGATATTTACACCCATAACATTATCAAGGTCTTATAATTGAATTACTAAGTATCCTATATATTAGATACTGTGATGGCTAAGTATTAAATAATTGCAACAGAGAGAGTGTTTTTAACATTTCGAAGGGTAGCATACACACATACTTCATGCTGTCTTTTTTATGAAATCAACTAATAAAGGTTATATTTTAAAATTGGGCATATTTTTCTGTCTCAAGTTCCAGTAACCGACCGAACTAAACTAAATAATTTAATTCAAGTGCAAACAAGCATTCTTTTTGGACTATCCTGCTCTCACAGCAGAGATAGCCCTTCTGTTGTAAAAATAAGTTTTCCCTATGCTTATGCACTGCTTCCTAAGTGTTCAGACATTAATCTAAAATTGCATTACTGTAAGCAAAAATTAAAGTTAAGAAACAAAACACTTAGGCAGAATACTCTTTAAAACCTCACAAATAAAGGTTCAAACTTTTCCTTATCACGTTAGTATCAACAGAATATTGAATACTCACATAACCCTAAAGCCTAGCCTTATCCTTCTCAATCACATGCCACCACTTCACTGTGCATACTGAACAAAACTACTTTAAATAATGTTGGCCTGTGCAAAAAGGTTAATTCCGAGACTCTGGAAGACCCAAACAGTCCCAACACATACACAGTGGGTGTCCGAGGTAGATCATATTTTAACACTTGAGAAACAGTATTTTTGTTATGTGGCAAACGGGACTTTATGGCGGATATTTCCTTCCTTTGGGAACAAGGCCTGCAGGCTATTAATTCACGTTAAGGTGGGTCTACTTACTTAGTTTTTGTCATAGAGGTAGTGACTATAACTTTCTCAGATCTAAACTCCCTACATATAACAAAATTACCGATAAAAGGTGTGTTCCCCATAACCCATCCCCCCTCCTTTCCTTTCCCTTCTCTTTATCCTGATCCTATAGCTAATTGACAACTATCTGGATATTGTTAGTGTGCCCATTCCCTCTCTTTCCTCTTCCTCTGTGCTGTTTTCCTTTTCTTTTCTTTTTCTTAATTAAAAAATGTTAAAATTCCATGGGCTATGCGATCACTTCTATATGTATTTTTACATTTTGTTATGTTGCAAGTATTTTGCTGTGAAATATGTAAACCCAATAAACATTATTTAAACAAAAAAAACACACAGGCACACACACATACAAACACTCAGTCAGACACAGTTAAAAACACACTCAGATGCACACACAAACACTCAGAAACACACGCAGATACACACACACAAACACTCAGGCACACTTATAGAAACACTCAGACACACACACAAAAGCACTCAGACACACACACACATACAAACACTCAGTCAGACACAGTTAAAAACACACTCAGATGCAAACACAAACACTCAGAAACACACGCAGACACACACACACAAACAGGCACACTTATAGAAACACTCAGACACACACACAAAAGCACTCAGACACACACATACAAAATATGTAAACTGCACTGCATTAATTATAAAGCTCATGCCTAGAGCTGCTCCCTGGCTCAGCAGAGCATCAAATGAAAGATAAACGGAGCACTCTCAAAATAAGTCACTAAAGAAAAGGTTTAGGCGCGCAATATCTTGTTCCAAGTCTGTCAGTGAACAGCCCGGGCCGCGTGCCTACCGCTTCTTATGGCCAAGCACCTCTGCTCTATAATCAGAGAGCAGGGTATTGCAGTGTTTCCTTATTTGGACAATATCTTGTTCCAAGTCTGTCAGTGAACAGCCCGGGCCACGTGCCTACCGCTTCTTATGGCCAAGCACCTCTGCTCTATAATCAGAGAGCAGGGTATTGCAGTGTTTCCTTATTTGGACAATATCTTGTTCCAAGTCTGTCAGTGCACAACCCCGGGCCGCATGCCTACTGCTTCTTATGGCCAAGCACCTCTGCTCTATAATCAGAGAGCAGGGTATTGCAGTGTTTCCTTATTTGGACAATATCTTGTTCCAAGTCTGTCAGTGCACAGCCCCGGGCCGCGTGCCTACCGCTTCTTATGGCCAAGCACCTCTGCTCTATAATCAGAGAGCAGGGTATTGCAGTGTTTCCTTATTTGGACAATATCTTGTTCCAAGTCTGTCAGTGCACAGCCCGGGCCGCGTGCCTAACGCTTCTTATGGCCAAGCACCTCTGCTCTATAATCAGAGAGCAGGGTATTGCAGTGTTTCCTTATTTGGACAATATCTTGTTCCAAGTCTGTCAGTGCACAACCCGGGCCGCGTGCCTAACGCTTCTTATGGCCAAGCACCTCTGCTCTATAATCAGAGAGCAGGGTATTGCAGTGTTTCCTTATTTGGACAATATCTTGTTCCAAGTCTGTCAGTGCACAGCCCGGGCCGCGTGCCTACCGCTTCTTATGGCCAAGCACCTCTGCTCTATAATCAGAGAGCAGGGTATTGCAGTGTTTCCTTATTTGGACAATATCTTGTTCCAAGTCTGTCAGTGCACAGCCCGGGCCGCGTGCCTACCGCTTCTTATGGCCAAGCACCTCTGCTCTATAATCAGAGAGCAGGGTATTGCAGTGTTTCCTTATTTGGACAATATCTTGTTCCAAGTCTGTCAGTGCACAACCCCGGGCCGCGTGCCTAACGCTTCTTATGGCCAAGCACCTCTGCTCTATAATCAGAGAGCAGGGTATTGCAGTGTTTCCTTATTTGGACAATATCTTGTTCCAAGTCTGTCAGTGCACAGCCCGGGCCGCGTGCCTACCGCTTCTTATGGCCAAGCACCTCTGCTCTATAATCAGAGAGCAGGGTATTGCGGTGTTTCCTTATTTGGACAATATCTTGTTCCAAGTCTGTCAGTGCACAGCCTGGGCCGCGTGCCTACTGCTTCTTATGGCCAAGCACCTCTGCTCTATAATCAGAGAGCAGGGTATTGCAGTGTTTCCTTATTTGGACAATATCTTGTTCCAAGTCTGTCAGTGCACAACCCGGGCCGTGTGCCTACCGCTTCTTATGGCCAAGCACCTCTGCTCTATAATCAGAGAGCAGGGTATTGCAGTGTTTCCTTATTTGGACAATATCTTGTTCCAAGTCTGTCAGTGAACAGCCCGGGCCACGTGCCTACCGCTTCTTATGGCCAAGCACCTCTGCTCTATACTCAGAGAGCAGGGTATTGCAGTGTTTCCTTATTTGGACAATATCTTGTTCCAAGTCTGTCAGTGCACAGCCCGGGCCGCGTGCCTACTGCTTCTTATGGCCAAGCACCTCTGCTCTATAATCAGAGAGCAGGGTATTGCAGTGTTTCCTTATTTGGACAATATCTTGTTCCAAGTCTGTCAGTGCACAACCCCGGGCCGCGTGCCTAACGCTTCTTATGGCCAAGCACCTCTGCTCTATAATCAGAAAGCAGGGTATTGCAGTGTTTCCTTATTTGGACAATATCTTGTTCCAAGTCTGTCAGTGCACAGCCCGGGCCGCGTGCCTACCGCTTCTTATGGCCAAGCACCTCTGCTCTATAATCAGAGAGCAAGGTATTGCAATGTTTCCTTATTTGGACAATATCTTGGTACTGGCTTGTTATGAGCTGCTTATTCTATTTTCATTATTTTATATGTCTAACCAAACTGTTCCTTTTCTTTTACTGAACTCTTCTCTGAAACTGCAGATATATTACTTCTGTATTTTCCAGCAATTCACTTATAACCTAATAAGCTACCTATCTGCATTTTTCTAACAACTTGCTTCTAACCTAATAAGTTACACAAACATATAACTTTGTTTTGGCTTTTTCTCATGGATTGTTTTCTAAATGTCTTAAAATCAAGGCCTCTTTGTCTAGTATTATTTTTCCAACCCAATTAGTATCTGGACAAATTCCAAGAAAGCATATCTTACTAATTATAACAGAGAACCTGTTTTTTTTTAGCAACCACTAATCACGTGAGATTTATTGGCCAATCATTATCAGCCAATTAGCTCTCTGCTTTGTAAGTTACTGTAATAGTATAAAAATGCATGTATATGAAAATGAGTTAGTCTTGTGTTACTGTGTTTTGTGCTGGGACTCTGTTGCAACAGTGTAATAAAGATTACCTCTCCTGAGGTGAGCCCTTGTTTGCTAAATATCTGGTCTGGACCTCTTTATTACACTGTTGCAACAGTGTAATAAAGATTACCTCTCCTGAGGTGAGCCCTTGTTTGCTAAATATCTGGTCTGGACCTCTTTATTACTGCACCTGAGATGAGCTCACTCACGACAGGCTCAATCTTTTCATTTAGAAGAATCTCACACAAATTAACTTGTGTTGTTTCTTCAAAGACATGGTTGGAGGATCAATTTACCAAAGAGTTTCTTGATTCCTCAGTCAAGGGTCACCTTTTTAGGTTTCCAGATAGATTCAGTGTCCATGATTCTGTCTTTAACAGAGTTTTCATATGAGACCTCAGCAGCTTTGCATGCTGAATCAGTGGTGCAGGGATTATACTCGGATATCACAATTGATATACTTAAATCCCAACATTCAACTCTCTCTGTCCTGGTGGTTTTACCATCATTGGATTCTTCAAGGGGCCTCTTTTGTTAATCCTTCCAGGACTGTGATTTCAACAGATGCAAGTCTTACAGGTTGGGGAGCTGTTTGGGGGTCTCTGACAGCACAAGGAGTTTGGAATCCTCAAGACGCGAGGTTACAAATCAATATTTTAGAACTCTGTGCTATTTTCAGGGCTCTTCAGGCTTGGCCTCTATTAAAGAAAGAATCATTTATTCGTTTTCAGACAGACAATATCACTACTGTTGCATATGTCAATCATCAGGGGGGGACTCGCAGTCCTTTAGCGATGAAATAAGTATCTCGGATACTTTCTTGGGCGGAATCCAATTCCTATCTAATTTCTGCAATGCATATCCCAGGTGTAGACAATTGGGAAGCAGATTATCTCAGTCGTCAGTCTTTACATTCAGGGGAGGGGTCTCTCCATCCAGATGTATTTTGTCAGATTGCACAGATGTTGGGTCTTCCCGAAATAGATCTGATGGCTTCCCATCTAAAAAAGAAGTTTCCCAGGTACCTTTCCAGGTCCAGAGATCCTCAGGCGGAGATGGTGGATGCGTTAGCAGTTCCTTGGTTTTACCAACCTGCTTACATTTTTCCGCCTCTAGTTCTAATTCCAAGGGTGATCTCCAAGATTATAATGGAACAATTGCATGTGTTTCTGTTAGCACCAGCATGGCCTCACAGGTTCTGGTACCTTGTCCGGAAGTCCAGTTGCCAACCTTCTGTCTCAAGGGCCATTTTTCCATCAGGATCTCAAATCACTAAATTTGAAAGTATGAGGATTGAACGCTTAGTGCTCAGTCATAGAGGTTTCTCTGACTCAGTGATTAATAGTATACTACAGGCTCGTAAGTCTGTTTCAAGGAAGATTTATTATTGGGTTTGGAAAACCTATATTTCATGGTGTTTTTCTCATAAGTTCTCTTGGCATTCTTTTAGAATTCCTAGAATTTTACAGTTTCTTCAGGATGGTTTGGATAAAGATTTGTCTGCAAGTACTTTGAAGGGACAAATATCTGCTCTTTCTGTTTTATTTCATGGAAAGATTGCTAAACTTCCTGATATTCACTGTTTTGTTCAGGCTTTGGTTCATATCAGGCCTGTTGTTAAATCAATCTCTCCTCCTTGGAGTCTTAATTTGGTTTTGAAGGTTTTGCAGGCTCCTCCTTTTGAGCCTATGCATTCTTTGGATATTAAATTGCCTTCTTGGAAAGTGTTGTTTCTTTTGGCTAGAAGAGTTTCTGAATTGTCTGCTCTCTCTTGTGAGTCTCCTTTTCTGATTTTTCATCAAGATAAGGCTGTTTTGCGGACTTCGTTTAAATTTCTTCCTAAGGTTGTGAATTCTAACAACATTAGTAGGGAAATTGTTGTTCCTTCCTTGTGTCCTAATCCTAAGAATACTCGTGAAATATCTTTGCATTCTTTGGATGTTGTAAGAGCTTTAAAATATTATGTCGAAGCTACTAAAGATTTCAGGAAGACTTCTAGTCTGTTGTTTTTTTCTGGTTCTAGAAAAGGTCAGAAAGCCTCTGCCATTTCTTTGGCATCTTGGTTAAAGCTTTTGATTCACAAAGCTTATTTGGAGGCAGGACAGTCTCCGCCTCATTCTAGCTTATTCTACTAGATCAGTCGCAACTTCTTGGGCTTTTAAGAATGAAGCTTCAGTTGATCAGATTTGCAAAGCAGCAACTTGGTCTTCTTTGTATACATTTACTTAAAATACCATGTATTTGCTTCTTCTGAAGCAGTCTTTGGTATAAAAGTTCTTCAGGCAGCTGTCTCGGTTTGATTCTACTGCCTATGATTTGAGGGTTTTTCTTTTAAATTTATAAGAAAAACATTTTTTGTGGATTTATTTTTTTCTGCGGAAATAGGCTGTTTTTATCCCTCCCTCTCTAGTGACTCTTCTGTGGTCTTCCACATTTTGGGTATTTCTATCCCATATGTCTCTAGCTCATGGACTCTTGCCAATTACATAAAAAAAAAACATGTTATGTAAGAACTTACCTGATAAATTAATTTCTTTCATATTGGCAAGAGTCCATGAGGCTCACCCTTTTTATGGTGGTTATGATTTTTGTATAAAAGCACAATTTTTATTCCAGTTCCTCTTTTTTGTATGTTTTTTTTACTCCTTATTTTGTCACCCCACTACTTGACCTATGTGAAGTTGGCACCCCATGTTTGGAAAAACTGAATTAAAATATACCATTCGTTTGTGCTGCGTTTGTGCTAATTTGCGCTGCAAAAACGAACGTGTTTGCCGGTTTGGTTTAGGAGATATTGCACATTAATTTTTTTTGAAAACCCGCCCACTTTGCACCCCATGTTATGCCATTTTAAAATAAATATACCATTCATTTGTGCTGCGTTTGTGCTGATTTGTGCCACAAAAACGAACGTTTGTGCCGGTTTGGTTTTGGAGATATTACGCATTATATTTGCTGAAACTCCGCCCACTTTGCACCTAATGTTATGCAATTTTAAAAACAAATATACCATTTGTTTGTGCTGCGTTTGTGCTCATTTGTGCTGCAAAAACAAACGTTTGTGCCGTTTTGGTTTCGGAGATATAACGCATTATTTTTTATGAAACCCTGCCCACTTTGCACCCCATGTTATTCAATTTTAAAAACAAATATGCCAATCGTTTGTCCTGATTTGTGCCGCAAAAATGAACGTGTTTGCCGGTATGATTTAGGAGATATTGCGCATTATTTTTTTATGAAACCCCACCCACTTTGCACCCCATGTTATGCAATTTTAAAAATAAATATAAAATTTGTTTGTGCTGCATTTGTGCCGCAAAAACGAACGTTTGTGCCGGTTCGGTTTCTGAGATAATGGACATTCAAGATGTTTAGATTATGTAAACTCAAGCACCGCCCACTTTGCACCCATGTTATAAAATTTAAAAAACAAAAATCCCATTTGTTTGTGCTGATTTGTGCCACAAAAAGAAATGTTTGTGTCGATTTGGTTTCGAAGATACTGCATATTATATGTTACCAATCCTCACTGACTTTACACTTTATGTTATTAAATGTTACATACAACTCTATTCATTTGTTCCCTGTTTGTGCCGAATTGGTGGATATTACACATAATATTTTAGTTAAAGGGACAGTCAACACCAGAATTTTTGTTGTTTAAAAAGAAAGATAATCCCTTTATTACCCATTCCACAGTTTTGCATAACCAACACAGTTATAATAATACACGTTTTACCTCTGTAATTATCTTGTATCTAAGCCTCTGCTGACTGCCCCTTATTTCAGTTCTTTTGACAGACATGCAGTTTAGCCAATCAGTGCTTACTCCTAGGTCACTTTACGTGCATGAGCTCAATGTTATCTATATGAAACATGTGAACTAATGTGGTCAAAATGTATTCAGATTAGAGGCAGTCTTCAAGGTCTAAGAAATTAGCATATGAACCTCCTTGGTTTAGCTTTCAAATAAGAATACCAAGAGATCAAAGCAAAATTGGTGATAAAAGTAAATTGGGAAGTTGTTTAAAATTGCATGCCCTATTTAAATCATGAAAGATTTTTTTGGACTTGACTGTCCCTTTAATCTGTTTAGTTTTGCCTACTGAGATATTACACGTTAGGACATGTATCCTCAGTCTGCAACCAGTAATTAATTGTAAATAAAAATACACTATTGTGCTGGATAGAGACAATTTGGGGATGTTTTTTTAAGGGAAATATAGAACACCAGTAATTAAAGGGACATTATACACTCATTTTTTCTTTGCATAAATGTTTTGTAGATGATCTATATATACATGCGGTGCAAAGTGGGCAGAGTTTCAGCAAATATAATGCGTAATATCTCTGAAACCAAACTGGTACCAACGTTCATTTTTGCGGCACAAATCAGCACAAACCCAGCACAAACAAATGGTATATTTGTTTTTAAAACTGCATAACATGGGGTGCAAAGTGGGCGGGGTTTCATAAAAAAATAATGCGCAATATCTCCTAAACCAAACCGGCACAAACGTTCGTTTTTGCGGCACAAAAGCAGCACAAACGAACAGTATATTTTAATTCAGTTTTTACAAACATGGGGTGCCAACTTCTCATAGGTCACTACTTGGCTATTCGTTAAACTGAATTGTGGGTGTGGTGGGGGGTGTATTTATAAACATTTTGAGGTTTGGGGAACTTTGCCCCTCCTGGTAGGATTGTATATCCCATACGTCACTAGCTCATGGACTCTTGCCAATATGAAAGAAATGAATTTATCAGGTAAGTTCTTACATAAATCATGTTTTCTTTCATGTAATTAGCAAGAGTCCATGAGCTAGTGACGTATGGGATATACAATCCTACCAGGAGGGTCAAAGTTTCCCAAACCTCAAAATGCCTACAAATACACCCCTCACCACACCCACAATTCAGTTTTACAAACTTTGCCTCCCGTGGAGGTGGTGAAGTAAGTTTGTGCTCTAATCTTCCTGATATTCATTGTTTTGTTCAGGCTTTGGTTCGTATCAAACCTGTCATTAAGTCAATTTCTCCTCCTTGGAGTTTGAATTTGGTTCTGGGAGCTCTACAAGCTCCTCCTTTGAACCTATGCATTCTCTGGATATTAAATTACTTTCTTGGAAAGTTTTGTTTCTTTTGGCCATCTCTTCTGCTAGAAGAGTTTCTGAGCTATCTGCTCTTTATTGTGAATCTCCTTTTCTGATTTTTCATCAGGATAAGGCAGTGTTGCAAACTTCTTTTGAATTTTTACCTAAGGTTGTGAATTCTAACAACATTAGTAGAGAAATTGTGGTTCCTTCATTGTGTCCTAATCCTAAGAATTCTAAGGAAAGATCGTTGCATTCTTTGGATGTAGTTAGAGCTTTGAAATATTATGTTGAAGCTACTAAAGATTTCCGAAAGACTTCTAGTCTATTTGTTATCTTTTCTGGTTCCAGGAAAGGTCAGAAGGCCTCTGCCATTTCTTTGGCGTCTTGGTTAAAGTCTTTGATTCATCATGCTTTTGTCGAGTCGGGTAGAACTCCACCTCAAAGGATTACAGCTCATTCTACTAGGTCAGTTTCTACTTCCTGGGCGTTTAGGAATGAAGCTTCTGTTGATCAGATTTGCAAAGCAGCAACTTGGTCTTCTTTGCATACTTTTACTAAATTCTACCATTTTTATGTATTTTCTTCTTCTGAAGCAGTTTTTGGTAGAAAAGTACTTCAGGCAGCTGTTTCAGTTTGATTCTTCTGCTTATAATTTCAGTATTTTTTTCATTATAAAAATTGAAACTTTTTTGATTTGGGTGTCGATTTCTTTCAGCGGAATTGGCTGTCTTTATTTTATCCCTCCCTCTCTAGTGACTCTTGCGTGGAAGTTCCACATCTTGGGTATTTATTATCCCATACGTCACTAGCTCATGGACTCTTGCTAATTACATGAAAGAAAACATAATTTATTTAAGAACTTACCTGATAAATTCATTTCTTTCATATTAGCAAGAGTCCATGAGGCCCACCCTTTTTTGTGGTGGTTATGATTTTTTTGTATAAAGCACAATTATTCCAATTCCTTATTTTTTATGCTTTCGCACTTTTTTCTTATCACCCCACTTCTTGGCTATTCGTTAAATTGATTTGTGGGTGTGGTGAGGGGTGTATTTATAGGCATTTTGAGGTTTGGGAAACTTTGCCCCTCCTGGTAGGATTGTATATCCCATACGTCACTAACTCATGGACTCTTGCCAATATGAAAGAAATGAATTTATCAGGTAAGTTCTTACATAAATTATGTTTTTCTTGCAACCCAACCATACATTTGTGGAGAATATTTGATATTGTTGTCACATGCACACAATGACCATAATATCCTGCAACTGCTTCAGAGTTGCTGTGGGCCTCTTGGTAGCCTCTCTAACCAGTTTCCTCCAGGCTCTTTCATCCAGTTTGGAGCGACGTCCTGATCCAGAAAAGGTCTGTGTTGTACCAAATACCTTCCGCTTCTTAATAATAAACTTCACTGTGCTTCCAGGCATTGATAAAGCCTTTAATATATTCTTGTATCCATCTCCTGACTTGTGCCTGTCCACAGCATTATCCCAGAGATCTTTTGACAGTGCCTTGCCAACCATAGTTGTTTGGTTCAGTTGCACTCCAGGGACTGAGATGCTCCAGAAAAGCTCTTTTCATTCTGAGATAATCAATATGCCCACAGCTGATCACAGTTGAAGGTAAAATGGCTTTGTGTGTGCCGTTGAGAAGGTGATTAGCTACACCTGATTGAGTTTACAAGTAATTTTAGGAGGGGTTGATCCTTTTTCCAACTCAGTGATTGTTTTTCAATTGTCTTTATTTTTGCCTGACATGTTGGAGTTATATCTTTCACTTGGATGTTATAAGTTGCACTGCCTAATTACAACTGGATAAACAAAAACTGTGTCTGTCTTTATTTCAGACTTCAAAGCAACAGAATGTGATTATTTTCAAGGGGGGTGATTCTTTTCAATACCCACTGTATGTGTAAAATGCTTGCAATATTAATTCCTTGTGACAGCAGAATCAATGTTATTTTTAATTTGAAAATTTCTTTGGTTTTAATATTTTGGCTCCAGTTTACAAAACCCTCTTCAGTCACTAAATAAATAGAAAATGTTAAATGTATTGCTCACACAAGATATTCAACGCTGAAAAGGCAAAGGCAGTAGTGGTTACTGGAGCTTATAGATCAAAATGAAAAATATTTAGTTGTAAAACGGTACTATTCAATACACAGTGAACACTGCAACAGATATGATGAAGTGTAATCACAGGACAGAGTCAGATAACAGCGCTGCGGAATCTGTTGGCGCTCTACAAATACCTGATAATAATAACATGTAAAATACAAATGATTTGGAGCCTTGTGTGCTTTATGACGTTTGGAGTCGCATAGCATTTTTTTCTACATACCTTGGTGAGCACGTGAGCAGCAGAGAGTTACACTAGTGGTAACAGAACTATCAGGACTGCTAAGATATGCTTGTTTTATCTATTATCTCCATATGTATGTGCACTTGTTTGTTCAATAAATGATATAGCCCCTGTGAATCGGAGTTGCACTTGATTTTGGTTACCCTTTGCAAATGTATTACTATCTTAATCTCTCATCCAGTACTAACCAGTCAATCCATATTTTCCCAGTATAACTAATCCATTCTCATTTTTTAACTAAAATTACCAGTTCTTTCTCTTTCTTATCAGTATAACAGTCTAGCTCCACATCTCTCTCTCCTAGTACAATAATATTATCCTCATCTCTCTCCCCTAGTACAAACATCCTATCCTCATCTCTACTGGTGTTACCACCCTATCCTCATCTCTACTGGTGTTACCACTCTATCCTCATCTCTATACCGGTATAATCATTCTATCCTCATCTCTACTGGTGTTACCACCCTATCCTCATCTCTATACCGGTATAATCATCCTATCCTCATCTCTCTACTGGTGTTACCACCCTATCCTCATCTCTATACCAGTATAATCATTCTATCCTCATCTCTACTGCTGTTACCACCCTATCCTCATCTCTATACCAGTATAATCATCCTATCCTCATCTCTCTACTGGTGTTACCACCCTATCCTCATCTCTATACCGGTATAATCATTCTATCCTCATCTCTCTACTGGTGTAACCATCCTATCCTCATCTCTATGCCGGTATAATCATTCTATCCTCATCTCTATGTCGGTATAATCATTCTATCCTCATCTCTATACCGGTATAATCATTCTATCCTCATCTCTATACTGGTATAATCATTCTATCCTCAACTCTCTACCAGTGTAACCATCCTGTCCTCATCTCTATACCGGTATAATCATTCTATCATCATCTCTCTACTGGTGTAACCATCCTATCCTCATCTCTATGCCGGTATAATCATTCTATCCTCATCTCTATACCGGTATAATCATTCTATCCTCATCTCTATACTGGTATAATCATTCTATCCTCATCTCTATACTGGTATAATAATTATATCCTCAACTCTCTACCAGTGTAACCATCCTGTCCTCATCTCTATACCGGTATAATCATTCTATCCTCATCTCTCTACTGGTGTAACCATCCTATCCTCATCTCTATGCCAGTATAATCATTCTATCCTCATCTCTATGCCGGTATAATCATTCTATCCTCATCTCTATACCGTTATAATCATTCCATCCTCATCTCTCTACCGGTGTAACCATTCTATCCTCATCTCTATACCGGTATAATCATCCTATCCTCATCTCTCTACTGGTGTTACCACCCTATCCTCATCTCTTTACCAGTATAATCATTCATCCTCATCTCTCTACCAGTGTAACCATCCTATCCTCATCTCTATACCGGTATAATCATCCTATCCTCATCTCTCTACTGGTGTTACCACCCTATCCTCATCTCTATGCCGGTATAACCATTCTATCCTCATCTCCATACCGGTATAATCATTCTATCCTCATCTCCATACCGGTATAATCATTCTATCCTCATCTCTCTCCCCTAGTACAAACATCCTATCCTCATCTCTACTGGTGTTACCACCCTATCCTCATCTCTATATCGGTATAATCATCTTATCCTCATCTCTCTACTGGCGTTGCCACCATATCCTCATCTCTATACCGGTATAATCATTATATCCTCATCTCTCTACCAGTGTAACCATCCTATCCTCATCTCTGTACCGGTATAATCATTCTATCCTCATCTCTATACTGGCATAATCATTCTATCCTCATCTCTCTACTGGTGTTACCACCCTATCCTCATCTCTCTACTGGTGTTACCACCCTATCCTCAACTCTATACCAGTATAATCATTCTATCCTCATCTCTCTACCAGTGTAACCATCCTATCCTCATCTCTATACCGGTATAATCATTCTATCCTCATCTCTCTACCAGTGTAACCATCCTATTCTCATCTCTATACCGGTATAATCATCCTATCCTCATCTCTATGCCGGTATAATCATTCTATCCTCATCTCTATGCCGGTATAATCATTCTATCCTCATCTCTCTACTGGTGTTACCACCCTATCCTCATCTCTATGCCGGTATAATCATTCTATCCTCATCTCTCTACTGGTGTAACCATCCATTCCTCATCTCTATACCGGTATAATCATTCTATCCTCATCTCTCTACCAGCGTAACCATCCTATCCTCATCTCTATACCGGTATAATCATTCTATCCTCATCTCTCTACCAGCGTAACCATCCTATCCTCATCTCTATACCGGTATAATCATTCTATCCTCATCTCTATGCCGGTATAATCATTCTATCCTCATCTCTCTACTGATGTTACCACCCTATCCTCATCTTTATGCCTGTATAACCATCCTATCCTCATCTCTATACCGGTATAATCATTCTATCCTCATTTCTCTACTGGTGTTACCACCCTATCCTCATCTCTATGCCAGTATAATCATTCTATCCTCATCTCTCTACTGGTGTTACCACCCTATCCTCATCTCTATACCAGTATAATCATTCTATCCTCATCTCTCTACTGGCGTTACCATCCTATCCTCATCTCTATGCCGGTATAATCATTCTATCCTCATCTTTCTACTGGTGTTACCACCCTATCCTCATCTCTATACGGGTACAACCATTCTATCCTCATCTCTCTACTGGTGTTACCACCCTATCCTCATCTCTATGCCAGTATAATCATTCTATCCTCATCTCTATACCGGTATAATCATCCTATCCTCATCTTTATGCCGGTATAATCATCCTATCCTCATCTCTATGCCAGTATAATCATCCTATCCTCATCTCTATACCGGTATAATCATCCTATCCTCATCTCTATGCCGGTATAATCATTCTATCCTCATCTCTCTACTGGTGTTACCACCCTATCCTCATCTCTATGCCGGTATAATCATTCTATCCTCATCTCTCTACTGGTGTTACCACCCTATCCTCATCTCTATGCCGGTATAATCCTTCTATCCTCATCTCTCTACTGATGTTACCACCCTATGCTCATCTTTATGCCTGTATAACCATCCTATCCTCATCTCTATACCGGTATAATCATTCTATCCTCATTTCTCTACTGGTGTTACCACCCTATCCTCATCTCTATACCAGTATAATCATTCTATTCTCATCTCTCTACTGGCGTTACCATCCTATCCTCATCTCTATGCCGGTATAATCATCCTATCCTCATCTATCTACTGGTGTTACCACCCTATCCTCATCTTTATGCCGGTATAATCATTCTATACTCATCTCTCTACTGGTGTTACCACCCTATCCTCATCTCTATACCAGTATAATCATGCTATCATAATCTCTCTACCGGTGTAACCATCATATCCTCATCTCTCTACTGGTGTTACCACCCTATCCTCATCTCTATACCAGTATAATCATCCTATCCTCATCTCTATACCAGTGTAACCATCCTTTCCTCATCTCTATACCGGTATAATCATTCTATCCTCATCTCTCTAGCGGTATAATCATTCTATGCTCATCTTTCCAGCGGTACAACCATCCATCCTATCCTCATCTCTCTACTGGTGTTACCACCCTATCCTCATCTCTATGCCGGTATAATCATTCTATCCTCATCTCTCTACTGGTGTTACCACCCTATCCTCATCTCTATACCGGTATAATCATTCTATCCTCATATCTCTAGCGGTATAATCATTCTATCCTCATCTCTCTAGTGGTATAATCATTCTATGCTCATCTCTCTAGCGGTACAACCATCCATACTATCCTCATCTCTCTACTGGTGTTACCACCCTATCCTTATCTCTATGCCGGTATAATCATTCTATCCTCCTCTCTCTACTGGTGTTACCACCCTATTCTCATCTCTGTACCAGTATAATCATCCTATCCTCATCTCTATGCCGGTATAATCATCCTATCCTAATCTCTCTACTGGTTTTACCACCCTATCCTCATCTCTATGCCAGTATAATCATTCTATCCTCCTCTCTCTACTGGTGTTACCACCCTATCCTCATCTCTATACCGGTATAATCATCCTATCCTCATCTCTATGCCGGTATAATAATCCTATCCTCATCTCTATGCCGGTATAATCATCCTATCCTCATCTCTCTACCAGTGTAACCATCCTATCCTCATCTATCTACTGGTGTTACCGCCCTATTCTCATCTCTATACCGGTATAATCATCCTTTCCTCATCTCTCAACTGGTGTTACCACCCTATCCTCATCTCTATACCGGTATAATCATCCTATCCTCATCTCTCTACTGGTTTTACCACCCTATTGTCATCTCTATGCCGGTATAATCATTCTATCCTCATTTTGTTAGCGGTATAATCATTCTATCCTCATCTTTCTAGCGGTATAACCATTCTATCCTCATCTCTCTACCGGTATAACCATCCATCCTATCCTCATCTCTCTACTGGTGTTACCACCCTATCCTCATCTCTATACCGGTATAATCATCCTTTCCTCATCTCTCTACTGGTGTTACCACACTATCCTCATCTCTATACCGGTATAATCATTCTATCATCATCTCTCTACTGGTGTTACCACCCTATCATCATCTCTATACCGGTATAATCATTCTATCCTCATCTCTCTACTGGTGTTACCACCCTATCCTCATCTCCATGCCGGTATAATCATCCTATCCTCATCTCTCTACTGGTGTTACCACCCTATCCTCATCTCTATGCCGGTATAATCATCCTATCCTCATCTCTCTACTGGTGTTACCATCCTATCCTCATCTCTATACTGGTATAATCACCCTATCCTCATCTCTCGACTGGTTTTACCACCCTATCCTCATCTCTATACTGGTATAATCACCCTATCCTCATCTCTCAGCTGTTGTTACCACCCTATCCTCATCTCTATACCGGTATAATCATTCTATCCTCATCTCTCTCCCCTAGTACAAACATCCTATCCTCATCTCTCTACCAGTGTTACCATTCTATTCTCATCTCTATACCGGTATAATCATTCTATCCTCATCTCTCTACTGGTGTTACCACCCTATCCTCATTTCTATACCAGTATAATCATCCTATCTTCATCTCTATGCCGGTATAATCATCCTATCCTCATCTCTATGCCGGTATAATCATCCTATCCTCATCTCTCTACCAGTGTAACCATCCTATCCTCATCTCTCTACTGGTGTTACTGCCCTATTCTCATCTCTATACCGGTATAATCATCCTTTCCTCATCTCTCAACTGGTGTTACCACCCTATCCTCATCTCTATACCGGTATAATCATCCCATCCTCATCTCTCTACCAGTGTAACCATCCTATCCTCATCTCTCTACTGGTGTTACAACCCTATCCTCATCTCTATACTGGTATAATCATTCTATCCTCATCTCTCTACTGGTGTTACCACCCTATCCTCCTCTCTATGCCGGTATAATCATCCTATCCTCATCTCTCTACTGGTGTTACCACCCTATCCTCATTTCTATACCGGTATAATCATCCTATCTTCATCTCTATGCCGGTATAATCATCCTATCCTCATCTCTATGCCGGTATAATCATCCTATCCTCATCTCTCTACCAGTGTAACCATCCTATCCTCATCTCTCTACTGGTGTTACCGCCCTATTCTCATCTCTATACCGGTATAATCATCCTTTCCTCATCTCTCAACTGGTGTTACCACCCTATCCTCATCTCTATACCGGTATAATCATCCTATTCTCATCTCTATACCGGTATAAACATCCTATCCTCATCTCTCTACTGGTGTTACCACCCTATCCTCATCTCTATACCGGTATAATCATCCTATCCTCATCTCTCTACTGGTGTTACCACCCTATCCTCATCTCTATACCGGTATAATCATCCTTTCGTCATCTCTCAACTGTTATTACCACCCTATCCTCATCTCTATACCGGTATAATCATTCTATCCTCATCTCTCCACTGGTGTTACCACCCTATCCTCATCTCTATACCGGTATAATCATCCTATCCTCATCTCTCTACTGGTGTTACCACCCTATCCTCATCTCTATACCGGTATAATCATTCTATCCTCATCTCTCTACTGGTGTAACCATCCTATCCTTTTCTCTATGCCGGTATAATCATCCTGTGACAAAACCAATCTCGCCACTGTACATTGGAGGGCCTGTTATGGAACATTCTTTGGGCTGGAGGTACATGGGCTTAAGGATACCCAGAGACTGCATGGAAATATGGAATTTTATATGCTGGACACCCCATGTACTTTCATACCTCTGTCTTATGTCTATGTCACCCTGTATCCATAAATACAGGATGGGTACAGGGTGTGAGTGCCCCTTGTGGGAGCAATTGTGACTCTATAAGCAAAGTGGGCATAAAAGACTTTATAGCTAATAAGAACTGTTCCTATATTCTGTAATAAGATGTATTCTATGTATGTTTAAGATCTGATTGTGTCTCAGGAGTCTGTCTGGGTAAACTGATTGTGTCCTTGTGTGATTATGTTAACTAGACTGCCCAACATCAGATTGTCTGAGTAAACGTTCTTCCCTAGTTAATTAACTTAATATGTTAATCTGTTTTACCTGTGAATAGACAATTGTTTGATGCATTGTTCATATGTTTGCTTTACTGTTAAACCAATGCCCTTTGTAACCTGAAGCGAGGGTGTATAAATCTGTGTGCTGCCTTCAAATAAAGCAGACATTCTGTTTTAAACCTGAAACTGGCTGGGTTGTGAATTGCTGATTCCCTATGCAGGACATTGTTCATCTGGTATTAACCCTTGGTACACAGTGGGTACCGTAACATTGGTGGCAGCGACGGAATGAACCTTATCGCCCAGAAGAGCAACTACACAAGCCAGTAACCTCAGGAAGAGGGGGATTATTACAATACTGACTAAGATGGAAAAGAGAAAAGTAAATTTTGCAGCTTTTAAAAACTTCCTGGAAACAGAAGGAGAGATTGATGGGTACCTTGCGGATTTTGAGAGGCAATGTGCACTACACAAGGTACCCGCAGAGGACTGGGTCACGATATTATCTGGAAAATTATCCGGCCGGGCCAGAGAGGCTTTTCGGGCCATTCCAGATGAGGAAGTCAGGGATTATAATACTGTAAAAGAGGCTCTGCTCTCCAGGTATGCGGTTACACCGGAGGCATACCGGAGGCGGTTCAGAGACACTGTTAAATTAGCTGGAGATTCCTACCTTGAGTGGGCATGTAAGGTGCACCGCACAGCAGCTCACTGGATAGCGGGGTGCCAAGCCATATCTGGGGAAGAGGTGCTGCAGCTATTCCTGTTGGAACATTGCTTCGACAAGTTACCCGCAGGAGTTCGAGAGTGGGTTCGGGACCGTAAACCCTCCACCCTGCAGGAAGCGGCTCGCTTGGCAGATGAGTATACGGATGCCCGCAAACTGGACACTGCTACCACTAAGCCCCCTGCTAGAGTGGAGTACAGACCCCCAGTCACCCCAGCAGCTGCCAGTTACCAAACCCCGGCGCACCGCTATACCACACGGCCTCCGGCCACGAACTACCCTCAGAGAGCCCTGTTCAATTTGCGGTGCTACTCACAACCTATTCGGTGCTTTAGATGTAAGCAACTAGGGCACAAAAGACCAGAGTGTCCCCTAAACGCAGCGAACCAAGCGCAGTCCTGGAGAAGACCCGCCGGCGGAATCCCACGTAATCCTCAGCCTGCGGCCCGCTACGTAGAGGCGCAAGAATGCTGGAGCATCCTACATGAGGCAGACCTTGTGCAAGCTGCCCACCGGAATAACCGGCAACTGGTTAAAGTGAATGGGAAGAAGGTCAGTGGTCTACGGGATACTGGTGCTACCATGACCTTGCTTCAAAAGAACTTGGTGTCTGAGAAACAGTACACTGGAGACACTGTGGCTGTGAGGGTAGCAGGGGGCGATGTGTTCAGCCTACCTGTTGCCAGGGTACATTTGGATTGGGGAGTGGGCGCTAGACCTGTGAATGTGGGGGTCAAGAAGGACTTACCTGCTGATGTTCTTCTTGGAAATGACTTGGCCCCCCTTGTTTCTGCCTACGCTCCTATGGGTCCCGCTGATGTTAACTCTGTGACTACCCGTGCCCAGATCCATGCAGCAGAGACTGACCCACCTGCTGCTAAGCCCCAGGACGATGAGCTCAGTAAATCTCTATCCGCTATTGATATGTGGAGGTCCCGTTACAATGCGCTGATGAAGGAGAAGAGGAGCGCAGAGGAAAAAGCACGTTTAGAACGTGAATCTCTGCTAGACAAGCTGCACCGACAGACTGCAGAAAACACCAGCTTGAGAGTGGAACATGAAACATTAAAGACAAACTTAGTGACACTGGAGGAGAAGCTGACGCTGGCTCATAGTGAGGTGCAGCAACTCAAGGGCACCCTATGTCAGTATGAAGGGATTGTGGATACCTATAAAGAGCAGGTACAGAAAACTCGTAAAGGAGCTGATGGGATTTTGAAGGACTGTTTGGCCCTGGTCTGGGCACTGAGGAATTTGAACCCTTGTTTGTATGGACAGGAATTCTCTCTCATAACGGGAATACAGATGGATTGTCCCAGCAAACTGACATGCCTACCAGGCGCTCTGGTGGTATATGCCACAGTATATACCCTGGACAGCCGAGCATGACAAACCAGAGGGAGAGGAGTTTGATGGTCCTGTCCCCCAGCAACACGGCTGTTTAGCCAAAGGGGAGACGATTGGTCTCCCCCTCCAGCAGCACAGCTATGTATCCGAAGGGGAGACAGTCGGTCTTCCCCTCCAGCAACCAGGCTCCCACCAGGCTACTTCCATGGTAGTGCTGGCACCCGGGCAGAGTACAGCTGGTCTCTGCCCACCTCGCAAACCCACCAATTCAGCGTACCAGTCCCCCACACAGCTGTGGTGAGGCACCTGGACATGGACAAGTTTTCCCCGTACTCAGGTGTAGTAACCATTTATTGTGGGTGGGCTGTACTACTAATTGTGTTTTATGGGTGGGTTGCTGGACTAACCAGGGCACTGACCGGCAGGAGGTCAGATACCCTGTTAGTCTGTTTGGAAAAGGGGAGAGATGTGACAAAACCAATCTCGCCACTGTACATTGGAGGGCCTGTTATGGAACATTCTTTGGGCTGGAGGTACATGGGCTTAAGGATACCCAGAGACTGCATGGAAATATGGAATTTTATATGCTGGACACCCCATGTACTTTCATACCTCTGTCTTATGTCTATGTCACCCTGTATCCATAAATACAGGATGGGTACAGGGTGTGAGTGCCCCTTGTGGGAGCAATTGTGACTCTATAAGCAAAGTGGGCATAAAAGACTTTATAGCTAATAAGAACTGTTCCTATATTCTGTAATAAGATGTATTCTATGTATGTTTAAGATCTGATTGTGTCTCAGGAGTCTGTCTGGGTAAACTGATTGTGTCCTTGTGTGATTATGTTAACTAGACTGCCCAACATCAGATTGTCTGAGTAAACGTTCTTCCCTAGTTAATTAACTTAATATGTTAATCTGTTTTACCTGTGAATAGACAATTGTTTGATGCATTGTTCATATGTTTGCTTTACTGTTAAACCAATGCCCTTTGTAACCTGAAGCGAGGGTGTATAAATCTGTGTGCTGCCTTCAAATAAAGCAGACATTCTGTTTTAAACCTGAAACTGGCTGGGTTGTGAATTGCTGATTCCCTATGCAGGACATTGTTCATCTGGTATTAACCCTTGGTACACAGTGGGTACCGTAACACATCCTTTCCTCATCTCTCTACTGTTGTTACCACCCTATCCTCATCTGTCCACTGGTGTTACCACCCTATCCTCATCTCTATCCCGGTATAATCATCCTATCCTCATCTCTATGCCGTTATAATCATCCTATCCTCATCTCTCTACTGGTGTTACCACCCTATCCTCATCTCTATGCCGGTATAATCATCCTTTCCTCATCTCTCTACTGGTGTTACCACCCTATCCTCATCTCTATACCGGTATAATCATTCTATCATCATCTCTCTACTGGTGTTACCACCCTATCCTCATCTCTATACCAGGATAATCATTCTATCCTCATGTCTCTACTGGTGTTACCACCCTATCCTCATCTCTATGCCGGTATAATCATCCTATCCTCATCTCTCTACTGGTGTTACCACCCTATCCTCATCTCTATGCCGGTATAATCATCCTATCCTCATCTCTCTACTGGTGTTACCATCCTATCCTCATCTCTATACTGGTATAATCACCCTATCCTCATCTCTCGTCTGGTTTTACCACCCTATCCTCATCTCTATACCGGTATAATCACCCTATCCTCATCTCTCAGCTGTTGTTACCACCCTATCCTCATCTCTATACCGGTATAATCATTCTATCCTCATCTCTCTCCCCTAGTACAAACATCCTATCCTCATCTCTCTACCAGTGTTACCATTCTATCCTCATCTCTATACCGGTATAATCATTCTATCCTCATCTCTCTACTGGTGTTACCACCCTATCCTCATTTCTATACCGGTATAATCATCCTATCCTCATCTCTCTACCAGTGTAACCATCCTATCCTCATCTCTCTACTGGTGTTACAACCCTATCCTCATCTCTATACTGGTATAATCATTCTATCCTCATCTCTCTACTGGTGTTACCACCCTATCCTCATCTCTATGCCGGTATAATCATCCTATCCTCATCTCTCTACTGGTGTTACCACCCTATCCTCATTTCTATACCAGTATAATCATCCTATCCTCATCTCTATGCCGGTATAATCATCCTATCCTCATCTCTATGCCGGTATAATCATCCTATCCTCATTTCTCTACCAGTGTAACCATCCTATCCTCATCTCTATACCGGTATAATCATCCTTTCCTCATCTCTCAACTGTTGTTACCACCCTATCCTCATCTCTATACCGGTATAATCATTCTATCCTCATCTCTCTACTGGTGTTACCACCCTTTCCTCATCTCTATACCGGTATAATCATCCTATCCTCATCTCTCTACTGGTGTTACCACCCTATCCTCATCTCTATACCGGTATAATCATCCTATCCTCATCTCTCTACTGGTGTTACCACCCTATCCTCATCTCTATACCGGTATAATCATTCTATCCTCATCTCTCTACTGGTGTAACCATCCTATACTTTTCTCTATGCCGGTATAATCATCCTTTCCTCATCTCTCAACTGGTGTTACCACCCTATCCTCATCTGTCCACTGGTGTTACCACCCTATCCTCATCTCTATCCCGGTATAATCATCCTATCCTCATCTCTATGCCGTTATAATCATCCTATCCTCATCTCTCTACTGGTGTTACCACCCTATCCTCATCTCTATCCTGGTATAATCATCCTATCCTCATCTCTCTACTGGTGTTACCATCCTATCCTCATCTCTATACTGGTATAATCACCCTATCCTCATCTCTCGACTGGTGTTACCACCCTATCCTCATCTCTATACTGGTATAATCACCCTATCCTCATCTCTCAGCTGTTGTTACCACCATATCCTCATCTGTATACCGGTATAATCATTCTATCCTCATCTCTCTCCCCTAGTACAAACATCCTATCCTCATCTCTCTACCAGTGTTACCATTCTAACCTCATCTCTATACCGGTATAATCATTCTATCCTCATCTCTCTACTGGTGTTACCACCCTATCCTCATTTCTGTACCGGTATAATCAGCCTATCCTCATCTCTCTACCAGTGTAACCATCCTATCCTCATCTCTCTACTGGTGTTACAACCCTATCCTCATCTCTATACTGGTATAATCATTCTATCCTCATCTCTCTACTGGTGTTACCACCCTATCCTCATCTCTATGCCGGTATAATCATCCTATCCTCATCTCTCTACTGGTGTTACCACCCTATCCTCATTTCTATACCGGTATAATCATCCTATCCTCATCTCTATGCCGGTATAATCATCCTATCCCCATCTCTATGCCGGTATAATCATCCTATCCCCATCTCTATGCCAGTATAATCATCCTATCCTCATCTCTCTACCAGTGTAACCATCCTATCCTCATCTCTCTACTGGTGTTACCGCCCTATTCTCATCTCTATACCTGTATAATCATCCTTTCCTTATCTCTCTACTGGTGTTACCACCCTATCCTCATCTCTATACCGATATAATCATCCTATCCTCATCTCTCTACCAGTGTAACCATCCTATCCTCATCTCTACTGGTGTTACCGCCCTATCCTCATCTCTATACCGGTAAAAACATCCTATCCTTATCTCTCTACTGGTGTTACCACCCTATCCTCATCTCTATACCGGTATAATCATCCTATCCTCATCTCTCTACTGGTGTTACCACCCTATCCTCATCTCTATATAGTTATAATCATCCTTTCCTCATCTCTCAACTGGTGTTACCACCCTATCCTCATCTCTATACCGGTAGAAACATCCTATCCTCAGCTCTCTACTGGTGTTACCACCCTATCCTCATCTCTATACCGGTTTAATCATCCTATCCTCATCTCTCTACTGGTGTTACCACCCTATCCTCATCTCTATACCGGTATAATCATCCTTTCCTCATCTCTCAACTGTTGTTACCACCCTATCCTCATCTCTATACCGGTATAATCATTCTATCCTCATCTCTCTACTGGTGTTACCACCCTATCCTCATCTCTATACCGGTATAATCATCCTATCCTCATCTCTCTACTGGTGTTACCACCCTATCCTCATCTCTATACCGGTATAATCATTCTATTCTCATCTTTCTACTTGTGTAACCATCCTATCCTTTTCTCTATGCCGGTATAATCATCCTTTCCTCATCTCTCTACTGGTGTTACCACCCTATCCTCATCTCTCTACTGGTGTTACCACCCTATCCTCATCTCTATACCGGTATAATCATCCTATCCTCATCTCTATACCGGTATAATCATCCTATCCTCATCTCTATACCGGTATAAACATCCTATCCTCATCTCTCTACTGGTGTTACCACCCTATCCTCATCTCTATACCGGTATAATCATCCTATCCTCATCTCTCTACTGGCGTTACCACCCTATCCTCATCTCTATACCGGTATAATCATCCTTTCCTCATCTCTCAACTGTTGTTACCACCCTATCCTCATCTCTATACCGGTATAATCATCCTATCCTCATCTCTCTACTTGCGTTTCCAGCCTATCTTCATCTCTATGCCGGTATAATCAATCTATCCTCATCTCTCTACTGGTGTTACCACCCTATCCTCATCTCTATACCGGTATAATCATTCTATCCTCATCTGTCTCCCCTAGTACAAGCATCCTGTCCTTATCTCTACTGGTGTTACCACCCTATCCTCATCTCTCTACTGGTGTTACCACCCTATCCTCATCTCTCTACTGGTGTTACCACCCTATCCTCATCTCTATACCAGTATAATCATTCTATCCTAATCTCTCTACCAGTGTAACCATCCTATCCTCATCTCTATACCAGTATAATCATTCTATCCTCATCTCTCTACCAGTGTAACCATCCTATCCTCATCTCTATACCGGTATAATCATCCTATCCTCATCTCTCTACTGGTGTTACCACCCTTTCCTCATCTCTATACCGGTATAATCATCCTATCCTTATCTCTATACTGGTATAATCATCCTATCCTCATCTCTATACCGGTATAATCATCCTATCCTCATCTTTATACCGGTTTAATCATTCTATCCTCATCTCTCTACTGGTGTTACCATCCTATCCTCATCTCTCTACTGGTGTTACCACCCTATCCTCATCTCTATACCGGTATAATCATCCAATTCTCATCTCTCTCCCCTAGTACAAACATCCAATCCTCATCTCTCTACTGGTGTTACCACCCTATCCTCATCTATATACCGGTATAATCATCCTATCTTCATCTCTATACTGGTATAAACATCCTATCCTCATCTCTCTACTGGTGTTACCACCCTATCCTCATCTCTATACCGGTATAATCATCCTATCCTCATCTCTCTACTGGTGTTACCACCCTATCCTCATCTCTATGCCGGTATAATCATTCTATCCTCATCTCTCTATTGGTGTTACCACCCTTTCCTCATCTCTATACCGGTATAATCATCCTATCCTCATCTCTATACCGGTATAATCATTCTATCCTCATCTCTCTCCGCTAGTACAAACACCCTATCCTCATCTCTCTACTGGTGTTACCACCCTATCCTCATCTCTATACTGGTATAATCATTCTATCCTCATCTATCTACCAGTGTTACCATCCTATCCTCATCTCTATACCAGTATAATCATTTTAGCCTCATTTCTCTACTGGTGTTACCACCCTATCCTCATCTCTATACCGGTATAATCAACCTATCCTCATCTCTCTCCCCTAGTACAAACATCCTGTCCTCATCTCTCTACTGGTGTTACCACCCTATCCTCATCTCTATACCAGTATAATCATTCTATCCTCATCTCTGTACTTGCGTTACCACCCTATCTTCATCTCTATGCCGGTATAATCATTCTATCCTCATCTCTCTACTGGTGTTACCACCCTATCCTCATCTCTATACCAGTATAATCATTCTATCCTCATCTCTCTCCCCTAGTACAAGCATCCTGTCCTTATCTCTCTACTGGTGTTACCACCCTATCCTCATCTCTCTACTGGTGTTACCACCCTATCCTCATCTCTATACCAGTATAATCATTCTATCCTCATCTCTCTACCAGTGTAACCATCCTATCCTCATCTCTATACCGGTATAATCATTCTATCCTCATCTCTCTACCAGTGTAACCATCCTATCCTCATCTCTATACCAGTATAATCATCCTATCCTCATCTCTATGCCGGTATAATCATTCTATCCTCAGCTCTTTACTGGTGTTTCCACCCTATCCTCATCTCTATGCCGGTATAATCATTCTATCCTCATCTCTCTACTGGTGTTACCACCCTATCCTCATCTCTATACCAGTATAATCATCCTATCCTCATCTCTCTACTGGTGTAACCATCCTATCCTCATCTCTATGCCGGTATAATCATTCTATCTTCATCTCTATACCGTATAATCATCCAATCCTCATCTTTATGCCGGAATAATCATCCTATCCTCATCTCTATGCCGGTATAATCATCCTATCCTCATCTCTATACCGGTATAATCATCCTATCCTCATCTCTATGCCGTTATAATCATCCTATCCTCATCTCTCTACTGGTGTTACCACCCTATCCTCATCTCTATGCCGGTATAATCATCCTTTCCTCATCTCTCTACTGGTGTAACCATCCTATCCTCATCTCTATACAGGTATAATCATTCTATCCTCATCTCTCTACCAGTGTAACCATCCTATCCTCATCTCTATACCGGTATAATCATTCTATCCTTATCTCTCTACTGGTGTTACCACCCTATCCTCATCTCTATGCTGGTATAATCATTCTATCCTCATCTCTCTACTGATGTTACCACCCTATCCTCATCTTTATGCTGGTATAACCATCCTATCCTCATCTCTATACCGGTATAATCATTCTATCCTCATCTCTCTACTGGTGTTACAACCCTATCCTCATCTCTATGCCGGTATAATAATTCTATCCTCATCTCTCTACTGGTGTTACCACCCTATCCTTATCTCTATACCGGTATAATCATTCTATCCTCATCTCTCTACTGGTGTTACCACCCTATCCTCATCTCTATGCCGGTATAATCATTCTATCCTCATCTCTACTGGTGTTACAACCCTATCCTCATCTCTATACCGGTATAATCATTCTATCCTCATCTCTCTACTGGTGTTACCACCCTATCCTCATCTCTAAACTGGTATAATCATTCTATCATCATCTCTCTACTGGTGTTACCACCCTATCCTCATCTCTATACCGGTATAGTCATTCTATCCTCATCTCTCTACTGGTGTTACCACCCTATCCTCATCTCTATACCCGTATAATCATTCTATCCTCATCTCTCTACTGGTGTTACCACCCTATCCTCATCTCTATGCCGGTATAATCATTCTATCCTCATCTCTCTACCAGTGTAAACATCCTATCCTCATCTCTATGCCGGTATAATCATTCTATCCTCATCTCTCTACTGGTGTTACCACACTATACTCAACTCTATGCCGGTATAATCATCCTATCCTCATCTCTCTACTGGTGTTACCACCCTATCCTCATCTCTATACCGGTATAATCATCCTATCCTCATCTCTATTCTGGTATAATCATCCTATCCTCATCTCTATACCGGTATAATCATCCTATCCTCATTTCTATACCGGTATAATCATCGTATCCTCATCTCTATACCGGTATAATCATCCTATCCTCATCTCTCTCCCCTAGTACAAACATCCTATCCTCATCTCTCTACTGGTGTTATCACCCTATCCTCATCTCTATACCGGTATAATCATCCTATCCTCATCTCTATACCGGTATAATCATCCTATCCTCATCTCTATACCGGTATAATCATCCTATCCTCATCTCTATACCGGTATAAACATCCTATCCTCATCTCTCTACTGGTGTTACCACCCTATCCTCATCTCTATACCGGTATAATCATCCTTTCCTCATCTCTCTACTGGTGTTACCACCCAATCCTCATCTCTATACCGGTATAATCATCCTATCCTCATCTCTCTACCAGTGTAACCATCCTATCCTCCTCTCTATACCGATATAATCATTCTATCCTCATCTCTCTACCAGTGTAACCATCCTATCCTCATCTCTATACCGGTATAATCATCCTATCCTCATCTCTATGCCGGTATAATCATTCTATCCTCATCTCTCTCCCCTAGTACAAACATCCTATCCTCATCTCTCTACTGGGTTTACCACCCTATCCTCATCTCTATACTGGTTTAATCATTCTATCCTCATCTATCTACCAGTGTAACCATCCTATCCTCATCTCTATACCGGTATAATCATTCTATCCTCATCTCTCTACTGGTGTTACCACCCTATCCTCATCTCTATACTGGTATAATCATTATATCCTCATCTCTCTACTGATGTTACCATCCTATCCTCATCTCTATACCGGTATAATCATTCTATCCTCATCTCTCTACTGGTGTTACCACCCTATCCTCATCTCTATACCGGTATAATCATTTTATCCTCATCTCTCTACTGGTGTTACAACCCTATCCTCATCTCTATACTGGTATAATCATTCTTTCTTTCATGTAATTAGCAAGAGTCCATGAGCTAGTGACGTATGGGATATACATTCCTACCAGGAGGGGTAAAGTTTCCCAAACCTTAAAATGCCTATAAATACACCCCTCACCACACCCACAATTCAGTTTTACAAACTTTGCCTCCCGTGAAGGTGGTGAAGTAAGTTTGTGCTTAAGATTCTTCGTTGATATGCGCTTCGCAACAGTTTGAAGCCCGGTTTTCCTCTCAGAGTGCAGTGAATGTCAGAGGGATGTGAAGAGAGTATTACCTATTTGAATACAATGGTCTACCTCTAGGGGATCTATTTCATAGGTTCTCTGTTATCGGTCGTAGAGATTTCTTCTCCTACCTCCCTTTTCAGATCGACGATATACTCTTATATACCATTACCTCTACTGATTCTCGTTTCAGTACTGGTTTGGCTATCTGCTATATGTAGAGGAGTGTCCTGGGGTAAGTATGTCTTATTTTTTGTGACACTCTACGCTATGGTTGGGCACTTTATATGTAAAGTTCTAAATATATGTCTATAAACTTATATTTGCCTTGATTCAGGATAATCAGTATTCCTTTTCAATTCAGACTGTCAGTTTCATTATTGGGATAATGCATTTAGTTATTTTTTCTTACCTTGAAAAATTTCATTTGGCCTTTTTTCCTGCATGCTGTTAGGCTCGCGGGGGCAGAAAATGTTTCTTTTTATTACGTCATTTTTTGGCGCATACTTTTTTGGCGCAAAATTTTTTTTGTCATTTCCGGCGACGCAATTACACCGGAAGTTGTATTCTGTTACGCATGCGTATTCAGACTTTTTTTGCGCCAAAAAAATGTGGGCGTCTTTTTTACTCACATTATTTAAACATTTCTCTTTCATTGCTTCTGGTTTCTAGAAGCTTATTATTTTGCATTCTTTCCCATTCCTGAAACTGTCATTTAAGGAATTTGATAATTTTGCTTTATATGTTGTTTTTTCTATTACATATTGCAAGATGTCTCTTCCTGAACCTGGATCAAAATCCTCTAATGGACAGACGCTGCCTGATGCTGGTTCTACCAAAGTTAAGTGCATATGTTGTAAACTTGTGGTAACTGTTCCTCCAGCTGTAGTTTGTGAAAGCTGTCATGATAAACTTTCCAATGTTTCCATTAGTAATAATCCTTTACCTGTTGTTGTTCCTTCAACATCTATTGTTGAGGATGTTCCTGTTAATGTAAAATAATTTGTTTCTAATTCTATTAAGAAGGCTCTGTCTGTTATTCCTCCTTCCAGTAAACGTAAAAGGTCTTTCAAAACTTCTCACTTTTCAGATGAATTTTTAGGTGACCGCCATCATTCTGACTTATCTGTTTCTGATGAGGTTTTTTCCGGTTCAGAAGATTCTACTACAGATATTGATAAATCTTCATATTTATTTAAGATGGAGTTTATTCGTTCATTACTTAAAGAAGTTTTGATTGCTTTAGATATGGAGGAGTCCAGTCCTCTTGATACTAAAACTGCTAAACGTTTAAATTCGGTTTATAAACCTCATGTGTTAATTCCGGAGGTTTTTCCAGTTCCTGATGCTATCTCAGATGTGATTGCTAGGGAATGGGATAGTCTTCATTTACTCCTTCTCCAAGGTTTAAGAAATTGTATCCTGTGCCATCTGATAGATTGGAGTTTTGGGATAAAATCCCTAAACTCGATGGGGCTATCTCTACTCTAGCCAAACGTACTGCTATTCCTACGGCAGATAGCACTTCATTTAAAGATCCTTTAGATAGGAATATTGAATCTTTTTTGAGAAAAGCTTATTTGTGTTCAGGTAATCTACTTAGACCTGCTATCTCTTTGGCTGATGTTGCTGCAGCTTCAACTTTCTGGTTGGAGGCTTTAGTGCAACAAGTGACAGATCATAATACATATAGCATTGTTAAACTTCTTCAACACGCTAATAACTTTGTCTGTGATGCCATCTTTGATATCATTAGAGTTGATGTCCGGTATATGTCTTTAGCTATTTTAGCTAGATGAGCTTTATGGCTTAAATCCTGGAATGTAGATATGACTTCTAAGTCAACTTTGCTTTCTCTCTCTTTCCAAGGTAATAAGTTGTTTGGTTCTCAGTTGGATTCTATAATTTCAACTGTTACTGGAGGGAAGGGTGCCTTTTTGCCTCAGGGCAAAAAAATCTAAAGGTAATTACAGGGCTGCTAATAGTTTTCGTTCCTTTCGTCAGAATAAGGAGCAGAAGCCGATCCTTCCCCTAAAGGAACAGTTTCCGGTTGGAAACCTAATCCAGTCTGGAGTAAATCCAGGCCTTCCAGAAAGTCAAAACCAGCCCCTAAATCCGAATGAAGGTGCGGCCCTCATTCCAGCTCAGCTGGTAGGGGGCAGGTTACGATTTTTCAAAGATGTTTGGATCAATTCGGTTCACAATCTTTGTATTCAGAACATTGTTTCGCAAGGGTACAGAATAGGTTTCAAAGTAAGACCGCCTGTGAGAAGATTCTTTCTCTCACGCATTCCAGTCAATCCAGTGGAGGTTCAGGCGTTTCTGAAATGTGTTTAAGACCTAGAGTTAGCTGGGGTAATTTTACCAGTTCCAGTTCTGGAACAGGGTCTGGGGTTTTATTCAAATCTATTCATCGTACCAAAGAAAGAGAATTCTTTCAGACCGGTTCTGGATCTAAAAATATTGAATCGTTATGTAAGGATACCAACATTCAAAATGGTGACAATAAGAACTATTCTGCCTTTTGTTCAGCAAGGGCATTATATGTCTACAATAGACTTACAGGATGCATACCTGCATATTCCAATTCATCCAGATCACTATCAGTTTCTGAGATTCTCTTTTCTAGACAAGCATTACCAGTTTATTGCTCTTCCATTTGGTCTAGCAACAGCGCCAAGGATCTTTTCCAAGGTTCTCGGTGCCCTACTCTCTGTAATCAGAGAACAGGGTATTGCGGTATTTCCTTATTTGGACGATATCTTGGTACTTGCTCAGTCTTCACATTCTGCAGAATCTCATATGAATCAACTTGTGTTGTTTCTTCAAAAACATGGTTGGAGGATCAATTTACCAAAGAGTTCCTTGATTCCTCAGACAAGAGTAACCTTTTTGGGTTTCCAAATAGATTCAGTGTCCATGACTTTGTCTCTGACAGAAAAGAGACGTCTGAAATTGGTTTCAGCCTGTCGAAACCTTCAGTCTCGATTGTTCCCTTCGGTAGCATTATGCATGGAGATTTTAGGTCTCATGACTGCTGCATCGGACGCGATCCCTTTTGCTCATTTTCACACAAGGCCACTCCAGCTTTGTATGCTGAACCAGTGGTGCAGGGATTATACAAGGATATCACAAATAATATCCTTAAATCCCAATGTTCGATCATCTCTAACTTGGTGGATGGATCACCATCGTTTATTTCAAGGGGTCTCTTTCGTTCGTCCAATCTGGACTGTGATCTCAACAGATGCAAGTCTATCAGGTTGGGGAGCTGTATGGGGATCTCTGACAGCGCAAGGGGTTTGGGAATCTCAGGAGGCGAGATTACCAATCAACATTTTGGAACTCCGTGCGATTTTCAGAGCTCTTCAGTTTTGGCCTCTTTTGAAGAGAGAATCTTTTATTTGTTTTCAAACAGACAATGTCACGACCGTGGCATATGTCAATCATCAAGGGGGGACTCACAGTCCTCAAGCTATGAAAGAAGTATCTCGGATACTTGTATGGGCGGAATCCAGCTCCTGTCTAATTTCTGCGGTTCACATCCCAGGTGTAGACAATTGGGAAGCGGATTACCTCAGTCGCCAGACGTTACATCCGGGCGAATGGTTTCTTCATCCAGAGGTTTTTCTTCAGATTGTTCGACTCTGGGGTCTTCCAGAAATAGATCTGATGGCCTCTCATTTGAACAAGAAACTTCCCAGGTATCTGTCCAGATCCCGGGATCCTCAGGCGGAAGCAGTAGATGCGTTGTTAATTCCTTGGAATTATCATCCTGCTTATATCTTTCCGCCTCTAGTTCTTCTTCCAAAAGTGATCTCCAAAATTCTATTGGAGCATTCATTTATACTGCTGGTGGCTCCAGCATGGCCACACAGGTTTTGGTTTGCAGATCTTGTTCGGATGGCCAGTTGCCAACCTTGGACACTTCCATTAAGACCAGACCTTCTATCTCAAGGCCCATTTTTCCATCAGGATCTCAAATCATTAAATTTGAAGGTATGGAGATTGAACGCTTGATCCTCAGTCATAGAGGTTTCTCTGACTCAGTGATTAACACTATGTTACAGGCTCGTAAATCCGTCTCTAGAAAGATTTATTATCGAGTTTGGAAGACTTACATCTCTTGGTGTTCTTCTCATAAATTCTCCTGGCATTCTTTCAGAATTCCTAGAATTTTACAATTTCTTCAGGATGGTTTGGATAAGGGTTTGTCTGCAAGTTCTTTGAAAGGACAAATCTCTGCACTTTCTGTTCTTTTTCACAGAAAGATTGCTAATCTTCCTGATATTCGTTGTTTTGTTCAGGCTTTGGTTCGTATCAAGCCTGTCATTCAGGCCCATTTATCAAGCTCTGTACGGAGCTTGAAGGGCCGTTTTTCTGGCGAGTCTTCAGACTCGCCAGAAACACAAGTTATGAAGCAGCGGTCTAAAGACCGCTGTTTCATAACCCTGTCCGCCTGCTCTGAGCAGGCGGACAGGAATCGCCGGAAATCAACCCGATCGAAAGCTCCCTGCTGGCGGCCGATTGGCCGCGAGTCAGCAGGGGGCGGCGTTGCACCAGCAGCTCTTGTGAGCTGCTGGTGCAATGTTAAATGCGGAGAGCGTATTGCTCTCCGCATTTAGCGAGGTCTTGCGGACCTGATCCGCAGTGTCGGATCAGGTCCGCAAGCCCTTTGATAAATGGGCCCCCCAAAGTCAATCTCTCCTCCTTGGAGTCTTAATTTGGTTTTGAAGGCTTTGCAGGCTCCTCCGTTTGAGCCTATGCATTCTCTGGGCATTAAATTACTTTCCTGGAAAGTATTGTTCCTTTTGGCTATCTCTTCTGCTAGAAGAGTTTCTGAGTTATCTGCTCTCTCTTGTGAATCTCCTTTTCTGATTTTTCATCAGGATAAGGCAGTGTTACAGACTTCTTTTCAATTTTTACCTAAGGTTGTGAATTCTAACAACATTAGTAGAGAAATTGTTGTTCCTTCATTATGTCCTAATCCTAAGAATTCTAAGGAGAGATCTTTACATTCTTTGGATGTAGTTAGAGCTTTGAAATATTATGTTGAAGCTACTAAAGATTTTAGGAAGACTTCCAGTCTATTTGTTATCTTTTCTGGTTCCAGGAAAGGTCAGAAGGCTTCCGCCATTTCTTTGGCGTCTTGGTTAAAGTCTTTGATTCATCATGCTTATGTAGAGTCGGGTAAGTCCCCGCCTCAAAGGATTACGGCTCAATCTACTAGGTCAGTTTCTACTTCCTGGGCTTTTAGGAATGAAGCTTCTGTTGATCAGATTTGCAAAGCAGCAACTTGGTCTTCTTTGCATACTTTTACTAAATTCTACCATTTTGATGTGTTTTCTTCTTCTGAAGCAGTTTTTGGTAGAAAAGTACTTCAGGCAGCTGTTTCTGTTTGATTCGTCTGCTTATAATTTCAGTTTTTTTCATTATAAAGATTAAAACTTTTGATTTGGGTTGTGGATTATTTTTTCAGCGGAATTGGCTGTCTTTATTTTATCCCTCCCTTTCTAGTGACTCTTGCGTGGAAGTTCCACATCTTGGGTATCTGCTATCCCATACGTCACTAGCTCATGGACTCTTGCTAATTACATGAAAGAAAACATAATTTATGTAAGAACGTACCTGATAAATTCATTTCTTTCATATTAGCAAGAGTCCATGAGACCCACCCTTTTTGTGGTGGTTATGATTTTTTTGTATAAAGCACAATTATTCCAATTCCTTATTATTTTGATGCTTTCGCTCCTTTTATCACCCCACTTCTTGGCTATTCATTAAACTGAATTGTGGGTGTGGTGAGGGGTGTATTTATAGGTATTTTAAGGTTTAGGAAACTTTGCCCCTCCTGGTAGGAATGTATATCCCATACGTCACTAGCTCATGGACTCTTGCTAATATGAAAGAAATTAATTTATCAGGTAAGTTCTTACATAAATTTTGTTATCCTCATCTGTCTACTGGTGTTACCACCCTATCCTCATCTCTATACCGGTATAATCATTCTATCCTCATCTCTCTACTAGTGTTACCACCCTATTTTCATCTCTATGCCGGTATAATCATTCTATCCTCATCTCTCTACTGGTGTTACCACCCTATCCTCATCTCTATACTGGTATAATCATTCTATCCTCATCTCTCTCCCCTATTACAAACATCCTGTCCTTATCTCTCTACTGGTGTTACCATTCTATCCTCATCTCTATACCGGTATAATCATTCTATCCTCATCTCTCTACCAGTGTAACCATCCTATCCTCATGTCTATGCCAGTATAACCATCCTATCCTCATCTCTATGCAGGTATAATCATCCTATTCTCATCTCTCTGCCGGTATAATCATCCTATCTCGCCTCTCTACCTTTATTACTATCCTACCCTTATCTCTCAACCGGTATAACCATTCTATCCTCATCTCTCTAATGGTATAATCATTCTATTCTCATCTCTATGCCGGTATAATCACCCTATCCTCATCTCTATGCTGGTATAATCACCCTATCCTCATCTCTATACCAGTATAATCATCCTATCCTTATCTCTCAACCGGTATAACCATTCTATCCTCATCTCTCTAGCGGTATAATCATTCTATCTTCATCTCTATGCCAGTATAATCACCCTATCTTCATCTCTATGTCGGTATAATCATCCTATCCTCATCTCTCTACAGGTGTAACCATCCTATCCTCATTTCTCTGCCGGTATAATCATCCTATCCTTATCTCTCAACCAGTATAACCATTCTATCCTCATCTCTCTAGCAGTATAATCATTCTATCCTCATCTCTCTAGCGGTATAATCATTCTATCCTCATCTCTCTAGCGGTATAATCATTCTATCCTCATCTCTCTAGCGGTATAATCATTCTATCCTCATCTCTCTAGTGGTATAATCATCCTATCCTCATCTCTCTACTAGTATAATCATCCTATCCTCATTTCTATACCAGTATAATCATCCTATCCTCATCTCTATACCGGTATAATCATCCTATTCTCATCTCTCTGCCGGTATAATCATCCTATCCTCACCTCTCTAGCGGTATAATCATTCTATCCTCATCTCGTTAGCGGTATAATCATTATATCCTCATCTTTCTAGCGGTATAACCATTCTATCCTCATCTCTCTAGCGGTATAACCATCCATCCTATCCTCATCTCTCTACCGGTGTTACCATCCTATCCTCATCTCTCTGCCGGTATAACCATTCTATCCTCTCTCTACCAGTGTTATCCTATCCTCCTATCTCTGCTGGTATAATCACCCTATCCTCATCTCTCTGTCAGTATAACCATTCTATCCTCATATCTCCAGCGGTATAATCATTCTTCCCTCATCTCTCTACCATTATATTCATTCTATCGTCAACTCACTACCTGTATAATCATCCTATCCTCTCTCTACTGGTATTACCATCCTATCCTCATCTGTCTACCTGTATAACGATCCTATCTTCATCTGTCTGCCAGTATAACCATTCTTTCCTTATCTCTTTACCAGTATATTCATCCTATCCTCATCTGTCTACCAGTATTACCATCCTATCCTCCTCTCTCTACCGGTATTGCCATCCTTTCCTCATCTGTCTACCGGTATAGCCATCCTATCCTCGTCTCTCTACCGGTATAACCATCCTATCCTCATCTCTTTCCCAGTATAACCAGTATAACCAGTTCATCCTCACATCTCTCTAGCCTATTTTCACACCTTTTTCAGTATTACCAGTAAATTATCACCTATATCCTATGTAAAACTGTATCTTTCTTTGGACAGATGTGGAAAGCTTCTGTAGGACACAAGGTGAATGTATCAGCCGAAGCAGCAGATGACTGGGAAACAGATCCTGATTTTGTGGTAAGTTTTTATATTTATAGAGAAGAAGCAGAGAACACAACCATTGACATTTTATGCTCTCACAACAGTAGAGGGTAAAACACTGGGTCTGAAAGTACACAACACACAAAAGTGATAGGTACTGCAGTTTATACAGTTATATAAAGGTATAGTGCCTACTCTGCAAGTATATACAGTATGTAGCAGAGCTCTGTTACTGTGTTCCACAAGATATGTGGGAACGCAGCAGTATCTCTACTAGGGGGTCTCCCTTCCTCTGTCCAAACCCCGGTACAGCACCTGCTCCCAGGTTGGTATTGCTACCTCTGCCTATGACACTTCTACCAGGCAGTTGCTGAGACTGGGGTCAAGCACCCGGCTATATCTCCCCCAGTTGGGCAGGTCCCACTGGATGTTCTGGCACGTTTAAGCCCCTCTCCTATGCCACTCCATAGGTATTGGTTTCTTTGCCCCACTGCTTCTTCCAGGGAGGTGATGACTACTTTGCTTGCACTGTCTTTAAAAAGATATTTGGGGCTCACAGTGCCAGCTCTACAAACAGGGCCAAAGACTGAAAAAGGACAATGATCCAGAAGAGTTAAATGCATATAGACCAATTTTGTTGTTAAATAGCAATTCTAAAATCCTCGCTAGTATCATTGCACAAAGGTTAAAGTTAGTGATTGGTCCGTTAATACACAAAGATCAGATTGGCTTCATACCGGGTAAAAAATCAACTACCAATTTGAGGAAATTGCAATTAACTATTGACTATTACTGGCACCAACTTAATAGAAAGAGGTCCTTATCCAAAGTAGACATCGCTATTATAGCAATTGACGCAGAAAAAGCGTTTGATACGTTCACGTGGGACCATCTTCTTAGATTTGTTCAAACCATCTACAAAAACCCCTTGGCCAACATTTTAGTCAATGGATGTATTACCCAATATTTTGCAGACGATTTATTAGTCTTCCTGAAAGATACGAGAAAAAACATTCCCATATTAACTCAAATCTTAGAAAAGTTTAGTTCCTTCTCTGGTTACAAAGTAACTAAATCAGAAATGTTTTAGATTTATAAAACAAAAGTAGCTACAAAAAAGAAACAAAGGATGATCTGAAATATTTAAGTATCAAATTTGCTAGAGACCCGAAAAATTGGTATAAGTTGAACTACCCCCACATTTTTGCGAAAATATTCGACTTATCAACCTGGCCCATATTTCCATTATCTCTGTCAGGTAAATTCAATCTGATTAATATGGTGACGTTCCCTAAATTGATATATTTAGTGCAAAACCTACCGTTCTTTATTAAACGCAAAGACTTGTTATTTAAGCAAAAGTGTGTGGGGTATTTGTGGGGTAAAAGATGAAGGGCCTTAGCTTTTGAAAAAATGTCCTATTTTAGAAGGGAGGGTGGAATGTCTTTCCCTGATGTTGAACTATATAATTCTGTATTTGGAAACTTGCAATGGATTGGTTAACGGAAACGGAGAACTACTCAATTATGGGGTTAGAAGAACAAATAGTTAGCCCTTATTCTTTATAACATTGTAAAGGACACTTACCACTAGCGGGTCTATTTATCAAGCTCACAACGGAGGCTCGCCAGAAACACACGTTATGAAGCAGCGGTCTAAAGACCGCTGCTCCATAACCTGTCCACCTGCTCTGAGGCGGCGGACAGAAATCAACCCGATCGAATAAGATCGGGTTGATTGACACCCCCTGCTAGCGAATCTGCAGGGGGCGGTATTGCACCAGCAGTTCACAAGAACTGCTGGTGCAATGATAAATGCGGACAGCGTATGAGGTCGGCATTTATTGATGTGCGGCGGACATGGTTCGCTATAGCGGATCATGTCCGTCCGCACAATGATAAATGGGGGCCTAGGAGTTAAAACTGTGGTAACTTTTAAAACCAAGATATGCGCTTGGCAAAAAATTGTCAAAATAACACAAGCCAATCCTAGCTGGTCTAAATATCATACAATAATGCGAAACCCTGATTTGGAACTGGTGAGAAGATCAAGTAAAGGAAAGGACTTACCTATCTTGAGCAGTTAAAAGATACACAAAAGAATTAAAAAACCAATATAACCTCTGATAAAGAATTGTTTGCATATTTGCAGGTACAACATTTTCTTTCATGTAATTAGCAAGAGTCCATGAGCTAGTGACGTATGGGATATACATTCCTACCAGGAGGGGCAAAGTTTCCCAAACCTTAAAATGCCTATAAATACACCCCTCACCACACCCACAATTCAGTTTTACAAACTTTGCCTCCTATGGAGGTGGTGAAGTAAGTTTGTGCTAGATTCTACGTTGATATGCGCTCCGCAGCAGGTTGGAGCCCGGTTTTCCTCTCAGCGTGCAGTAAATGTCAGAGGGATGTGAGGAGAGTATTGCCTATTTGAATGCAATGATCTCCTTCTACGGGGTCTATTTCATAGGTTCTCTGTTATCGGTCGTAGAGATTCATCTCTTACCTCCCTTTTCAGATCGACGATATACTCTTATATATATATACCATTACCTCTGCTGATTCTCGTTTCAGTACTGGTTTGGCTTTCTACAACATGTAGATGAGTGTCCTGGGGTAAGTAAGTCTTATTTTTGTGACACTCTAAGCTATGGTTGGGCACTTTATTTATAAAGTTCTAAATATATGTATTCAAACATTTATTTGCCTTGACTCAGAATGTTCAACATTCCTTATTTTCAGACATATTTGGGATAATGCATTTGTTTCAATCATTTTTTCTTACCTTAAAAAATTTGACTTTTTCCCTGTGGGCTGTTAGGCTCGCGGGGGCAGAAAATGCTTCATTTTATTGCGTCATTCTTGGCGCGGACTTTTTTGGCGCAAATTTTTTTTCTGTTTCCGGCGTCATACGTGTCGCCGGAAGTTGCGTCATTTTTTGACGTTTTTTTGCGTCAAAAATGTTGGCGTTCCGGATGTCGCGTCATTTTTGGCGCCAAAAGCATTTAGGCGCCAAATAATGTGGGCGTCTTTTTTGGCGCTAAAAAATATGGGCGTCATTTTTGTCTCCACATTATTTAAGTCTCATTATTTATTGCTTCTGGTTGCTAGAAGCTTGTTCACTGGCATTTTTTTCCCATTCCTGAAACTGTCATTTAAGGAATTTGATCAATTTTGCTTTATATGTTGTTTTTTCTTTTACATATTGCAAGATGTTCCACGTTGCAACTGAGTCAGAAGATACTTCAGGAAAATCGCTGCCCGGTGCTGGAGCTACCAAGCTAAGTGTATCTGCTATAAACTTTTGGTATCTGTTTCTCCAGCTGTTGTTTGTATTGCATGTCATGTCAAACTTATTAATGCAGATAAAATTTCCTTTAGTACTGTTACATTACATGTTGCTGTTCCGTCAACATCTAATTTTCAGAGTGTTCCTGATAACATAAGAGATTTTATTTTTTAAATCCATTAAGAAGGCTATGTCTGTTATTTCTCCTTCTAGTATACATAAAAGTATTTTAAAAACTTCTCTTTTTTCAGATGAATTTTTAAATGAACATCATCATTCTGATACTGATAATGGTTCTTCTGGTTCAGAGGTTTCTGTCTCAGAGGTTGATGCTGATAAATCTTTGTATTTGTTCAAGATGGAATTTATTCGTTCTTTACTTAAAGAAGTATTAATTGCATTAGAAATAGAGGATTCTGGCCCTCTTGATACTAAATGTAAACGTTTAAATAAGGTTTTTAAATCTCCTGTAGTTATTCCAGAAGTGTTTTCTCTCCCTGATGCTATTTCTGAAGTAATTTCCAGGGAATGGAATAATTTGGGTAATTCATTTACTCCTTCTAAACGTTTAAGCAATTATATCCTGTGCCATCTGACAGATTAGAGTTTTGGGACAAAATCTCTATGGTTAATGGGGCTGTCTCTACTCCTGCTAAACGTACTACTATTCCTATGGCAGATAGTACTTCATTTAAGGATCCTTTAGATAGGAAGATTGAATCCTTTCTAAGAAAAGCTTACTTATGTTCAGGTAATCTTCTTAGACCTGCTATATTTTTAGCGGATGTTGCTGCAGCTTCAACTTTTTGGTTAGAAGCTTTAGCGCAACAAGTAACAGATCATAATTTTATAGCATTATTATTATTCTATAACATGCTAATAATTTTATTTGTGATACCATCTTTTGATATCATTAGAGTTGATGTCAGGTATATGTCTCTAGCTATTTTAGCTAGAAAAGCTTTATGGCTTAAAACTTGGAATGCTGATATGTCTTCTAAGTCAACTTTGCTTTCCCTTTCTTTCCAGGGTAATAAATTATTCGATTTTCAGTTGGATTCTATTATCTCAACTGTTACTGGAGGGAAGGGAACTTTTTTTACCAAAGGATAAAAAAATCTAAGGTAAATTTAGGTCTAATAATCATTTTCGTTCCTTTCCTCACAACAAGGAACAAAAGCCTGATCCTTCATCCTCAGGAGCGGTATCAGTTTGGAAACCATTTCCAGTTTGGAATATATCCAAGCCTTATAGAAACCTGTAGCCAGCTCCTAAATACCCATGAAGGTGCGGCCCTCATTCCAGCTCAGCTGGTATGGGGCAGTTTACGTTTTCTTTTAAGGTACAGAATTGGCTTCAAGTTAAGGCCTCCTGCAAAGAGATTTTTTTCTTTCCCATGTCCCAGTAAACTCAGCAAAGGCTCAGCATTTCTGAAATGTGTTCCAGATCTAGAGTTGGCTGGAGTAATTATGCCAGTTCCAGTTCTGGAACAGGGGCTGGGGTTTTATTCTATCTCTTCATTGTACCAAAGAAGGTCAATTCCTTCAGACCAGTTCCGGATCTATCTATATTGAATCGTTATGTAAGGATACCAATATTCAAGATGGTAACTGTAGGACTATCCTGCCTTTTGTTTAGCAAGGGCATTATATGTCTACAATAGATTTACAGGATGCATATCTGCATATTCCGATTCATCCAGATCACTTTTAGTTTCTGAGATTCTCTTTTTAGACAAGCATTACCAGTTTTGTGGCTCTACCGTTTGGCCTAGCGTCAGCTCCAAGAATTTTTTTCAAAGATTCTCGGTGCCCTTCTGTCTGTAATCAGAGAACAGGGTTTTGGTATTTCCTTTTTTGGACGATATCTTGGTACTTGCTCAGTCTTCACATTTTCGCAGAATCTCATACGAATCGACTTGTGTTGTTTCTTCAAGATCATGGTTGGAGGATCAATTTACCAATCAGTTCATTGTTTCCTCAGAAAAGGGTAACCTTTTTAGGTTTCCAGATAGATTCAGTGTCTATGACTCTGTCCTTGTCAGATAAGAGAAGTTTAACATTGATATCAGCTTGTCAAAACCTTCAGTCAAAATCATTCCCTTTGGTAGCCTTATGCATGGGAAATTTTAGGTCTTAGGACTGCCGCATCGGATGAGATCTCCTTTGCTCATTTTCACATGCGACCTCTTCAGCTCTGTATGCTGAACCAGTGGTGCAGGGATTACACAAAGATATCTCAATTAATATCTTTAAACCGATTATACGACACTCTCTGACATGGTGGACAGTTCACCATCGTTTAGTTCAGGGGGCTTCTTTGTTCTTCCGACCTGGACTATAATCTCAACAGATGCAAGTCTTACAGGTTGGGGAGCTGTGTGGGGGTCTCTGACGGCACAAGGGGTTTGGGAATCTCAGGAGGTGAGATTACCGATCAATATTTTGGAACTCCGTGCAATTTTCAGAGCTCTTCAGTCTTGGCCTCTTCTGAAGAGAGAGTTGTTCATTTGTTTTCAGATAGACAATGTCACAGCTGTGGCATACATCAATCATCAAGGAGGGACTCACAGTCCTCTGGCTATGAAAGAAGTATCTCGAATTTTGGTTTGGGCGGAATCCAGCTCCTGTCTAATCTCTGCGGTTCATATCCCAGGTATAGACAATTGGGAAGCGGATTATCTCAGTCGCCAAACGTTGCATCCGGACGAATGGTCTCTTCACCCAGAGGTATTTCTTCAGATTGTTCAAATGTGGGAACTCCCAGAAATAGATCTGATGGCTTCTCATCTAAACAAGAAACTTCCCTGGTATCTGTCCAGATCCTGGGATCCTCGGGCGGGGGCAGTGGATGCATTATCACTTCCTTGGAAGTATCATCCTGCCTATATCTTTCCGCCTCTAGTTCTTCTTCCAAGAGTATTCTCCAAGATTCTAAGGAATGCTCGTTTGTCCTGCTGGTAGCTCCAGCATGGCCTCACAGGTTTTGGTATGCGGACCTTGTCCGGATGGCCTCTTGCCAGCTGTGGACTCTTCCGTTAAGACCAGACTTTCTGTCGCAAGGTCCTTTTTTTCATCAGGATCTCAAATCCTTAAATTTTAAGGTATAGAGTTTGAACGCTTGATTCTTGGTCAAAGAAGGTTTCTCTGACTCTGTGTTTAATACTATGTGACAGGCTCGTAAATCTGTATCTAGTGAGATATATTATAGAGTCTGGAAGACTTATATTTCTTAGTGTCTTTCTCATCATTTTTTCTTGGCATTCTTTTTGAATACCGAGAATTTTTCAGTTTCTTCAGGATTGTTTGGATAGAGGTTTGTCCGCAAGTTCCTTGAAAGGACAAATCTCTGCTCTTTCTGTTCTTTTTTCACAGAAGGATTGCTAATCTTCCTGATATTTCATTGTTTTGTACAAGCTTTGGTTCGTATAAAACCTGTCATTAAGTCAATTTCTCCTCCTTGGAGTTTGAATTTGGCTCTGGGGGCTTTTCAAGCTCCTCCTTTTGAACCCATGCATTCTTTGGTCGTTATATTACTTTCTTGGAACGTTTTGTTTCTTTTGGCCATCTCTTCTGCCAGAAGAGTCTCTGAATTATCTGCTCTTTCTTGTGAGTCTCCTTTTCTGATTTTTCATCAGGATGAGGCGGTGCTGCGAACTTCTTTTGAATTTTTTACCTAAGGTTGTGAATTCTAACAACCTTAGTAGAGAAATTGTGGTTCCTTCATTATGTCCTATTCCTATGAATTCTAGGAGAAATCATTGCATTCTTTGGATGCTGTTAGAGTTTTGTATTATTTGTCATCTTTTCCGGTTCTAGAAAAGGCCAGAAAGCTTCTGCCATTTATTTGGCATCTTGGTTGAAATCTTTATTTCATCATGCTTATGTCGAGTCGGGTAAAACTCCGCCTCTAAGGATTACAGTTCATTCTACTAGGTCAGTTTCTACTTCCTGGGCGTTTAGGAATGAAGCTTCGATTGATCAGATTTGCAAAGCAGCAACTTGGTCCTCTTTGCATACTTTTTCTAAATTCTACCATTTTGATGTGTTTTCTTCTTCTGAAGCAGTTTTTGGTAGAAAAGTACTTCTGGCAGTGGTTTCAGTTTGAATCTTCTGCTTATGTTTTTCATTAAACTTTATTTTGGGTGTGGATTATTTTCAGCAGGAATTGGCTGTCTTTATTTTATCCCTCCCTCTCTAGTGACTCTTGTGTGGAAAGATCCACATCTTGGGTAGTCATTATCCCATACGTCACTAGCTCATGGACTCTTGCTAATTACATGAAAGAAAACATAATTTATGTAAGAACTTACCTGATAAATTCATTTCTTTCATATTAGCAAGAGTCCATGAGGCCCCCCTTTTTTGTGGTGGTTATGATTTTTTTGTATAAAGCACAATTATTCCAATTCCTTATTTTATATGCTTTCGCACTTTTTTCTTATCACCCCACTTCTTGGCTATTCGTTAAACTGAATTGTGGGTGTGGTGAGGGGTGTATTTATAGGCATTTTAAGGTTTGGGAAACTTTGCCCCTCCTGGTAGGAATGTATATCCCATACGTCACTAGCTCATGGACTCTTGCTAATATGAAAGAAATGAATTTATCAGGTAAGTTCTTACATAAATTATGTTTTTTTAATGAAATTATTAAAGAATATTCTGAGGACAGTGCAAGGGTAATAATAAGACCAACCTTAAACATAGACAAGCTAGGGAATCATTCTGTCTTATATAAAACACTAAAACTTTTCAAGGCCTAAAGAACATGGAAAAGATAGCCATCAATTGGCATTAGTGATGTCGCGAACCTAAAATTTTGCATTCGCGAACGGCGAACATGAACTTCCGCAAATGTTTGCGAATGGGCGAAACGGGCGAACTGCCATAGACTTCAATAGGCAGGCGAATTTTAAAACCCACAGGGACTCTTTCTGGCCACAATAGTGATGGAAAAGTTGTTTCAAGGGGACTAACACCTGGACTGTGGAATTGCCGGAGGGGGATCCATGGCAAAACTCCCATGGAAAATTACATAGTTGATGCAGAGTCTGGTTTTAATCCATAAAGGGCATAAATCACCTAACATTCCTAAATTGTTTGGAATAACGTGCTTTAAAACATCAGCAATGATGTTGTATCGATCAGGTAGTGTAAGGGTTACGCCCGCTTCACAGTGACAGACACGCGCGCGTGCACGGGAGGGGGCGGGCGGGCGTGTGCATGCATGGGGAGGGAGCGGGTGGGAACCGCTACACTACAGAAAAAAATGTTTTTATAAGTGGGAGAAAGGGGTGCAAAATATTTAGTACTTGGAAATCTAAGTGATCTTGGAGCGGGTGGGGGATTGGTCTTGGGGGGGGGGGAAGCTAAACTACAGAAAAATGAAATAAAAATAAAAAAAAAAACATTTTATTTGCAAACTGGGTACTGGCAGACAGCTGCCAGTACCATATATGGCCCCCAATAAGGCAGAGGGGGAGGGTTAGGAAGCTGTTTTGGGGGGGATCAGGGAGGTTGGGGGCTAAGGGGGGGATCCTACACAACAGCATATGTAAATATGCTAAAATATATATATATTAAAAAAAAAGATACCTTTTATTTTAGTACTGGCAGACTTTCTGCCAGTACTTAAGATGACAGGGATAATTGTGGGGTGGGGGAGAGAAGAGAGCTCTTTGGGAGGGATCAAGGGGTCTGATGTGTCAGGTGGGAGGCTGATCTCTACACTAAAGCTAAAATTAACCCTGCAAGCTCCCTACAAGCTACCTAATTAACCCCTTCACTGCTGGCCTTCTAATTACCAAAAAGCAACGCCAAAGCCATATATGTCTGCTATTTCTGAACAAAGGGGATCCCAGAGAAGCATTTACAACCATTTGTGCCATAATTGCACAAGCTGTTTGTAAATGATTTCAGTGAGAAACCTAAAATTTGGAAAAATGTAATTTTTTTTTTTTTTGATCGCATTTGGCGGTGAAATGGTGGCATGAAATATACCAAGATGGGCCTAGATCAATACTTGGGGTTGTCTACTACACTAAAGCTAAAATTACCCCAAAAAGCTCCCAAAAAGCTCCCTACATGCTCCCTAATTAACCCCTTCACTGCTGGACATAATACACGTGTGGTGCGCAGTGGCATTTAGCGGCCTTCTAATTACCAAAAAGCAACGTCAAAGCCATATATGTCTGCTATTTCTGAACAAAGGGGATCCCAGAGAAAAATGTACAACCATTTATGCCATAATTGCACAAGCTATTTGTAAATAATTTCTGTGAGAAACCTAAAGTTTGTGAAAAAGTGAACAATTTTTTTTTATTTGATCGCATTTGGCGGTGAAATGGTGGCATGAAATATACCAAAATGGGCCTAGATCAATACTTTGGGTTGTCTTCTAAAAAAAAAATATATACATGTCAAGGTATTTTCAGGGATTCCTGACAGATATCAGTGTCCCAATATAACTAGCGCTAATTTTGAAAAAAAAAATGGTTTGGAAATAGCAAAGTGCTACTTGTATTTATGGCTCTATAACTTGCAAAAAAAGCAAAGAAAGTGTAAACATTGGGTATTTCTAAACTCAGGACAAAATTTAGAAACTATTTAGCATGGGTGTTTTTTGGTGGTTGTAGATGTGTAACAGATTTTGGGGGTCAAAGTTAGAAAAAGCGTGTTTTTTTCCATTTTTTCCTCATATTTTATAAAAAAAATTATAGTAAATTATAGGATATGATGAAAATATGGTATCTTTAGAAAGTCCATTTAATGGCGAGAAAAACGGTATATAATATGTGTGGGTACAGTAAACGAGTAAGAGGAAAATTACAGCTAAACACAAACACCGCAGAAATTTAAAAATAGCCTTGGTCCCAAACGGACAGAAAATGGAAAAGTGCTGTGGTCATTAAGGGGTTAATGTACACTACTGTTACACCAGATATGAGTTGCACTGGGGTGACACTGTGCCCTTGCAGGCACTGAAACGCACACATGTGAAGGAAACTGACTGCTATTATTTCACAGTCAAAAAAGTGTTGTTTTTTTTAAATGTACACTACTGTTACACCAGAATCAGATATGAGTGGTGGCACTGGGCAAGTGGGCACAGTATACGCTGTGAACCTGGCACACACACTGGCAGGCAACTGCAATTAGATTACACAGGGAAAAAAAAAAACAGACTGATGTTCTAGCCCTAAAAAGGGCTTTTTGGGGTACTGTCCTTACAGCAGAGATCAGATGAGTCCTTCAGGACTGTAGTGGACACTGAATACACTAGCCTAGCTATCGATTTCCCTATTAAATCAGCAGCAGCTACACTGTCCCTCCTCTCACTAAGAATGTGGCTTCCAAATGAATCTAAAATGGATGCTGTCCAGGAGGTGGGAGGGTCTGGGAGGGAGGGTCTGCTGCTGATTGGCTGGAATGTGTCTGCTGACTGTGAGGTACAGGGTCAAAGTTTACTCAATGATGACAAATAGGGGGCGGATCGAACATCGCATATGTTCGCCCGCTGCGGTGAACGTGAACAAGCTATGTTCGCCGGCGAACTATTCGCGACATCACTAATTGGCATCAATCAGATATAATCCAAAGACGCTTTCAATTAACAGCTAAGGCAACATTAACAGCTTCGTGGAGAGAATCTCATACAAAAATAATTGATAGAATATATATTACGCCTGCACTGAAAATAAAATGGGATAAGTTATCCACTAACAAATGTTGCAAATTTAGCTTCCCAGCAGCACCTGATTTATATTATCATTACTTCTGGAGTTGTCCAAAAATTCAAAAATTCTGGCATATGATAAACTATTGGTTGAACAAAATAAATAAAAAAGAGATTAAGCTATTGGATGAACATATTTTTTTATATGGAGAAACAATAAATAACAAATTTGTGAACACAGTAATTCTAATAGGCAGATCCCTAACGTTACAATTTTGGAAGTCTAAAAAGAATCCCAATTTGGTAGAATGTATTAATAAAGTTAAGGGCCAGTTAATAGTAGAACAATATGATACTTCAATAAATTCAGAAACCAAAATTAAACTTTCTTTAGTAAATGCAAAAAAATGATAGTCATACCCTAGAGAAATTCAAACTTTATTCATTTTTCCCTTTAGGGGATCAGAGTTCTTGACTTATGCAAAAGAAAGAAATGAATATCCCAACATAACGGCAATGAGCAATGAGAGGAAACCCTTTTTTCCCCCCGTTTCCTTTTTTATTTGGTAAAGATCCCAACATAACGGCAATGAGCAATGAGAGGAAACCCTTTTTTTTTCTCCCCGTTTCCTTTTTTATTTGGTAAAGATCCCAACATAACGGCAATGAGAGGAAACCCTTTTTTTTTCTCCCCGTTTCCTTTTTTATTTGGTAAAGATCCCAACATAACGGCAATGAGAGGAAACCCTTTTTTCCCCCCGTTTCCTTTTTTATTTGGTAAAGATCCCAACATAACGGCAATGAGCAATGAGAGGAAACCCTTTTTTTTTCTCCCCGTTTCCTTTTTTATTTGGTAAAGATCCCAACATAACGGCAATGAGAGGAAACCCTTTTTTTTCTCCCCGTTTCCTTTTTTATTTGGTAAAGATCCCAACATAACGGCAATGAGAGGAAACCCTTTTTTTTCTCCCCGTTTCCTTTTTTATTTGGCAAAGATCCCAACATAACGGCAATGAGAGGAAACCCGTTTTTTTTTCTCCCCGTTTCCTTTTTTATTTGGTAAAGATCCCAACATAACGGCAATGAGAGGAAACCCTTTTTTTTCTCCCCGTTTCCTTTTTTATTTGGTAAAGATCCCAACATAACGGCAATGAGAGGAAACCCTTTTTTTTCTCCCCGTTTCCTTTTTTATTTGGCAAAGATCCCAACATAACGGCAATGAGAGGAAACCCGTTTTTTTTTCTCCCCGTTTCCTTTTTTATTTGGTAAAGATCCCAACATAACGGCAATGAGCAATGAGAGGAAACCCTTTTTTTTTCTCCCCGTTTCCTTTTTTATTTGGTAAAGATCCCAACATAACGGCAATGAGAGGAAACCCTTTTTTTTCTCCCAGTTTCCTTTTTTATTTGGTAAAGATCCCAACATAACGGCAATGAGAGGAAACCCTTTTTTTTCTCCCCGTTTCCTTTTTTATTTGGTAAAGATCCCAACATAACGGCAATGAGAGGAAACCCTTTTTTTTTTCTCCCCGTTTCCTTTTTTATTTGGTAAAGATCCCAACATAACGGCAATGAGAGGAAACCCTTTTTTTTTCTCCCCGTTTCCTTTTTTATTTGGTAAAGATCCCAACATAACGGCAATGAGAGGAAACCCTTTTTTTTCTCCCCGTTTCCTTTTTTATTTGGTAAAGATCCCAACATAACAGCAATGAGAGGAAACCCTTTTTTTTTCTCCCCGTTTCCTTTTTTATTTGGTAAAGATCCCAACATAACGGCAATGAGAGGAAACCCTTTTTTTTTCTCCCTGTTTCCTTTTTTATTTGGTAAAGATCCCAACATAACGGCAATGAGAGGAAACCCTTTTTTTTTCTCCCCGTTTCCTTTTTTATTTGGTAAAGATCCCAACATAACGGCAATGAGAGGAAACCCTTTTTTTTCTCCCCGTTTCCTTTTTTATTTGGTAAAGATCCCAACATAACGGCAATGAGCAATAAGAGGAAACCCTTTTTTTCTCCCCGTTTCCTTTTTTATTTGGTAAAGATCCCAACATAACGGCAATGAGAGGAAATCCTTTTTTTTTCTCCCCGTTTCCTTTTTTATTTGGTAAAGATCCCAACATAACGGCAATGAGAGGAAACCCTTTTTTTTTTTCTCCCTGTTTCCTTTTTTATTTGGTAAAGATCCCAACATAACGGCAATGAGAGGAAACCCTTTTTTTTCTCCCCGTTTCCTTTTTTATTTGGTAAAGATCCCAACATAACGGCAATGAGAGGAAACCCTTTTTTTTCTCCCCGTTTCCTTTTTTATTTGGTAAAGATCCCAACATAACGGCAATGAGCAATGAGAGGAAACCCTTTTTTTTCTCCCCGTTTCCTTTTTTATTTGGTAAAGATCCCAACATAACGGCAATGAGCAATGAGAGGAAACCCTTTTTTTTCCCCCCGTTTCCTTTTTTATTTGGTAAAGATCCCAACAAGGTATTGGACAACAATGTCTTATAATTTTGCTAAAGAAGTGGCTATGTGGGTTGTGATTATGTCTGGAAAATCGCCTTGTGTGGCGTTAAAGGGACACTGAACCTGATTTTTTTCTTTTGTGATTCAGATAGAGCAGCAATTTTCTAATTTACTCCTATTATCAATTTTTCTTCGTTCTCTTGCTATCTTTATTTGAAAAAGAAGGCATCTAAGCTATTCTTTGGTTCAGGACTATGGACAGCACTTGTTTATTGGTCGCTTAAATTAATCCACCAATCGGCAAGAACAACCCAGGTTGTTCACCAAAAATGGGCCAGCATCTAAACTTACATTCTTGCTTTTCAAATAAAGATTCTAAGAGAATAAAGAAAATTTGATAGTAGGAGTAAATTAAAAAAAAACCAAATAAATCTATTAACCCCTATTCCACCGCTCCCCGACATTGCTGCCACTAAATAAAGTTCTTAACACCTAAACCTCTGGCCTCCCACATCACTACCACTAAATAAACCTATTAACCCCTAAAACGACAGACCCCCACATCGCAAAAACAAAAATTAAACAATATTAAACCCTAACACCCCCTAACTTTAACATAATTAAAATGGAGCTAAATAAAATTTACAATTATTAAATAAATAATTCCTATTTAAAACTAAATACTTACCTGTAAAATAAACCCTAAGCTAGCTACAATATAACTAATAGTTACATTGTATCTAGCTTAGGGTTTATTTTTATTTTACAGGCAAGTTTGTATTTATTTTAACTGAGTAGATTATTTATTAAATAGTTAACTATTTACTAACTACTTAGCTAAAATAAATACAAACTTACTTGTGAAATAAACCCTAAACTTCCTTACACTAAAACCTAACCTTACAAAAAACTAAAATAAAAACTACCATTACAAAAAATAACAAACGAAAATATCCAAAACAATAAAAATTATTCCTATTCCAAATCGGCCAATAGAATTTCAGTAGCTCTCATCCTATTGGCTGATTTCAATTTCCAAAATCAAATATGCCAATAGGAATGCAAGGGACACCATTTTGAATCGCGTACCTTGCATTGAAGATTCAGTATACAGCGGTGACCGTATGAAGAGGATGCTCCGCACCGGATGTCTTCAGGATGGACCCGATCCGCACTGCCTGGATGACGATAGAAGACGCCGCAGGATGAAGATGAAAGATGTCGCCTGGATAAAGATGGAGCTGTCGGGATGAAGATCCTTCAAGCGGGACTTCAGCCACTGTAAGCGGCTCTTCGGGGGTTAGTGTTAGCATTTTTTAAACTTTTTTATGTGTTTTTTTTTTTAGTTTGGGCTTTTCGTAAAAGAGCTAAATACCCTTTTCAGTGCAATGCAAAAGAGCTAAATGCCCTTTTCAGTGCAATGCAAAAGAGCTAAATGCCCTTTTCAAGGCAATGGGTAGCTTAGGTTTTTGTTATTTTGGGGGGTTGGTTGGGCTGTGTGCTTTACTTTTGGGGGGTCTTTGTATTTTTTTTACAGGTAAAAGAGCTGTTTAACTTAGGGCAATACCATACAAAAGGCCCTTTTAAGGGCTATTGGTAGTTTATTGTAGGCTAGGGTTTTCTTTTGCATGATGTACCGAGTCCACGGATTCATCCTTACTTGTGGGATATTATCCTTCCTAACAGGAAGTGGCAAAGAGAGCACCACAGCAGAGCTGTCTATATAGCTCCCCCCTTAACTCCACCCCCCAGTCATTCTCTTTGCCGGCTCTAAGCAGGAAGGGTAAAGTGAAAGAGATGTTAAGCTGTTAGTTTTATTTTATCTACAATCAAGAGTTTGTTATTTTTAAATGGTACCGGTGTTGTACTATTTACTCTCAGGCAGGACATTGATGAAGATTTCTGCCTGGAGGATTATGATCTTAGCATTTGTAACTAAGGTCCACTGCTGATCCCACAGTAGCTGAGGAGTACAGGAAACTTCAGTGTGAGGAACGGTTTCTTGCTATACAGCAATGAGGTATGTTCAGTCATATTTTCTGCAGAGACTGTGTTAACTCAGAAAGGCTGACAGTATTCCCATTAGGGGAAGGGTAAGCAGTAACCCTAGTGTTATCAGAGGTTTTTACTAGCTTGCATAAAGGGTTAAGTTTTTTTGGGCACTCAGTTTGTTTATGAGAAATTGGGACAAACGTTTGTGTGTTCTGGGAGTAACTTTTTTTTTGTTTATGGGACGTTTGCTTGAGGGGTCATTTGGCTTATTTAGGGTTGTTATAACCCACATGGTTTTCAAACTAGGTTTGTTAGATTTGTGTAGGCCCCAGCAACATCGAGTGAGGTGGGCGGGGCCTATTTTCACGCCTCAGTTGCACATTTAGTAATTCAGACAAGCAGCAAGCAACTTCTCCTGAGGTCCTGATAATCTTCTGAGGGCCTATTCGAAGCTTTAACCCCATATTATTGTTCCTAAGGGCAGGTAGGGCCACAGCAGAGCTGTGGCAAGGTGCTAATAGGGGTTTTTAACCGGTTTTAGACAAATTTCAATCCGGTTTTGTCATTTGTGGTGTTATTGTTTCTTTATAGAATAGAAAAAGAGAGAGCGCTGAAAAACTCACCTCAAAGTACACAGGTTGATATAAAAAAATCCCCAGATTAAATTGATAGGTGAAAATCTATGTGTGTGATCTTCCTGCGCTAAAGACCAGTATCACTGGTTCTAAAGCTAAAACTTTCGAGGTGGGTAGAAATATAAAGAAACACTATAGAGGATGATCTTTATATATAAAATTTTCTTTTATTTAATTTCTTATACTTAATATAATAGTTAAAAAAGGGGGTAAAAAATGCTTCTTGGCTCTTAAAATCGATTGTTTAAAAATGATTGCTAAAAAAAAAAAAAAAAAAATTTTCAGCGAAAATGGCAAAGGCAAAAGATGAAGCAATAGGTATAGTTAGTATACACAGTGAATTAGGAAGCATGAGAGGTTAGTATACAATGAAATGGGGTTAGAAAGATGGAGATATGTTGGACAAATAATACGATAGATAGAAGGATATTAAAACAAGGCAGAGTACTAGATTAGCAGGTTACCAACTTATTGCACATATCGAATCACTGCTCCTGATCGAAATGAAACACAAAATTGAATGTGCCTTTTTTGAGTCTTATATAAAAGAGAATATTGTTCCAAGAGGCTTAAGAATAAAAAAAGAATGTGCATTTAAATTAGAGGATGATTCTTTAAAAGAGAAATGGAGGAACATACTAGAAGAGGCATCTATGAAACTAATCAAACTGATTTTAGAACATAGAAATTCAATTATTAATCAAACAGAAGAAAAAATTGCCACTCTTGAAATTAAATTAAAAGACTTTAAGGAAAGTATGGAGTTTAAAGAGAAAGAGAAATCTATGAAGGAGAAACTTAAAAGTACAAAGGAAGACATTGTTCAGGTTAAAATGAGAAAACTCAAAAGAGATAGAGATGATTATGCTGCACATAAAATGAGAAATAATCCTGACAAATATATCACACATAGTTGGAGAGCTGAAAGGAGAAACAATACAGACAATGTTACTGAAAAGGAGAACAGTTCAGTACAAATAGAAAATGCTAACTATGAGAACCAGCCCACTCCCAGAACTACAAATAAGCAAAACCTTAGGCCTCTCTATAAACAAAATTATAACCACAACTATAACTATAATAGATATTCTCAGAAAAACACTTATTATCATCCGCATAGACCACAGTATAATAGAGTAATACACACAGACTTTCAACAAAATGGGGACTCAAACTACCAGGGAAGAAACCAATACCATAATGACTACACTTATTCAAATCAACATTACAATCGAAATCAATTTGATTACAGAAATCAATTTCAACATAGAAACCAATTTCAGCACAGAGACCAATTTCAGCATAGAAACCAATATCAGCACAGACGACACTTTGAATCAGAAAATAACACTAGCTATCAGAATCATTATAAACCACATTCTAGAAGGGAAGAAAATAATAGGACGGAATATCACTATAACTCCAATCATTCCAACAAGTTACAAAGTATTAATGAAAAACCTGCTGTCATAACATCAAATAGATATTCTATCCTAGATACAGATATAATTGAATCTCAGGCAACCACAAGAAAATCTATAGAAGTATCAAACACATCAAATTCTTCAAATGTAGGATCAAACAAAGTGCCTTTTTTAGACAAAGGTCACATGAATCACCACAAAGATCCACAAACACCTACACAAACAAATATATCTCAATCAACAAGAGCACAAAGGAAAAGAAGAGCATCAGAAAACGAGGAAAGAGAGGGAGAGGAAAACAGACAAATAAAAAACATAAGACAAGGATAGAGAGTAAAGGAATATATAACCTTAGCAAAAATCCACTTGATGACAATGAGATAGAGATTTTGAATAAAGGATTGTCCTTTGCCCCCACACAAAGGTTGAATAAATTTAATACTTATATTGATGTGCATAAATACATAAAAAACTTAACAGTAAAAAAATGGTTTCTGAAAACTTCTTTGGAAAGAGAGATTACCTCGAACCAAGACTTGGAAGAAGATAGATTTGTACATACTAACCTAAAACAAAAATCCACCTTTTACCCAAAACACATAAAAGGGGGAGTAATAGAAACCTTCGAAAAAATGGTCCTAGATGATATTAAAAGTTTAGACGAAAATAAATTAAATAAAACACGCTCAAATATAGATAAGAATCAATATGAAGCTATAAAAAGACTAGAGAAGAATAAAGATATCATAGTCAAACCGGCAGACAAAGGTGGGCCACGTGCGATGTATCGGCACTTTACACATGTATAGAACATCATAAAGGTTTGAAAGCAGTTGAATTCTATTTAAACAAAGATCACTCTCTACCTAAAGAGCAAAAATAATTTATTATAGAAGGTATTAAATTTATCCTTAACCATAACTTCTTTGTTTTTGAAGACAAATATTTCTTCCAGCAGTGTGGTACAGCAATGGGAACCAGGTTTGCTCCCAGCTATGCCAATTTATTTATGGGTCTTTGGGAACATATTTTTCTGGACTCTATAGATCTGGGAGCAAACCTGGTTCTTTATAAAAGGTATATAGATGATATTCTGATAGTGTGGAAAGGGAATATAGAAGATCTAGACTGGTTTATATCTCGCATGAATAACAATATAAATAATTTGAAATTTACTTACACCAGCAGCCACTCAAATATTCAATTTCTGGATTTAGATATCAGAATAGTGGACAATAAAATTTTAACCAAGACATATTTTAAACCCGTTGATACGAATAATTATATACATGCGACCAGTTGTCACCTAGAGAAATGGAAGGACAATATTCCCAAAAGCCAGTTCACTCGGATTCGAAAAAACTGTAATAACGACGAAGACTATCTAACACAGTCAAGCATTTTAACAAAAAGGTTTGAAGAGAGGGGATACAAAAAAGAAAAAATAGAAGCAGATATGTTAGTTTGTAAGAACAAACCAAGAGAACAATTGCTCAATAAACATAAACAAGAACAGCCGCAGATTGGAGATTCTTATGGTGGAATGTTTCTCCCCTTTATAACACAATACAATTGCAATAAAGGGATCATAGAAAAAAATTATGAAAAAGCATTGGCCAATTTAAAAAAAGACGCAGTTTTAGGTTCATCCCTACCTGAATATCCAAAAATAATATATAGAAAGTCTAGAAACCTAAAGAATATGTTAGTGCCAACAGACCTTAAAAAGAAATTGAATATGAAAAACCAGAAAGACTTATGGGGAAAGGATGTGCAAGGCTTTTTCCCATGCTGTACCTGCAAGGCCTGCAAATATGCCACAAAAAGAAAGTCCTTTAGATCCACAACAACAGGGAAGGAATTTTACATAAAAGGAACCTATAGATGTATGGACAAACATATTATATATTTATTAGCATGCAGCTGTGGGGCCCAATATGTGGGTGAGTCGGATAGAACAGCTTGGGATCGTATTAGGGAACACATTTCATCAATCGAACACATGAATGATGATAGGAATAGATAACTCCCAGTACCCAGACATTTTAAAAAATGTAACAATGGCGATCTGAAGCACTTTAGTTACACCATTATAGACAAACTAAGAAAAAATTGGAGAGGAGGGAATCCGACCCATGCCCTTTTGAGATCAGAGGCCAAGTGGATTTTTGACTTAGACACCCTAACCCCCAAGGGCATGAATTTAGAGTTTGATTTAGGTAGTTTTCTGCAGGAATAATTTATTGATAGCCATTAAGACATATGTTGAACTTAAGGTCCTCTGATGGACGTCTAGGGATTTAAAATGTTCTACATTAATTGTCAATTGAAGATAAAATATACTTTATTTTTATACATATATATAGGCTTACATAACTAACTCTCTTTAGTACCCCCAAAATATATACATAGTAATACTCTCTCTCTAAAGAATTATACAAAATCGTCCTGTATATATAATATAACTATAACCTATTCTATTTTTAGTTCTTTACAATATGTTTTTTTTGTGGATTTTTTTGATTTTTATTTTTTTGATTTTTTTGATTTTTATTTTTCATATATGTTCATTTTTATTCTTATTTTTTATAAATAAGTGCAGAGCAAAAACCGTCTCTGGCTATACGAGCAATATTGCTCTAAAAACAGCGTAACCTCTCTGGCAAAAAGTGAATTCTTTTTTCAAATGCTTTTTGCTTCCAATTCTAGACATTTCCACTAACGGACAATAGCATCTAATCTTACTTAAATAGATATACACATATCTTGACACTCATCTTTCTTTTACAAACTCTTTTATTTGTAATAACGTTGTGCGTTACACTATTTGTTGTTTAACATATGCAAATCAACTATGGCTTAAAATTGCCATATTGCTATTCACACACAAGTTATACAATATGCAAAACATAAGGAGGTGCTTATACACCTTTTAGGATACATGCTCTGCTATAAAAAGAGCACCATGGACACCAGCCAATTCAGAAGTTTGAGAAAGGTCCACGACCGAAACGCGTTACTTCTTTTTGGCACTACTGAGCCACCGTAGTCTGTGACGTCAGACTATCACCTCCAGCAAACAAGTGAGGAAAAGACCGGACGGGAATTACCCTGCTGTGACACGCCAGACAAGGCGTTGCATCTATAACTCACCAGGCTTGTATGTCGTTTGGAAAACTTAAAGGTAACCTGGATTTACCCTTAAGTGAAAGAATCGGACAAGACATCCCATCTGTAAACTATCAGGCGCTAGCTCTGGAACCAACAATTTAAAGGTAACCTGGTTTTACCGCCACACCGACAATCCGGGAATATTCTTATTAAAAAGTCAGGATTGGAACACTCAACAGATACCCCCAACAAGCTATATCTTGATCATATTAGGTACCTCTAATTTAAAGAGATGGTATTAACATTTGCCTGCCACAATCTTTACCTGTGCACAGAAAAGAACACTATTATACAACGTTTTATTTTACCCTCCGTATATAACCTTTTTGATTCATATAGGCTTGTTTTCATATACCAAGGCTTGTTTTTTTTTTTATGTGCAATACGTTTTTTTTGGTGCGCAATACGCTAATTAGTTTTAATGTATGCAGCAAACTGTTTTTTATGTGCAATAAGTTGGTAACCTGCTAATCTAGTACTCTGCCTTGTTTTAATGTTTTAATATCCTTCTATCCATCTTATTATTTGTCCAACATATCTCCATCTTTCTAACCCCATTTCATTGTATACTAACCTCTCATGCTTCCTAATTCACTGTGTATACTAACTATACCTATTGCTCCATCTTTTGCCTTTGCCATTTTCGCTGAAATTTTTTTTTTAGCAATCATTTTTAAACAATCGATTTTAAGAGCCAAGAAGCATTTTTTACCCCCTTTTTTAACTATTATATTAAGTATAAGAAATGAAATAAAAGAAAATTGTATATATAAAGATCATCCTCTATAGTGTTTCTTTATATTTCTACCCACCTCGAAAGTTTTAGCTTTAGAACCAGTGATACTGGTCTTTAGCGCAGGAAGATCACACACATAGTTATTGTTTCTTTACTTGTGGTGCAATCCTTCTAAAGCTTAGTGGGTACACTGTTAAAATTTCGGAAAATTTGAAGCAATTTTAACCTGTTTTGCAGTTTGTGTATGTGAAGGGGGTGGGGAGCGCTAACTACTATAGCTGTGAGTAGGACTAAATTGATGATAATTGTTGTATTATCAATTTGTGGTTCTCTGTGTATCAGTATGAGTGACTGATTCTTCCTTTACAAATAAAATTAAAAACTCTGAAATTAGTGATATAGTGATTCTGTGATTCTGTTTTACCAACCTTACATATGTGATTGAATAATCTTAGTGATAATGAACTATATTGTGCTCTTTGTATATATCTTTAAATCCTAGTTTACTCTTTCAGAAAATAAGTTTACATTGAAAAAATCACACTCCTTAATATAATATATATAAATGACACCAAACTTGGGTATATTAAAATATTAAATACTTTATATCACAACTGACATATATTACATTCAAATGTTACAAAAATAAAAATAAGAATAAAAGTGGTTCCAATAACCACCAATTGCTTGAATCATACGTATGTATTCATATAAAAACTTGTTGAATCTTTTAAAAGGCTGCTTCAATTGTTATATTATATCCAAACACTCCGGTATATACTTTCTAGATGCATATATTGAACCTTGGCGGTTCAGTGTACACTTATTGCGATACAGTTATTGTGAGAAAGTTATTGCGATACAGTTATTGCGATACAGTTATTGTGAAAAAGTTATTGCGATACAGTTATTGCGATACAGTTATTGTGAAAAAGTTTGGAGTGTTTGGATATAATATAACAATTGAAGCAGCCTTTTAAAAGATTCAACGAGTTTTTATATGAATACATACGTATGATTCAAGCAATTGGTGGTTATTGGAACCACTTTTATTCTTATTTTTATTTTTGTAACATTTGAATGTAATATATGTCAGTTGTGATATAAAGTATTTAATATTTTAATATACCCAAGTTTGGTGTCATTTATATATATTATATTAAGGAGCGTCATTTTTTCAATGTAAACTTATTTTCTGAAAGAGTAAACTAGGATTTAAAGATATATACAAAGAGCACAATATAGTTCATTATCACTAAGATTATTCAATCACATATGTAAGGTTGGTAAAACAGAATCACAGAATCACTATATCACTAATTTCAGAGTTTTTAATTTTATTTGTAAAGGAAGAATCAGTCACTCATACTGATACACAGAGAACCACAAATAGATAATACACAGAGAACCACAAATAGATAATACACAGAGAACCACAAATAGATAATACACAGAGAACCACAAATTGATAATACAACAATTATCATCATATTTAGTCCTACTCACAGCTATAGTAGTTAGCGCTCCCCACCCCCTTCACACACACATTGTACTAATCTCTGATACTGGGAGAATATCAGAATTGGGGTAGCATTGTGAGCTGAAAAGGTCTGACACTTAGTTCACACTACACACATTTCTAACACTTGCAGTTTGTGTATGCCTTTTTCTTTCATGTAATTAGCAAGAGTCCATGAGCTAGTGACGTATGGGATATACATTCCTACCAGGAGGGGCAAAGTTTCCCAAACCTCAAAATGCCTATAAATACACCCCTCACCACACCCACAATTCAGTTTTACAAACTTTGCCTCCGATGGAGGTGGTGAAGTAAGTTTGTGCTAGATTCTACGTTGATATGCGCTTCGCAGCAAGTTGGAGCCCGGTTTTCCTCTCAGCGTGCAGTGAATGTCAGAGGGATGTGAGGAGAGTATTGCCTATTTGAATGCAGTGATCTCCTTCTACGGGGTCTATTTCATAGGTTCTCTGTTATCGGTCGTAGAGATTCATCTCTTACCTCCCTTTTCAGATCGACGATATACTCTCATATATACCATTACCTCTACTGATTCTCGTTTCAGTACTGGTTTGGCTTTCTACAAACATGTAGATGAGTGTCCTGGGGTAAGTAAATCTTATTTTCTGTGACACTCTAAGCTATGGTTGGGCACTTTGTTTATAAAGTTCTAAATATATGTATTCAAACATTTATTTGCCTTGACTCAGAATGTTCAACTTTCCTTATTTTTCAGACAGTCAGTTTCATATTTGGGATTATGCATTTGAATTATTCTTTTTTTCTTACCTTCAAAAATTTGACTCTTTTTTTCCTGTGGGCTGTTAGGCTCGCGGGGGCTGAAAATGCTTCATTTTATTGCGTCATTCTTGGCGCTGACTTTTTGGCGCAAAAATTCTTTTCCGTTTCCGGCGTCATACGTGTCGCCGGAAGTTGCGTCATTTTTTGACGTTATTTTGCGCCAAAGATGTCGGCCGGATGTGGCGTCATTTTGGCGCCAAAAGCATTTAGGCGCCAAATAATGTGGATTTGGCGCTAAAAAATATGGGCGTCGCTTTTGTCTCCACATTATTTAAGTCTCATTTTTCATTGCTTCTGGTTGCTAGAAGCTTGTTCTTTGGCATTTTTTCCCATTCCTGAAACTGTCATATAAGGAATTTGATCTATTTTGCTTTATATGTTGTTTTTTCTCTTACATATTGCAAGATGTCTCACGTTGCATCTGAGTCAGAAGATACTACAGGAAAATCGCTGTCTAGTGCTGGATCTACCAAAGCTAAGTGTATCTGCTGTAAACTTTTGGTAGCTATTCCTCCGGCTGTTGTTTGTATTAATTGTCATGACAAACTTGTTAATGCAGATATTTCCTTTAGTAATGTACCATTGTCTGTTGCAGTTCCTTCAACATCTAAGGTGCAGAATGTTCCTGATAACATAAGAGATTTTGTTTCTGAATCCATCAAGAAGGCTATGTCTGTTATTTCTCCTTCTAGTAAACGTAAAAAATCTTTTAAAACTTCTCTCCCTACAGATGAATTTTTAAATGAACATCATCATTCTGATTCTGATGACTCTTCTGGTTCAGAGGATTCTGTTTCAGAGATTGATGCTGATAAATCCTCATATTTATTTAAAATGGAATTTATTCGTTCTTTACTTAAAGAAGTATTAATTGCTTTAGAAATAGAGGATTCTGGTCCTCTTGATACTAATTCTAAACGTTTAGATAAGGTATTTAAATCTCCTGTGGTTATTCCAGAAGTTTTTCCTGTTCCTAATGCTATTTCTGCAGTAATTTCCAAAGAATGGGATAAATTGGGTAATTCATTTACTCCTTCTAAACGTTTTAAGCAATTATATCCTGTACCGTCTGACAGGTTAGAATTTTGGGACAAAATCCCTAAAGTTGATGGGGCTATTTCTACCCTTGCTAAACGTACTACCATTCCTACGTCAGATGGTACTTCGTTTAAAGATCCTTTAGATAGGAAAATTGAATCCTTTCTAAGAAAAGCTTATCTGTGTTCAGGTAATCTTCTTAGGCCTGCTATATCATTAGCTGATGTTGCTGCAGCTTCAACTTTTTGGTTGGAAACTTTAGCGCAACAAGTAGCAAATCATGATTCTCATGATATTATTATTCTTCTTCAGCATGCTAATAATTTTATTTGTGATGCCATTTTTGATATTATTAGAGTTGATGACAGGTTTATGTCTCTAGCTATTTTAGCTAGAAGAGCTTTATGGCTTAAGACTTGGAATGCTGATATGGCTTCTAAATCAACTCTACTTTCCATTTCTTTCCAGGGTAACAAATTATTTGGTTCTCAGTTGGATTCTATTATCTCAACTGTTACTGGTGGGAAAGGAACTTTTTTACCACAGGATAAAAAATCTAAAGGTAAAAACAGGGCTAATAATCGTTTTCGTTCCTTTCGTTTCAACAAAGAACAAAAGCCTGATCCTTCGTCCTCAGGAGCAGTTTCAGTTTGGAAACCTTCTCCAGTCTGGAATAAATCCAAGCCTGCTAGAAAGACAAAGCCTGCTTCTAAGTCCACATGAAGGTGCGGCCCTCATTCCAGCTCAGCTGGTAGGGGGCAGGTTACACTTTTTCAAAGAAATTTGGATCAATTCTGTTCACAATCTTTGGATTCAGAACATTGTTTCAGAAGGGTACAGAATTGGTTTCAAGATGAGACCTCCTGCAAAGAGATTTTTTCTTTCCCGTGTCCCAGTAAATCCAGTGAAAGCTCAAGCATTTCTGAATTGTGTTTCAGATCTAGAGTTGGCTGGAGTAATTATGCCAGTTCCAGTTCCGGAACAGGGGATGGGGTTTTATTCAAATCTCTTCATTGTACCAAAGAAGGAGAATTCCTTCAGACCAGTTCTGGATCTAAAAATATTGAATCATTATGTAAGGATACCAACATTCAAGATGGTAACTGTAAGGACTATCTTGCCCTTTGTTCAGCAAGGGAATTATATGTCCACAATAGATTTACAGGATGCATATCTGCATATTCCGATTCATCCAGATCACTATCAGTTCCTGAGATTCTCTTTTCTGGACAAGCATTACTAGCTACAGCTCCAAGAATTTTTTCAAAGGTTCTCGGGGGGCCCTTCTGTCTGTAATCAGAGAACAGGGTATTGTGGTATTTCCTTATTTGGACGATATCTTGGTACTTGCTCAGTCTTTACATTTAGCAGAATCTCATACGAATCGACTTGTGTTGTTTCTTCAAGATCATGGTTGGAGGATCAATTTACCAAAAAGTTCTTTGATTCCTCAGACAAGGGTAACCTTTCTGGGTTTCCAGATAGATTCAGTGTCCATGACTCTGTCTTTAACAGACAAGAGACGTCTAAAATTGATTGCAGCTTGTCGAAACCTTCAGTCACAATCATTCCCTTCTGTAGCCTTATGCATGGAAATTCTAGGTCTTATGACTGCTGCATCGGACGCGATCCCCTTTGCTCGTTTTCACATGCGACCTCTTCAGCTCTGTATGCTGAATCAATGGTGCAAGGATTACACAAAGATATCTCAATTAATATCTTTAAAACCGATTGTTCGACACTCTCTAACGTGGTGGACAGATCACCATCGTTTAATTCAGGGGGCTTCTTTTGTGCTTCCGACCTGGACTGTAATTTCAACAGATGCAAGTCTCACAGGTTGGGGAGCTGTGTGGGGATCTCTGACGGCACAAGGAGTTTGGGAATCTCAGGAGGTGAGATTACCGATCAATATTTTGGAACTCCATGCAATTTTCAGAGCTCTTCAGTTTTGGCCTCTTCTGAAGAGAGAATCGTTCATTTGTTTTCAGACAGACAATGTCACAACTGTGGCATACATCAATCATCAAGGAGGGACTCACAGTCCTCTGGCTATGAAAGAAGTATCTCGAATTTTGGTTTGGGCGAAATCCAGCTCCTGTCTAATCTCTGCGGTTCATATCCCAGGTATAGACAATTGGGAAGCGGATTATCTCAGTCGCCAAACGTTGCATCCGGGCGAATGGTCTCTTCACCCAGAGGTATTTCTTCAAATTGTTCAAATGTGGGAACTTCCAGAAATAGATCTGATGGCGTCTCATCTAAACAAGAGACTTCCCAGGTATCTGTCCAGATCCCGGGATCCTCAGGCGGAGGCAGTGGATGCATTATCACTTCCTTGGAAGTATCATCCTGCCTATATCTTTCCGCCTCTAGTTCTTCTTCCAAGAGTAATCTCCAAGATTCTGAAGGAATGCTAGTTTGTTCTGCTGGTAGCTCCGGCATGGCCTCACAGGTTTTGGTATGCGGATCTTGTCCGGATGGCCTCTTGCCAACCGTGGACTCTTCCGTTAAGACCAGACCTTCTGTCTCAAGGTCCTTTTTTCCATCAGGATCTCAAATCCTTAAATTTAAAGGTATGGAGATTGAACGCTTGATTCTTGGTCAAAGAGGTTTCTCTGACTCTGTGATTAATACTATGTTACAGGCTCGTAAATCTGTATCTAGAGAGATATATTATAGAGTCTGGAAGACTTATATTTCTTGGTGTCTTTCTCATCATTTTTCTTGGCATTCTTTTAGAATACCGAGAATATTACAGTTTCTTCAGGATGGTTTAGATAAGGGTTTGTCCGCAAGTTCCTTGAAAGGACAAATCTCTGCTCTTTCTGTTCTTTTTCACAGAAAGATTGCTATTCTTCCTGATATTCATTGTTTTGTACAAGCTTTGGTTCGTATAAAACCTGTCATTAAGTCAATTTCTCCTCCTTGGAGTTTGAATTTGGTTCTGGGGGCTCTTCAAGCTCCTCCATTTGAACCTATGCATTCATTGGACATTAAATTACTTTCTTGGAAAGTTTTGTTCCTTTTGGCCATCTCTTCTGCCAGAAGAGTTTCTGAATTATCTGCTCTTTCTTGTGAGTCTCCTTTTCTGATTTTTCATCAGGATAAGGCAGTGTTGCGAACTTCTTTTGAATTTTTACCTAAAGTTCTGAATTCCAACAACATTAGTAGAGAAATTGTGGTTCCTTCATTATGTCCTAATCCTAAGAATTCTAAGGAGAAATCGTTGCATTCTTTGGATGTTGTTAGAGCTTTGAAATATTATGTTGAAGCTACTAAATCTTTCCGAAAGACTTCTAGTCTATTTGTCATCTTTTCCGGTTCTAGAAAAGGCCAGAAAGCTTCTGCCATTTCTTTGGCATCTTGGTTGAAATCTTTAATTCATCTTGCCTATGTTGAGTCGGGTAAAACTCCGCCTCAAAGGATTACAGCTCATTCTACTAGGTCAGTTTCTACTTCCTGGGCGTTTAGGAATGAAGCTTCGGTTGATCAGATTTGCAAAGCAGCAACTTGGTCCTCTTTGCATACTTTTACTAAATTCTACCATTTTGATATATTTTCTTCTTCTGAAGCAGTTTTTGGTAGAAAAGTACTTCAGGCAGCGGTTTCAGTTTGAATCTTCTGCTTATGTTTTTCATTAAACTTTATTTTGGGTGTGGATTATTTTCAGCAGGAATTGGCTGTCTTTATTTTATCCCTCCCTCTCTAGTGACTCTTGTGTGGAAAGATCCACATCTTGGGTAATCATTATCCCATACGTCACTAGCTCATGGACTCTTGCTAATTACATGAAAGAAAACATAATTTATGTAAGAACTTACCTGATAAATTCATTTCTTTCATATTAGCAAGAGTCCATGAGGCCCGCCCTTTTTTGTGGTGGTTATGATTTTTTTGTATAAAGCACAATTATTCCAATTCCTTATTTTATATGCTTTCGCACTTTTTTATCACCCCACTTCTTGGCTATTCGTTTAAACTGAATTGTGGGTGTGGTGAGGGGTGTATTTATAGGCATTTTGAGGTTTGGGAAACTTTGCCCCTCCTGGTAGGAATGTATATCCCATACGTCACTAGCTCATGGACTCTTGCTAATATGAAAGAAATGAATTTATCAGGTAAGTTCTTACATAAATTATGTTTTTTCTCTTAAAGGCACAGTACCGTTTTTGCAAATTGTGTTTTTTTCATTAAATAAAGTGTTTTCCAAGCTTGCTTGCTTTATTACTAGTCTGTTAAACATGTCTGACACTGAGTAAACTCATTGTTCAATTTGTTTAGAAGCCATTGTGGAACCCCCTCTTAGAATGTGTGCCACTTGTACTGATATGTCTATAAATTGCAAACAGCATATTTTGACTCATACAAATTTGGCATTAAATGATTCTCAGACAGAAGGAAGTCAGGTTTTGCCATCTAGTTCTCCCCAAGTGTCCCAACCGGTTACGCCCGCACAAGCGGCGCCAAGTACTTCTAGTGCAAAAAGGCAGCAGTGCAAAAGCACTACACTTGGAATTGGGGAGTGCTTGTATAATAGAAAGGGTTACCTTTCAAAAGCTGGAGTGCTTATGCATAAAAATGACTAGAAGGGTTGGTCAACACAGAGGTTGAAGAAAAAAGAATGCATTAAGATAGCCCTTAACTCTCCCTGTAATGTGGTAAATGTAACATCAGTGTCAATGTGCTGAGGTGATGTATTTAAAATATAACCTTTATTTGTTTATGTTAAAATTCAAAGAACACACAAACAACACACGATTAAAATTACAAAAGAATTTAAACCGTTGGAACAATATATTCTCCAATAGATAAGGGTAATGGGTAGATGGGAAGTGTCACCCTCAAGATAATGGAGTGGCACTGGCGTGGGTGTGAATTATTGTAATATTTCCACAAGATGCACAAATGATATTTAGGATATGTACATTCGTGATAAACCAAGATCTCCCTGATGTATCATGTTTCAATAAAGATCACGTAATATAACTTTGTCTTGCCTTTTGCGGTAGGAACAGGTAAAATTATACTGGGTATGTGTCTAAAGTAGTAATTAAAGGAATCGGTATAATGACTGACAATAGTCTGGTTCAATTATCTCAAAGTCACTTGTCAGTGGCTCATTTTGGAAAAAGTTTCATGCCTCATGCTTTTGGTACATAATAGATTTACAAATGAAATATGAATAGGATTTCAAATGTATTGAAAAATAATAATATAACAGTAACAGCTTCGAAGGTTGTTTGCTGTCTATTATAAGATGTTAGATAAATAGTATATCATATTAAAAATATGTTGTTGATCTCAAGAATATTAGAACAATAGAATTTTCCAAACTCAGTGAACGAAAACTATTAGGTTCCGACACAGATATTCATTTACAAATGCCGGGGTGAATGGGAAATTAACCGCAGTGTGTGTTTATATTTCTAAGTAACAAAGTCGCATTAACAGCGACCATTTAAAGATATACTATTTATCTAACATCTTATAATAGACAGCAAACAACCTTCGAAGCTGTTACTGTACAATATTCAATCCTGTAGAACGCTCAAGTGATTCACTAATCCCTGTTCTATTCAATACTAACTATAAGCAACCTGTGCAGTCTGCATAACGGCTGCAATAAAGTAACCTAAGTATATTTCAGTGAGAATGAATGTTGTCTAACTGATTCCAGCAATTATTTTTGCAATCAACCATTAGTGATCCGTGCTGTCTGCAAAACGACTGCAACACAGTAACCCAAAATATACTGGAGTGTGAATGAATTGTGTCTAACTGATTGTAGTAAGCAACTTTACAATTCCAAATACTTTTGATACAATATTGATACATAATCTAGTACCAATGAATCTCAAACTCTAACCCATTTGAGAAGCGCATCAGATTTAATAACTTAGATACTTGTCAAAATATATTATTAACAATAAGTTTACAACTAATTTCCGTTGCTGGATACTTTCAATACAATAACTATCACGTTTGCTATTATATCAGATATAATTATTAGAACTATCTGAAACAGAGTAACTGACCAGAAGCATTTATTTGAGATTACTTTATTGTGAAGTAGATCTGAATACTTTCACACAATACTTTTTACTCATTAGTACTCACACAATACTTTTTACTCATTAGTACTCACACAATACTTTTTACTCATTAGTACTCACACAATACTTTTTACTCATTAGCACATTGTTCTTCTTGATACTAAGTGAACTTACAAATTGTGTGATCAAAAAATAAAAACTATGTTGTATACCTACACTTAGATACTAAAACCTTATCGTGTATTGCTGACTGTAGACGAATGTTTGGACACCACAAATTTAATAAAAAATCATTGAGCCCATTCTACATAAAGCTCATTATATCAGTTTATGATACATTTAAAATTCCCACTTACATTTAACTGATATACAAATAAATTATGCTACAAGAGCATGGGATATGAAACTTTTTCAAAATGAGCCACTGACAAGTGACCACTCAATATTTTCTATCCATTCCAAAATCGTCTCCCCTGATACCAAGCGAACTCACAATGGTATGATTAATAAAATTCAAATGACCACGTGTATCTAACACTAAAACAATAAGATCTTAATTTTCATTGAATGTGTGGACATTATAGTTATATCAATAAATCTTTGAGTCTACTGTATTGAATAGCCCATTATATTATTATTTTTCAATACATTTGAAATCCTATTCATATTTCATTTATAAATCTATTATGTACCAAAAGCATGAGGCATGAAACGTTTTCCAAAATGAGCCACTGACAAGTGACTTTGAGATAATTGAACCAGACTATTGTCAGTCATTATACCGATTTCTTCAATTACTACTTTAGACACATACCCAGTATAATTTTACCTGTTCCTACCGCAAAAGGCAAGACAAAGTTATATTACGTGATCTTTATTGAAACATGATACATCAGGGAGATCTTGGTTTATCACGAATGTACATATCCTAAATATCATTTGTGCAAGATTTTCTTGTTCCAAGATCACAGTACTTTATAAACACCCACATATCAGATCATCTTGTGGAAATATTACAATAATTCACACCCACGCCAGTGCCACTCCATTATCTTGAGGGTGACACTTCCCATCTACCCATTACCCTTATCTATTGGAGAATATATTGTTCCAACGGTTTAAATTCTTTTGTAATTTTAATCGTGTGTTGTTTGTGTGTTCTTTGAATTTTAACATAAACCAATAAAGGTTATATTTTAAATACATCACCTCAGCACATTTCCAGACAGGGCCGCCACTAGAAATTTTGGGGCCCCTGACTTAACCATTGATCAGGCCCCCCCCCCCACCCTTTGACATGTGCAATTTTTGACCAAGTGACTAAAACGTATATGCACTTTATTCTTAAGTGTCTATTTAAACTTGGAAATGTTGTAAAGGTAGTAACATACAAACACACAGACACACTCATACACTGAAACACACACTCACACATAAGGTTTCACATATAGACACTCTAGTAGACACGCAAAGAAACACACTCAGACACAGACACCCAAACAGACACTCAGCACTTGTTTACATTGACCTGACAAGTAATGAGGTAGACTACAGTTTTGTAAAAAAAAAAAAGGAGATTTAGAAAACAAAATATGGAGTTCTGATTATCTTTTTGTAAAGGAAGATACCAACTAAATGATGACAACAGCATGCAGTGGCTGAAAGGAAGGGCCCTGAACTGCCTAAACAATAATTTAAAGGTTAAATGGTGGATTGGTGACTTCCGGAAAGGTCTTGTTAGTCTCAAAGTCTGTAGAAAGATGTGAATAATCAGTAGTAAGGTCAAAATGTCCTAAAAAGGGACAATGGACACACACACAAACTCAAACTTGCACATACACCCAAGGAAACACCAACAGAGACAGCCTCAGAAAACACACAAAGACATACACACACACACGCACACACACAGAAAACACACAAAGACATACACACACAGAGAGACAACCACATAAAACACAGAAAGACATACATACACACACCCTCACTGAGACATCCACAGAAAACACACAGACATACACACACCCTCACAGAGACATCCTCAGAAAACACACACCCTCACAGAGACATCCACAGAAAACAGACATACATACACACACACCTTTACAGAGACATCCACAGAAAACACAGATATACATACATACACACCCTCAGAGACATCCACAGAAAACAGACATACACACCCACCCTCACAGAGGCATCCAGAGAAAATACACAAAGACAAACATACACACACCCTCACAGAGACACCCATAGAAAAGCTCAAAGACATATGCACACACCCTCACAGACATCCACAGAAAATGCACAAAGACATACACACCCACCCTCATAGAGAGACCCACAGGAAAAAAAACAAAACATACACACTCATAGAGACACAAACCAAAGCACAAAGACATAAACACAGACACCCACAGAAACACTCACAGGAGGAAACATTTATGCAACTTGCATCCTCTAAATCAACACTGTGTGACATGCATGATAAAAAAAAATTGCAGAAATTAAGAGATCACTTTTTAAAGAATCATATTTGTAAATGTGCAAACAAAAATAATTTTTGTGAATTCAAAATTGTACATTAATGATCTGGGGTAGATGGCTAGATGAAGAAAAGTACTTTTAAAAGGTTGACATTTTTTTTTCCCCATTTTCTCCAACCAAGAGCACAACTTCAAATATAGTGTACAAATGTTCCCATCTGTCAGCTGTACTTATGGATTTTGAAAATGCTGTACTCTATATGGTCTTGGTGGAACCATATGCTGTGGTAATCATACCATTAGATCTGGTTAAATGCAGGATTTAGGCTCGTCGGTATGTATTTCAAAATTAAGTCCGCTGTAGTTTAAACTGAACAGTTTTAAGTTAAACACTGAGCAATCTTAGTCTGAGAGTATAACATTTTATGCAGATGTAAAAATCTTAGGTAAAATGCCTCCTTGCATCTGGAAAGTCCTTGCATAAAGGGTCAGTAAACTGGAATGTAATATATATATATATATATATATATATATATATATATATATAAATGCATATGTGCCAAAAGGGCACCTACCATGTGTGTATTGAGGAGGAAAGATGTCTGCATGGTTCTAAATATAGAATTTCTACAGCATTGTCAAATAATCATAAATACACTGCTGTTAAAAAAATGTGTTTTTATGGATCCCTGGCCCCACCATACAACTACTACCACACTGAAGTTACAATCTGAAATTGCACAAATAAATAAAAAAAACATTTGCTCAGTAAATCCTACCTCCTTTGAAAATGAAAGTGATCAGCCGTCTGACTCAGGCACACACTGTACAAACAAAGTGCCAAGTCTGTCTCACACTGTGCATAGTGGTTTAGTGCACACTCAGAAATCCTCTCAAATGCTAATACTTTACTACTTGTAATAACATTTTCCATGCTCAGTTAGCACTCTGCTGTAGTACCCACTGGTGGCTACCAAAATTAAATTTTTTTTTTTTTTTTTAGTTCTTGCCTCATGGGCCCCCCGGCCCATTGGGCCCCTGACAGGAGTCACCCCTGTCACCCCCTGATGGCGGCCCTGTTTCCAGACACTGATGTTACATTTACCACATTACAGGGAGAGTTAAGTGCTATCTAATGCATTATTTTTTCTTCACCTCTGTGTTGACCAACCCTTCAAGTACTTCTAGTGCGTCTAATTCTTTCACCCTGCAAGATATGGCTTCAGTTATGAATACTACCCTCACAGAGGTTTTATCTAAACTGCCTGGGTTGCAAGGGAAGCGCAGTAGCTCTGGGTTAAGAAAAAATGCTGAGCCTTCTGACGCTTTAGTAGCCGTATCCGATATTCCCTCACAATGTTCTGAGGTAGGGATGAGGGATTTTGCTGTCCTGAGGGAGAGATTTCTGATACAGGAAGGTTACTCCCTCAGACAGATTCAGATATGACGGCATTTAAATTTAAGCTAGAGCACCACCGTTTATTGCTCAGGGAGGTTTTAGCGACTCTGGATGATTGTGACCCTATTGTAGTTCCAGAGAAATTGTGTAAAATGGACAAATATTTAGAGGTTCCTGTTTACACTGAGGTTTTTCCGGTCCCTAAGAGGATTTCGGACATTGTTATGAGGAGTGGGATAGACCAGGTATTCCGTTCGCTCCCCCTCCTGTTTTTAAGAAAATGTTTCCCATATCTGACACCATAAAGGACTCATGGCAGACGGTCCCTAAGGTGGAGGGAGCCATTTCTACCCTGGCTAAGCGTACAACTATACCTATTGAAGACAGTTGTGCTTTCATTGATCCTATGGATAAAAAGTTAGAGGGTCTCCTAAAGAAAATTTTTTTCATCAAGGTTTTCTTCTTCAACCTATAGCGTGCATTGTTCCTGTAACCACTGCGGCTGCCTTTTGGTTTGAGGCTCTAGAAGAGGCTCTTCAGATGGAGACCCCAGTAGATGATATTTTGGACAGAATTAAGGCTCTTAAGTTGGCTAATTCTTTTATTACAGACGCTGCTTTTCATCTTGCTAAATTAGCGGCTAAGAATTCAGGTTTTGCCATTTTAGCGCGTAGAGCGTTAAGTCCTGGTCATCTGATGTGTCATCTAAATCTAAGCTTTTGTCCATCCCTTTCAAGGGTAAGACCCTATTCGGGCCTGCACTGAAAGAGATAATTTCAGACATTACTGGAGGGAAGGGTCATACCCTCCCTCAGGATAAGTCAAATAAGACAAGGACCAAGCAAAATAATGTTCGTTCCTTTCGAAACTTCAAGAGTGGTCCCACTTCCTCTTCCTCTGCTGCAAAGCAAGAGGGGAACTTCGCTCAATCCAAACCAACCTGGAGACCTAATCAGGCTTGGATCAAGGGTAAACAGGCCAAAAAGCCTGCTGCTGCCACTAAGTCAGCATGAAGGAGTAGCCCCCAATCTGGGACCGGATCTAGTAGGGGGCAGACTCTCTCTCTTTGCTCAGGCCTGGGCAAGAGAAGTTCAGGATTCCTGGGCAGTAGAAATTGTAATCCAGGGATACCTTCTAGATTTCAAGGATTCCCCTCCAAGGGGAGGTTCCATCTTTCTCAATTGTCTGTAAACCCGACAAAAAGAGAGGCGTTCTTATGCTGTGTAGAAGACCTTTTTACCATGGGAGTGATCTGCCCAGTTCCAAAAGCAGAACAGGGGCAGGGGTTCTACTCCAATCTGTTTATAGTTCCCAAAAAGGAGGGAACCTTCAGACCAATTCTGTAACTCAAGATCCTAAGCCAATTCCTAAGAGTCCCATCCTTCAAGATGGAGACCATTCGGACTATCTTACCATTGATCCAGGAGGGTCAATATATGCCCACTGTGGACTTAAAGGATGCATATTTACACATTCCTCTCCACAAAGATCATCACCAGTTCCTCAGGTTCGCCTTTCTGGACAAGCATTATCAGTTTGTGGCTCTTCCTTTCGGGTTGGCCACGGCGCCACAAATCTTCACAAAGGTGCTAGAGTCCCTTCTGGCGTTTCTAAGGCCACGGGGCATAGCAGTGGCGCCTTATCTAGACGACATTCTAATTCACGCGTCGACCTTCCAACTAGCCAAGTCTCACACGGACTTAGTGTTGGCCTTTCTAAGATCTCATGGGTGGAAGGTGAACGTAAAAAAAGAGTTCTCTTTTCCCCCTCACAAGAGTTTCATTTCTAGGGACTCTGATAGACTCAGTGGACATGAAAATATTTCTGACGGAGGTCCGAAAATCAAAGATTTTGTCCACCTGCCAAGCTCTTCCCTCCATTCCTCAGCCGTCAGTGGCTCAGTGTATGGAGGTAATTGGTCTAATTGTAGCGGCAATGGACATAGTTCAGTTTTCTCGCTTGCATCTCAGACCACTGCAACTATGCATGCTCAATCAGTGGAGTGGGGATTATGCGGATTTATCTCCTCAGATAAATCTGTATCAAGAGACCAGAGACTCTCTTCTTTGGTGGTTGTCACAGGATCATCTGTCCCAGGGAATGTGTTTCCGCAGGCCAGAATGGATTATAGGGACGACAGACGCCAGCCTTCTGGGCTGGGGTGCAGTCTGGAATTCCTTGAAAGCTCAGGGTTTGTGGACTCAGGAGGAGGCTCTACTACCGATAAATATTCTGGAATTAAGAGCGATATTCAATGCTCTCCAGGCATGGCCTCAGCTGGCTTCGGCCAGATTTATCAAGTTTCAGTCAGACAACATCAGGACTGTGGCTTATATCAATCATCAGGGCGGAACAAAAAAGTTTCTTAGATGATGATAGAGGTCTCAAGGATAATCCGATGGGCAGAGGCTCACTCTTGCCATCTGTCAGCGATCTATATCCCAGGTGTAGAGAACTGGGAGGAAGCTTTTCTAATTCGTCAGACTTTTCATCCGGGGGAGTGGGAACTCCATCCGGAGGTGTTTGCTCAGCTGGTTCGGCTATGGGGCACACTCGAAAAGCCTTTTACCAGGAAAATATATCATATGATATGCGTAAATATACTTTTTGGTTGCGAATCCAAAGGCTTCTCCTGGAGTAAAATCAGGATTCCTAGGATTTTGTCTTTTCTCCAAGAGGGATTGGAGAAGGATTATCAGCTAGTTCCCTAAAAGGAACAGATATCTGCTCTGTCTATTTTGTTGCACAAGCGTCTGGCAGATGTTCCAGACGTTCAGGCTTTTTGTCAGGCTTTAGCTAGATTAAGCCTGTGTTTAAACCTGTTGCTCCGCCATGGAGTCTAAATTTAGTTCTTAGAGTTCTTCAGGGGGTTCCATTTGAACCCATGCATTCCATAGATATTAAGCTTTTATCTTGGAAAGTTTTGATCCTAGTTGCTATCTCTTCAGCTCGAAGAGTTTCTGAACTATCTGCATTACAATGTGACTCACCATATCTTGTGTTCCATGCTGATAAGGTGGTTTTGCGTACCAAGCCTGGGTTCCTACCTAAGGTTGTTACTAACAGGAATATCAATCAGGAAATTGTTGTTCCTTCTCTGTGTCCTAATCCTTCTTGTAAGAAGGAACGTCTGTTGCACAACTTGGACGTGGTTCGTGCTTTGAAATTTTATTTGCAGGCAACCAAAGATTTTCGTCAAACATCTTCTTTGTTTGTTGTCTATTCTGGAAAGCGTAGGGGTCAAAAGGCTACGGCAACTTCTCTTTCCTTTTGGCTGAAAAGCATAATCCATTTAGCTTATGAGACTGCTGGACAGCAGCCTCCTGAATGAATTACAGCTCACTCCACTAGAGCAGTAGCTTCCACATGGGCTTTTAAAAATGATGCTTCTGTTGAACAGATTTGTAAGGCTGCGACTTGGTCTTCGCTTCATACCTTTTCAAAATTTTACAAATTTGATACTTTTGCTTCTTCGGAGGCTATTTTTGGGAGAAAGGTTTTGCAAGCAGTGGTGCCTTCCGTTTAGGTTTCTGTCTTGTCCCTCCCTTCATCCGTGTCCTAAAGCTTTGGTATTGGTATCCCACAAGTAAGGATGAATCCGTGGACTCGGTACATCATGCAAAAGAAAACAAAATTTATGCTTACCTGATAAATTTCTTTCTTTTGCGATGTACAGAGTCCACGGCCCGCCCTGTCTATTCAAGACAGATGGTATTTTTTATTAAAAACTTCAGTCACCTCTGCACCTTATAGTTTCTCCTTTTTCTTCCTTGGCCTTCGGTCGAATGACTGGGGGGTGGAGTTAAGGGGGGAGCTATATAGACAGCTCTGCTGTGGTGCTCTCTTTGTCACTTCCTGTTAGGAAGGATAATATCCCACAAGTAAGGATGAATCCGTGGACTCGGTACATCGCAAAAGAAAGAAATTTATCAGGTAAGCATAAATTTTGTTTTTTTTATTTTGGGTGGGCTTTTCTTTTACAAAGATATGACGAGTCCATGGATTTCATCCTTACTTGTGGGATATTAACCTCCTGCTAACAGGAAGTGGCAAAGAGCACCACAGCAGAGCTGTATATATAGCCCCTCCCTTCCCCTCCACCCTCCATTCTCTTTGCCTGGGTTATACTAGGAAGAGGTAAAGTGAGGTGTTAGTTTTAGTTTCTTCAATCAAGAAGTTTTTTATTTTAAATGGTACCGGTGAGTACTATTTTCCTCAGGGGGATATGGAAGAAGATTTCTGCCCTGAGGTTGATGATCTTAGCAGACGTAACTAACATCCATGTTGGTTCCCACAGAGTGCTGAAGGTAGTGTAAGAGAAATCTTCAGAGTGGAGAACAGCTGCATGCTACAAGCATTGAGGTATGTTCAGTCTTTTATTTCTGAGGAGACCTGTTATATCAGAATGGCTGACATTTTATTCCTTGCTAAAGGAGGGGGTAAGAAGTAGACCTGTTCAAAGAAAAAGGGTGTTACTTTAAATCCTGTGCTAAATGTTTTCATTGACATAATTTGGGTGTTATGAAAAGGGACACTGGGAGAAGCTCATCATCTTTATTTTGTTTTCTGACAAATATGAATAGGGCTGCAGCATTACTATGCTGTTTTTAGGGGGACCACATGGTGTTATTTCCTAACTGCTTCCTATGCAGTGTTTCAGATTAGTTTGTTGATCGTCCTTGATGGGCGGGGCCTATTTTTGTGCGCTCCGACGCGCAGTATATTCTGACCGAGAAGGCAGCAGGCATGAGCTCCAGTTGGGCCTAAACTTATGCTCTGATGACCGGATCGTGGTAGAATAATTTTTCCAGTACTTTAAGGGCAGGTAGGTGCCACAGCAGAGCTGTGGGGAGGTGCAGGGGTCATTTTGTCAAACAAATTGTATTTTTCACTCTAAATGTCCTGAAAAGGTTAATTTTGCCTATTGCTCTTAGGTGCAATAATTTTTGGGCACATTAAATATATGTTTCTCTTGTAAGGTGTATCCAGTCCACGGATCATCCATTACTTGTGGGATATTCTCCTTCCCAACAGGAAGCTGCAAGAGGATCACCCACAGCAGAGCTGTCTATATAGCTCCTCCCTTCCTGCCACCTCCAGTCATTCTCTTGCAGCTCTCGACAAGCATGGAAGCATTTAGAGAGATGTGGTGTTATTTAGTTATTTTTTCTTCAATTCAAAGTTTGTTATTTTTAAATGGTACCGGAGTTGTACTATTTTGGTCTCAGGCAGAAAATAGAAGAAGAGTCTGCCTGTGGTCTCTAATGATCTTAGCAGGTTGTAACTAAGATCCATTGCTGTTCTCACACATAACTGAAGAGAGAGGTAACTTCAGCTTGGGGAACGGCGTGCAGGGTATCCTGCTATGAGGTATAGAAACATAGAAACATAGATATTGACGGCAGATAAGAGCCATAGGCCCAGCAAGTCTGCCCGACCTTACCTAACAGTATAAACTTATCTAGTTCGTAGGATAGCCCTATGCTTGTCCCATGCATTTTTAAAGTCCCCCACAGTGTTTGTTGCTACTACCTCTTGAGGAAGTTTATTCCATAAATCAATCACTCTTTCTGTAAAGAAATGCTTCCTCAAATTACTCCTGAATCTACTACCCTTTAACTTGAGCTCATGACCCCTTGTTCTTGAATTTTCCATTTTATGTAAAATACCCACAGCCTCAGTTTTACTAAACCCTTTAATGTACTTGAAAGTTGCTATCATATCACCTCTTTCCCTTCTCTCCTCTAAGCTATACATATTTAGGTCATTGAGCCTATCCTGGTAAGTTTTATTTTTTAGACCATGTACCATTTTGGTAGCCCTCCTTTGCACAGATTCAAGTTTGTTAATATCCTTCTGAGATATGGTCTCCGAACTGCACACATACTCAAGATGAGGCCTAAACTAATGATCGATAAAGTGGCATAAGAACCTTACTATTTCTGCTGCAAATACCTCTACACAATACATCCAAGCATTCTGCTAGCCTTACTCGCTGCATTACTATGTGCAGTCTAAATTTTTCTAGAGAAATGTATATGCCTAGAAATGCTGTTGATACCAGATTTATTTAAGGTAAGCCTGATTACAGTGATTTAATAACGACTGGTATCATGCTTACTAATAGAGGTAACACTCTTATTATTTTTTCAAACTACTGAAATATAAAACGTTTGCTGGGAGTGCTTAAACGTTTTTTATATGCTTTCTGGTTATAAACTTTATTGGGGCCCAGTTTTTTTCCACATGGCTGGCTAAAATTTGCCTAGGGATAGTTTTGTTAGGCCTCTCACGTGTAGACAGGAAGTGGGAGGGGCTATTTTTCGCGCCTAGATGCGCATTAACTTTTGCAGACTGAGAACATCCAGTTTTCCTGAAGGAGCTCCCTGAATGCTTAGGACCTCTCTGAAGGGTTTTGGGGCTTTCCAAAGTCGTTTGTATGGCAAGGTAGGGCCACAGCAGGGCTGTGGCAGTTGGTTGTGACTGTTAAAAAACGTCTATTTCGTTTTTTTGATCGTTTTTGAAACTAAGGAGTTAATCATCCATTTGCAAGTGGGTGGCAATGCTCTGTTAGCCTATTATACACACTGTAAAAATTTCGTTTGATTTACTGCTTTTTTTCACTGTTTTTCAAATTCTGATCTTTTTTATTTTTCTTAAAGGCACAATACCGTTTTTATTTTTTGCTTGTTAACTTTCCTGTAAGTGTTTTCCAAGCTTGCTGGTCTCATTGCTAGTCTGTTTAAACATGTCTGACATAGTGGAAACTCCTTGTTCATTATGTTTAGAAGCCATGGTGGAACCCCCTCTTAGAATGTGTACCAAATGTATTGATTTCACTTTAAGTTATAAAGACCATGTGACAGACCCTTCTGTCAGTACTGAAAGAGTTAACTTTGTTCAGCTTTAAGAAGCTATTTTCTAAAGACAGGGTTGCTGGCATCAGCTATTGTGTACTGTAATTAAGTTTACTGATAAACATTCACATGTTTAATCACATCCAGAGAGCAGACGCCTAAGTGATAAGAAAGACTATAATTGTTTATCTGCTTAAGTAATGTAATTCTATTGTGGCATGTCAAAGGGCGTTGGTACCGTAACAGACCATATTCTGTCTTTAAAAGATTTATCACCAGAGGAATCTGACAAGGGGGAAGTTATGCCGACTAACTCGCCCCACGTCGTTCAGAGCCTTTGACCTCCCGCTTCAAGGGACTCACGCTCAAGAGGCGCCAAGTACATCTAGCGCACCCATCGGCGTTTACTTTATCAAGACATGGCGGCAGTCATGGATAATACACTGTCAGCGGTATTATCCAGACTACCTGGGTTACGAGGAAAGCGAGACAAGCTCTGGGGTTAGAAGGAATACAGAGCACTCTGACGCTTTAGTAGCTATGTCTGATACCCCCCTCACAATATGCCAGAAGCTGAGGAAGGAAGAGCTCTTTCTGTGGTGATGTTTTTCTGACTCAGGGAAGATGATTCAACCTGATTCTGATTTGGCAACATTTAAATTAAGCTTGAACACCTCCGCGTGTTGCTCAGGGAGGTTTTAGCTACTCTGAAAGACTGTGACACCATTGCAGTGCCAGAGAAATTATGCAGATTGGATAAATACTATGCAGTGCCTGTTTTCACTGATGTTTTTCCAATACCTAAAAGGTTTTCAGAAATTATTACTAAGGAATGGGATAGACCAGGTGTACCGTTCTCCCCCCCTCCTATTTTTAAGAAATTGTTTCCAATAGATGCCGCCACACGGGACTTATGGCAGACAGTCCCTAAGGTGGAGGGAGCAGTTTCTACCCTAGCTAAGCATACTACTATCACCGTCGAGGACAGTAGTGCTTTCTTAGATCCAATGGATAAAAAGTTAGAGGGTTACCTTAAGAAAATGTTTATTTAACAAGGTTTTATTCTACAACCTCTTGCATGCATCGCCCCAGTCACTGCTGCGGCGGCTTTCTGGTTTGAGTCTCTGGAAGAGGCTTTACAGGAAGAGACCCCATTGGACAATATACTTGACAAGCTTAGAGCACTTAAGCTAGCCAATTCATTTGTTTCTGATGCCATTGTTCATTTGACCAAAACTAACGGCTAAGAAATTCTGGTTTTGCTATTCTGGCGCGTAGGGCGCTATGGCTGTAAATCATGGTTCAGCTGACGTTACTTCAAAATCTATTCTCTCTGAGACTGACTGCCTGGAGATTGAATGCTTGATTTTATCAAAGCGTGGCTTCTCTGAGTCAGTTATTGATACCTTAATTAGGCACCGAAAGCCTGTCACCAGGAAAATTTATCATAAGATATGGCGTTAAAATATCTTTATTGGTGTGAATCCAAGGGTTACTCATGGAGTAAAAGTCAGGATTCCCAGGATATTATCTTTTCTCCAAGAGGGATTGGAGAAAGGATTGTCTGCTAGTTCCTTGAAGGGACAGATTTCTGCTCTGTCTATTCTTTTGCACAAGCGTCTGGCGGATGCTCCAGACATTCAGGCGTTTTGTCAGGCTTTAGTTAGAATCAAGCCTGTGTTTAAACCAGTTGCTCCGCCATGGAGTTTAAATTTGGTTCTTAAAATTCTCCAAGGGGTTCCGTTTGAACCTCTTCATTCCATAGATATCAAACGTTTATCTTGGAAAGTTCTGTTTTTGGTAGCTATTTCCTCGGCTCGTAGAGTTTCCGAGTTATCTGTCTTACAGTGTGATTCCCCTTATCTGATCTTCCATGCAGATAAGGTAGTCTTGCGTACCAAACCTGGGTTTTTACCTAAGGTGGTATCTAATAAGATATCAATCAGGAGATTGTTGTTCCGTCATTGTATCCTAATCCTTCTTCAAAGAAGGAACGGTCTATTACACAATATTGACGTGGTTTGTGCTTTAAAGTTTTATTTACAAGCTACTAAAGATTTTCGTCAAATATCTGCTTTGTTTGTTGTCTACTCTGGACAGAGGAGAGGCCAAAAGGCTTCGGCAACTTCTCTTTCGTTTTGGCTAAGGAGTATAATTCTCTTAGTTTATGAGACTGCTGGCTAGCAGCCTCCTGAAAGGATTACAGCTCATTCTACTAGAGCTGTGGCTTCCACATGGGCTTTTAAAAATGAGGCTTCTGTTGAACAGATTTGCAAGGCGGCGACTTGGTCTTCGCTTCATACTTTTTTCAAAATTCTACAAATTTGATACTTTTGCTTCTTCGGAGGCTGTTTTTGGGAGAAAGGTTTTACAGGCAGTGGTACCTTCCGTTTAAGTGCCTGCCTTGTCCCTCCCTTCATCCGTGTACTTTAGCTTTGGTATTGGTATCCCACAAGTAATGGATGATCCGTGGACTGGATACACCTTACAAGAGAAAACATAATTTATGCTTACCTGATAAATTTATTTCTCTTGTGGTGTATCCAGTCCACGGCCCGCCCTGTCATTTTAAGGCAGGTATTTTTTATTTTTAATCTACAGTCACCACTGCACCCTATAGTTTCTCCTTTCTCTTGTTTGTCTTCGGTCGAATGACTGGAGGTGGCAGGAAGGGGAGGAGCTATATAGACAGCTCTGCTGTGGGTGTCCTCTTGCAGCTACCTGTTGGGAAGGAGAATATCCCACAAGTAATGGATGATCCGTGGACTGGATACACCACAAGAGAAATAAATTTATCAGGTAAGCATAAATTATGTTTTCTAATCGGATTTCGTTATTTAGCTTTTATTAGCAGTTTTGGAAAAATTGTATACTTTTTTATTTTTTAAAGGCGCAGTACATTTTTTAAAAAAAATTGTTGAAAGTGTTTAACAACCTTTAAAGGGACACTGTACCCAAAAATGTAATTTCGTGATTCAGATTGAGCATGAAATTTTAAGCAAATTTCAAATTTACTCCTATTATCAAATTTTCTTCATTATCTTGGTATCTTTATTTGAAAAGCAAGAATGTAAGTTTAGATGCCGGCCCATTTTTGGTGAACAACCTGGGTTGTTATTGCCGATTGGTGGATTAATTTAAGCGACCAATAAACAAGTGCTGTCCATAGTTCTGAACCAAAGAATAGCTTAGATGTCTTCTTTTTCAAATAAAGATAGCAAGAGAACGAAGAAAAATTGATAATAGGAGTAAATTAGAAAGTTGCTTAAAATTGCATGCTCTTTCTGAATTACAAAAGAAAAAATTTGGGTTCAGTGTCCCTTTAAGATTATTGTTAGTCTGTTCAACATGTCTGACATTGAGGATACTAATTGTTCTATGTGTTTAGAAGCCATTGTGGAACCCCCACTTACGTTGTGTACCTCTTGTACTGAAAGGGCCTTACAATGTAAGAAGCATATTTTAAGTAAAAAAAGTGTGCCTAAGGATGATTCTCAGTCTGAAGAGAATCAGGATATGCCATCCAATATTCCCCAAGTGTCACAACCTTTTATGCCCACACAAGCGATGCCAAGTACTTCTAGTGCGTCTAATTCCTTTACTCTGCAGGAGATGGCTGCAGTTATGTCAACTACCCTTACAGAGGTATTGTCTAAATTACCAGTGTTACAGGGTAAACACAGTAGGTCAAGTATTAATGTAAATACTGAATCCTCTGATGCTTTATTAGCTATTTCCGATGTTCCCTCACAGGGCTCTGAGTTGGTGATCAGGGGAATTACTGTCTGAGGGTGAAATTTCTGATTCAGGAATGTTTTGCCTCAGACAGATTCGGATGCTATGTCAATTAAATTTAAGCTTGAACACCTCCGCCTGTTGCTTAGGGAGGTTTTAGCGACTCTGGATGATTGTGACCCTATTGTGATTCCTCCAGAGAAATTGTGTAAAATGGATAAATATCTAGAGGTACCTACTTACACTGATGTCTTTCAGGTTCCTAAGAGAATTTCGGAAATTATTAGTAAGGAATGGGATAGACCAGGTATACCGTTTTCTCCCCCTCCTAATTTTAAGAAAATGTTTCCTATATCAGATACATTCGGGACTCATGGCAAACGGTCCCTAAGGTAGAGGGAGCTATATCTTCCCTAGCTAAGCATACTACTATACCCATTGAGGTGTCACAACCTTTTATGCCCACACAAGCGACGCCTAGTACTTCTAGTGCGTCTAATTCCTTTACTCTGCAGGAGATGGCTGCAGTTATGTCAACTACCCTTACAGAGGTATTGTCTAAATTACCAGTGTTGCAGGGTAAACGCAGTAGGTCAAGTATTAAAGGGACACTGAACCCAAATATTTTCTTTCATGATTCAGATAGAGCATGCAATTTTAAGCATTTTCTAATTTACTCCTATTGTCAAATTTTCTTTATTCTCTTGGTATCTTCATTTGAAAAGCAAGAATTTAAGTTTAGATGCCGGCCCATTTTTGGTGAACAACCTGGGTTGTCCTTGCTGATTGGACAGCACCAATAAACAAGTGCTGTCCATGGTTCTGAACCACAAATTGGCTGGTTCCTTAGCTTAGATGTCTTCTTTTTCAAATAAAGAAACCAAGAGAACGAAGAAAAATTGATAATAGGAGTAAATTAGAAAGTTGCTTAAAATTGCATGCTCTATCAGAATCACAAAAGAAAAAATTTGGGCTCAGTGTCCCTTTAATGTGAATACTGAATCCTCTGATGCTTTTATTAGCTATTTCCGATGTTCCCTCACAGTGCTCTGAGTTGGGATCAGGGAATTACTGTCTGATGCTATGTCATTTAAATTTGAGCTTGAACACCTCCGTTACTTTGGGAGGTTTTAGCGACTCTGGATGATTGTGACCCTATTGTGATACCACCAGAGAAATTGTGTAAGATGGACAAATATCTAGAGGTACCTACTTACACTGATGTTTTTCCGGTTCCTAAAAGATTTCGGAAATTGTTAAAAAGGAATGTGATAGACCAGGTATACCGTTCTCTCCTCCTCCTACATTTAAGAAAATGTTTCCCATATCAGACACCATTCGGGACTCATGGCAAACGGTCCCTAAGGTGGAGGGAGCTATATCTACCCTAGCTAAGCATATTACTATACCCATTGAGGATAGTTGTGCTTTCAAAGACCCTATGGATAAAAAATTAGAGGGTCCTCTAAAGAAATTATTTATTCATCAGGGTTTCCTTTTACAACCTACGGCTTGCATTGTTCCAGTAACTACTGCAGCAGCTTTTTGGTTTAAGGCCCTAGAAGAGTCTCTGAAGGTTGAGACTCCATTAGATGACATCCTGGATAGAATTAAGGCTCTCAAGCTAGCTAATTCTTTTATTACTGATGCCAAATTGCTAAATTAGCAGGGAAAAATGCAGGATTTGCCATTTTAGCGTGTAGAGCGTTATGGCTAAAATCGTGGTCTGCTGATGTGTGATCAAAATCGAAGCTTTTAGCTATTCCTTTTAAAGGTAAGACCCTATTCGGGCCTGAATTGAAGGAGATCATTTCTGACATTACTGGAGATAAAGGCCATGCCCTACCTCAGGATAAGTCTGTTAAAATGAGGGGTAAACAGAATAATTTTCGTTCCTTTCGAAACTATAAAGGAGGACCCTCTGCTTCTTCTTCCTCCGCAAAGCAGGAAGGGAATTTTTCTCAATCTAGGGCAGTCTGGAAACCCAACCAGACTTGGAATAAAGGTAAACAATCCAGGAACACGCAGTTCACAACCATATCCCCTCCGTGTTCATCTCTATGGACGCGGAGAAAGCCTTTGATAGGCTAAACTGGCAATTTCTGAAGGAGACACACAATTCGGCTTCGACTCAATCTTCACTGGAAAAATATTCTCCCTTTACAACAGCCCCCAAGCCAAAATAAAGTTGAACGATACCTTGTCCCAACCATTTTCAATCACAAACGTAACGAGACAGGGATGCCCCCTCTCCCCTATATTATTTATCCTCGCAATGGAGGTTCTAGCATCACATATTAGACACAATACAGACATACAGGGGTTCACAATTGCTCACCAGGAATATAAAGCTACCTTATACGCTGATGACCTCTTTCTCACACTAACGCGACCCCATAACTCACTTCCCCCCCTCATTCAAACACTACACTTGTACGGCAATTTTCAAACTTCAAAATAAATATTACCAAATCAGAAATTGCTCCCACTTGGATTACAGACAGAGGAAATCACTGCAATACAAGCACTCGCACACTTTTGCATACAACCGCGCGCTATAAAATACCTCGCTGTGTATATCTCCCACCATACACAAGTCACACTGGACACCAATTATAAAGCCATAGCCGACTCAATCCAAAATACACTGCGCTCCTGGAGCAATAAACCACTCTCATGGTTAGGCAGAATTAATTCAGTCAAAATGATTCTTCTCCCCAAATTACTATACCTCTTCCAAACCCTACCGATCCCAATCCCCAAATCTGTAATACACAACCTTCAAAAATCCTTTATCTCCTATATATGGCAACACAAAAGACCTTGGATAGCTACTGCCACTCTCTATCGCCCCAAAGAATTGGGCGGCCTCGGGATCCCAAACCTTACCCAATATAGACTGGCTAGCTTCTACACCAGAATAATACACTGGTGCAGACATTCAGTTCACAAAGAATGGGTTCTTTTAGAACACTCGTTATCGCACACTTCACATCTTGGCAGCAAGTGCTGGCTACATCCCTCCAAAAGAAACTTACCTACATATCTACCAACAATCACTAGAGAAACTTTAAAATTATGGGACACATCCATAAAACAATATAACCATATCTCAACTGTACCCTCTCCACTAACACCCCTTTGTGAAAATCCAGATTCTCCAATACCATTTCCCACCCACACAACTCAAACACCTCACATTATAAACTCCTCTCCCTGCCTTACAGTCATTCAAAACGGGAAAATCAAACCCTTAACCGAACTCGCCCCCATCCTGGACAAAGTACATATAGAATGGCTTAAATACCATCAATTAACAGACTTCCTTGTCAAACATCCACATAAGCTACTACTTTTTCGCTCCCATACGGGTTTCGAAAGCAGCTGCATTTATGACACCCTACACAGGGGCTTTCTATCTTTTACATACCCAATTACTTATGCAACCGAGCAGCATATCCCTCCCCTCGTACACACAAAAGTGGGAAACAGAGATTGGCATTACACAAACCCCTAAGGAATGGCAAAAAATCTTCTCCTGCATGACAAAATCTTCCTCATCCATATATGTAATGGAAATGAATGTTAAGTTACTATATAGATGGTACTACACACCCCACCGGCTTCACACCATTTTCCCTACACACTCACCGGAGTGTTGGAGGGGTTGCCAAAACATTGGCACCCCCACACACATCTGGTGGACGTGCCCAACAGCCCAAACATATTGGGAAGCTATCAGAGTAGAATTCGAAAAAGTTCTATCTCTAAGTCTCAAGCTCGACATCTGGTTTTTCATCTTTAATAAATTTACCAAAATAACTTGCAAACTCCGACTAGCTCTACTGACTATCATGACAAACTCAGCAAAACGACTAATTCCCAAAAACTGGAAATGCAATACACTTCCATCTATCCAGGTCTGGAGAGAAACAACCACTCAGTCTCTCCAACTAGAAAAATATCGCTTTACTCGTAACAAACAAATAGCCGACTATCACTCTATATACTTTTTGTAACAAAGTCCAAAAAGGGAACAGCACATGGGAGTAAAGAATGTGCACGGTAGACCTAGGGCGCTGCCAAGCCCTAAACACATAAACAAAGATAAGCAGGGTCTCCAGCACTTTATCAAACAGACTTATTTGAACACAAATAGCGACGTTTCGGTGTCACAGCACCTTATTCATGCTTGGTAATTGTATACAGGCCTTTTACATCTTTAAATACCCAAATTTTGGCGCCTTCTCAGATTGTTGTATGGAGAAGGCTCCCTCTAGTGGCCTAATGCTATACATACACTCACATAACTTATATACAGGTTGAATTAGTTAATATAAATATATTACTTAGTCCCAAAAGATACATAGAATTTCACTAAAAAAATGCATAATAATCTATAAGAAAATTTCATTAAACTACAGTTTATATATTACCTAAATAAATTTAATGAACCATTTCATAAACACTTTATAGAAAATTAAAATGCATAGAAATTTTTTTTTTTATATACAAAAGTTTATAAACAATTAAAAACAAGGGAAGGGCCTAAAAATACAGCAAAGATTCTAAGTGATAAATAATTAGTCGGGCTAAAGGTACTTCAGGAGAGATTCAGAAAAAACAGCTTAAATCAAATTCCCTGTTAAGACCCTTGGGATGCATACTATCTAATTTATGCACCCACCACATCTCTCTTTGATTTAATAGACGCTCTCTATTAATGCCTCTTCTGTTTGGGGGGATATGGTCTATTACTTGCCACCTGAGCTGGCTAATGTGGTGGCCTTTCTCCAGAAAATGGTTGGATACAGGGGCATCCCTGTTCTTGCATCTAATATTGGACCTATGTTGACCAATACGGTCTTTCACCTTGCGGGTGGTCTCACCTATATAGATGCAAGAACAGGGACACTTGATCAAATATACCACCTAGGCGGTCTCACAGGTATAATACCCCTTGATAGAAAACTTTTTTCCACTTTGGGGATGATGAAAGAATGCTCCTTTTATCACTGAATGGCAACTCATACAACCAAGACAGGGAAAAGTTCCCATATTTTTCTTACCCAACAACTGTTGTCTATTTTGTCTGGTGGGGCCTATGTCTGTTCTCACCAAGTGGTCCCTAAGGCTTTTTACTCTCTTGTGTGCCAAGAGATTACCTAAGGACTGTACCGGGTGAAACAAGTGGCAAGGAATATGAAGCTATGCAACTTAAACAAATGAAATGGGAACTGCATGCCAACACGTTAGCAGAATACTATCGTGTCAAAAGAATTCCCAGAGGGCTACGAATGAATACTCGCCCCACTCTATTAAGCAACAATAAAATCTACTGCGATAAGTTTGAGGCTATTCTGAATAAGTGTTCATACGATTTAATCGTATGGACTGTGGAATGCTTACAGACGGAGATGGAGTTGCAGGAGGTGAACATAAAAAAATGCAAGGATGATTTACAGACCTGTTTGTCCAATGATGAATTTCAGGAGATGGAGAAAAGGATCGCTACTATGATTGCGGAGGAACAGAAAGCCATAAAAGAAACAAAAAGGGCAAAGTTCATCCGTGACGAAGAGGACTACCGCCTGGGTCGAGTATACCGCTGGTGATCCGGTAATTATACCAACCGAGGAGCATCAGGACCCCGGGGCAGACGTAGACACAGGCCGACAAGGAGAGAACAGCATGATGACGTATCCAATACGTCAGATGGCTCATCCCATGGTTCATCCCCTTTAGGATCGAGCAACAGCGAGTGCAGCATCGGGTCCACCGGGGCAGCAAGAAACACCGCCGCTACAAGGGGAAACTCGATCCGCAGATCCAACCGGAAGAAAGCGCCAAAGAAGTAAGCAACTCTATATCTATTATTAAGGACAGCCAGACATGTTCCACACTTGTGGGGGGAGATAATGATATAGTAATAAACACGTCAGAATATGCATTAAATGAAAAAGAAAATACGATGCTCAATAGAGGACTTTCTTTTTGCCCTTTCCATGACACAGACTTTTTCGAGCTGGAAAAAGATTTGCAAAGACTATACCGCAATATCAAACTTAAAGTCTGGTTCAGCAATGAACATTATCTGGCAGATAGTCAAGCCCAGACTCCGGAATTGTCTTTAAAAAAGTTAGGTCTTAGCAAAAAAAGTTCTTTTAACCCCAATGTTAATAATAGTAGTGTCAATACATTTGTTAACATAGTACAACAAGGGGTTAAAAAGTTACGTGATGAATACAAAAATAAAAAACATACTACTATGTGGCATAAAAATGAACGTGTCAATTTGACTAATTTTGCTAAGGGTGAAAATATGATACTGAAGGAGTTAAAAGGTAATAAAAACATCATCTTCAAGGGGGCTGATAAAGGCGGAGCAATGGTTTTGCTAGATAAAGGATACTATGTGAACGAAGCCCTCTCACAATTGAGTGATATAAATACATATAAGCCACTGCAGGGAAATCCTTTAGGTAATATACAGAAGGAGATAAATGTAGTTGTACAGAGAGCCCTTAGTCAAGGCATTATTGATAGAAAGCTATCTGAGTATTTGTGTACTGTAAACCCTAGGACACCTGTCTTTTATACTGTCCCAAAAGTCCACAAGGACAAACAGAGACCCCCGGGGAGACCTATTGTCTCCTCAGTTGAGTCGGTATTTACAAAGATTTCCAAATTTTTGGATAAGATCTTGCAGCCTGAGGTCACTAGGATGTCAAGCTACATACAAGACACTAATAGTTTTTTGCAGAAGGCAAGGGATTTGGTATTCCCTAGTGACAAATACCTCCTGTTCACCATGGATGTACGTAGTTTATACACATCCATAAAACATGAAACCGGTATATCCATTATAAAAAAAACATTGATGGTGAACAGGAGGTATAATGAGATTGAAGTATCATTTTTGGAGGACTTGTTACGTATTGTCCTGTATTGGAATTATTTTATCTTTCAGGACAGCTGGTATGTCCAGGTGAGGGGTACAGCCATGGGCTCTAACGTCGCCCCATCATACGCCAACCTCTTCATGTGTGAGTTTGAGGAGAGTATCGTCTATAAAAATCAGTTATTTAAACAATATGGAGCCGTATGGTGGAGATATATAGACGATATTTTTGGTGTATGGTGGGGCGATGTTGAGTCCCTCACACAATTTGTCCAGGATTTAAATTCTGAAGTAAGGGACCTTTTCTTCACAGTGAGTGTCAGTGAGGAATCTGTGCCCTTCCTGGACACGCTAGTTCTCAAGAAGGGTCATCACCTAGAATTTGATCTGTATAGAAAAGAGACAGACAGAAACAGTATATTGCAATTTAACAGCTTCCACCCTAGGCCATTGGTAAATTCTCTTCCCAGGAGCCAACTATTAAGGGTTAACAGGATTGTTGATGATGGGGAGACAAGGAGGATAAGGTTTAATGAAATGTCCAAAAAGTTCACTGACAGAGGATACCCTAAAAAACCCCTAGATGATACTATAGGCTCTTTGGATAAAATTAAAGAAAGAACACCCAAAGAAAATAGGCTGGTGTTTGTCAGTCAATACAACCCATTGAGTGACAAAATAGCTAGGCTAATTCGAAAGAACTGGTATATTCTCAAGGAATGCAATTCTAATGTAGCTCAGTTCCAAGAGCCTCCCATTATGGCACACAAGAGAGTAAAAAGCCTTAGGGACCACTTGGTGAGAACAGACATAGGCCCCACCAGACAAAATAGACAACAGTTGTTGGGTAAGAAAAATATGGGAACTTTTCCCTGTCTTGGTTGTATGAGTTGCCATTCAGTGATAAAAGGAGCATTCTTTCAGCATCCCCAAAGTGGAAAAAAGTTTTCTATCAAGGGGTATTATACCTGTGAGACCACCTATGTGGTATATTTGATCAAGTGTCCCTGTTCTTGCATCTATATAGGTGAGACCACCCGCAAGGTGAAAGACCGTATTGGTCAACATAGGTCCAATATTAGATGCAAGAACAGGGATGCCCCTGTATCCAACCATTTTCTGGAGAAAGGCCACCACATTAGCCAGCTCAGGTGGCAAGTAATAGACCATATCCCCCTAAACAGAAGAGGCATGAATAGAGAGCGTCTATTAAAACAAAGAGAGATGTGGTGGGTGCATAAATTAGATAGTATGCATCCCAAGGGTCTTAACAGGGAATTTGATTTAAGCTGTTTTTTCTGAATCTCTCCTGAAGTACCTTTAGCCCGACTAATTATTTATCACTTAGAATCTTTGCTGTATTTTTAGGCCCTTCCCTTGTTTTTAATTGTTTATAAACTTTTGTATATAAAAAAAAAAATTTCTATGCATTTTAATTTTCTATAAAGTGTTTATGAAATGGTTCATTAAATTTATTTAGGTAATATATAAACTGTAGTTTAATGAAATTTTCTTATAGATTATTATGCATTTTTTTAGTGAAATTCTATGTATCTTTTGGGACTAAGTAATATATTTATATTAACTAATTCAACCTGTATATAAGTTATGTGAGTGTATGTATAGCATTAGGCCACTAGAGGGAGCCTTCTCCATACAACAATCTGAGAAGGCGCCAAAATTTGGGTATTTAAAGATGTAAAAGGCCTGTATACAATTACCAAGCATGAATAAGGTGCTGTGACACCGAAACGTCGCTATTTGTGTTCAAATAAAGTCTGTTTGATAAAGTGCTGGAGACCCTGCTTATCTTTGTTTATATACTTTTTGTGGGAGGAATATCTTAATCAGACACCCCCCACACTCAAGACCACCACCCGAACATCCACTTCTTAAACTCACATTCACTGACCGCCCTTAGCTGACAGACTAGACGCCTTCTCTTACTACCTTAACTTGGACAGAAGGTCATTTCCAGAGCCTGATAATCAATGACACAACAGTTTACGCCTCTGCAGGAACCATGTACGTATGAATATATATTTATACATCCATTTGAATTGTTTATTGTATTTTCTCATTCCCTTAATTGAATTAATTTCTCTCTTACCTAGCTTAAATAACTTACCTATGCAATCTAAATTTGTTCATTGAACGATAAATATACCCACAACTCATATATGTCGAAAAAATGTATCATGTATATGGAATCATTGTTACCACACTGTTGCATATGTAACTGTTTTAATTCTGCTTTGTATGCAGTGATTTTATTTGAATAAAGCTTTTGGAAAAAAAAAAAAAAGGTAAACAATCCAAGAAGCCCGCTGCTGCTTCCAAGACAGCATGAAGGGGTGGCCCCTGATCCGGGACCGGATCTGGTAGGGGGCAGACTTTCTTTCTTTGCTCAGGCTTGGGCAAGAGATGTTCAGGACTCCTGGGCTCTGGAAATAGTGACCCACGAGTATCATCTGGAATTCAAGGATTTTCTCCCAAGAGGGAGATTTCACCTTTCACGATTATCTGTAGACCAGATAAAAAGAGAGGCGTTCTTACGCTGTGTAAAAGACCTCTATACCATGGGAGTAATTTGTCCTGTTCCAAAGCCGGAACAGGGACAGGGGTTTTACTCAAATCTTTTTGTAGTTCCCAAAAAAGAGGGAACTTTCAGACCTATTTTAGATCTCAAGTGTCTAAACAAATTTCTCAGAGTCCCATCGTTCAAAATGGAGACTATACGAACAATCTTACCAATGATCCAGGTGGGTCAATATATGACTACCATGGACTTGAAGGATGCATACCTTCATATCCCTATCCACAAGGATCATCATCAGTTCCTAAGGTTTGCCTTCCTGGACAAACATTATCAGTTCGTGGCTCTTCCTTTCGGGTTGGCCACGGCACCCAGAATCTTCACAAAGGTTCTAGGGTCTCTTTTAGCGGTTCTCAGACCACGGGGCATTGCAGTAGCGCCTTATCTAGACAATATTCTGATTCAGGCGTCGACTTATCAGTTGACAAAATCTCACACGAACATAGAAAAGAGTTCATTAGTTCCACAAACAAGGGTTCCATTCTTGGGGACTCTTATAGACTCGTTAGACATGAAAATATTTCTGACAGAGGTCAGAAAGACAAAGATTCTGAATACTTGCCGAGCACTTCAGTCCATTCATCGGCCATCAGTGGCTCAGTGCATGGAAGTCATTAGATTAATGGTAGCGGCAATGGATATAATTCAGTTTGCCCGCTTTTATCTCAGACCACTGCAGCTGTGCATGCTTGGACAGTGGAATGGGGACTATCAATATTCTGGAACTGAGAGCAATATTCAATGCGCTTCAGGCGTGGCCTCAGTTAGCTTCGGCCAAATTCATCAGATTCCAGTCGGACAATATCACGACTGTGGCGTATATAAATCAACAGGGGGGAACAAGGAATCCTTTAGCGATGATAGAAGTATCCAAGATAATCCAATGGGCGGAGGCCCACTCTTGCTTTCTGTCGGCAATCTACATCCCAGGAGTAGAGAACTGGGAAGCGGATTTTCTAAGTTGTCAGACTTTTCATCCAGGGGAGTGGGAACTCCATCTGGAGGTGTTTGCCTCATTGATTCTCCAATGGGGCAGACCGGAATTAGATCTGATGGCATCTCGTCAGAATGCCAAGCTTCCACTTTACGGATCCAGGTCAAGGGATCCATAGGCTGAACTGATAGATGCCCTGGCAGTGCCTTGGTCATTCAGCCTAGCTTATGTGTTTCCACCGTTTCCTCTCCTTCCATGCGTAATTGCTCGAATCAAACAGGAGAGAGCTTCAGTAATTCTGATAGCGCCTGCGTGGCCACGCAGGCCTTGGTATGCGGATCTAGTGGACATGTCCTCTCTGCCACTGTGGAAACTTCCTTTGAGACAGGACCTTCTCATTCAAGGACCTTTCCAACATCCAAATCTAATTTCTCTGCAACTGACTGCTTGGAGATTGAACGCTTGATTCTATCTAAGCGAGGATTCTCTGATTCGGTCATTGATACTTTGATACAGGCTCGAAAGCCTGTCACTAGAAAAATCTATCATAAGATATGGTGTAAATATCTTTATTGGTGTGAATCCAAGGGTTACTCATGGAGTAAAATTTGAATTCCCAGGATTTTGTTTTTTCTCCAAGAAGGATTGGAGAAAGGATTATCAGCAAGTTCCTTAAAGGGACAGATTTTTGCTTTGTCAATTTTGCTTCACAAACGTTTGGCAAATGTGCAGGATGTTCAGTCTTTTTGTCAAGCTTTAACTAGAATTAAGCCTGTATTTAGACCAATTACTCCTCCCTGGAGTTTGAATTTAGTTCTTCGAGTTCTTCAAGGGGTTCCGTTAGAACCCCCATGCATTCCATAGATATTAAATTGTTATCTTGGAAAGTTCTGTTTTTGGTTGCTATTTCTTCTGCTTGAAGAGTTTCTGAGCTTTCAGCGTTACAATGTGATTCGCCTTATCTTATATTTCATTCTGATAAGGTGGTGTTACGTACCAAACCTGGATTTCTTCCTAAGGTTGTTTCAAATAAGAACATTAATCAGGAAATTGTTGTTCCTTCCTTGTGTCCTAATCCTTCTTCTAAGAAAGAACATCTGTTACATAACCTGGATGTGGTCCGTACCTTAAAGTTTTACTTACAGGCAACTAAGGATTTCCGTCAATCTTCTTCTTTATTCATTGTTTATTCTGGAAAGCGTAGGGGCCAGAAAGCTACGGCTACCTCTTTCTTTTTGGCTGAGGAGTATCATCCGCCTGGCATATGAGACTGCTGGACAGCAGCCTCCTGAAAGAATTACGGCTCATTCTACTAGGGCTGTGGCTTCCACATGGGCCTTTAAAAACGATGCTTCTGTTGAACAGATTTGTAAGGCTGCGACTTGGTCGTCCCTTAATACTTTTTCCAAATTTTACAAATTTGATACTTTTGCTTCTTCTAAGGCTGTTTTTGGGAGGAAAGTTCTTCAAGCAGTGGTGCCTTCCATTTAGGTTCCAGTCTTGTCCCTCCCTTTCATCCGTGTCCTATTGCTTTGGTATTGGTATCCCACAAGTAAGGATTAAATCCATGGACTCGTCATATCTTTGTAAAAGAAAAGTAAATTTATGCTTACCTGATAAATTAATTTCTTTTACGATATGACAAGTCCACGGCCCACCCTGTTTTTTTTAAGACAGATTTATTTTATTTTTTGTAAACTTCAGTCACCTCTGCACCTATTAGCCTTTCCTTTTCTCTTCTTAAACCTTCCTTCGAATGACTGGGGGTGGAGGGGAAGGGAGGGGCTATATATACAGCTCTGCTGTGGTGCCCTTTGCCACTTCCTGTTAGCAGGAGGTTAATATCCCACAAGTAAGGATGAAATCCGTGGACTCGTCATATCGTAAAAGAAATTAATTTATCAGGTAAGCATAAATTTACTTTCTCCTGTTAAGTGTAGTCAGTCCACGGGTCATCCATTACTTATGGGATATTAACTCCTGTTACAAACTGCTATTTGTGACTGGCCCTTTAAATGGAAAATTGCCCTGCTTCCCTGGATTTTGGAGAAGCCTATTTGCCAGCCTCCTTCCACATGACTATGGCCCCTGGAAGATTGTGCCCCTGAAAACATATTAACTTTTATTGGGTGTGTATGGCCCTTTAAGAACCGTCTGGGGACATATTGTGCTACAGAAGGAAGAGGTTCACCTACTGGAGCCTGGTCATAGGTCCAGGGCGCAGAGCAGACGGCGAGATACCAGCCCAGCAGCGGTGGTTCATAGAGTCTGCATTACTTATGGTGGCTACGCAGCAGTTGTAGAGTGTCCACGGTGCTGCTGCTCCTTTGGTGAGCGCTAGGAGCATCCTTTTCTACGGTCCAACTTCCAGCCAGCCTGGAGGCAACCGTAACATTTGGCGGCAGCGTGGGATTGGCGTCCTAGCGCAAGGAGCAGCACCACAACAGCACTGGTATCGTAGGAGAGTAATTGAGGGCAACGCTAGCCACTGCGCAGCGTCCCTACCTACAGCAGCATGGAGCTGACAAGATACTGGTCAGAACCATGTGAAGAGCACCTCAACCGGATCCGTCGCTATGAGGGCGCGGATTTCGTTCCAGAGGTAAAGAGGCGGCTAGTCCGATATGGTCCAGACCCTGCGCAGGAGGTAGTCAGTCGCATCATCCGGGAATTGGATACGGAGAACAAAGCGGCACGAGCCTTTGAGTGCCAACTGTGGAGTTTGAGGGTATGGACACCTGGTCTCTCTCCCCAGCCGCAGCATGTTCCACAGGGAGAGGAGAGCAGCGACCTCCCTCCCCAGCGGCAGTATACTGTGCAGAGGGAAGAGACAACCGGTCTCCTTCCCCAACCCCAACCAGAGATACCAGAGGCAGCAGGCCTCATAGACTGGTCCTGGGAGGACCCCCCAGCAGGCAGGTGGAGATGGGACCGCAGTCTCTCTACTGGCCCTACAGGGATGCTGGGCAGGCGGCCCAGATCCCCAGCGACAGACCCAGCTACAGGGAGGGGAGAGCATCGACCTCCCTCCCCAGCAGGAGTGTGCCTTCCAGGGAGAGGAGGACAACCGGTCTCTCTCCCCAGCCGCAGCATGTTCCACAGGAAGAGGAGAGCATCGACCTCCCTTCCCAACGGCCGCCGGAGTATCAGGAGGAGGAGGTAAGCCAATCTCCCTCTCCCCCAGCTAACTCCTAACTTGGGCCCAGGGTTAACAGTGGAGATGTTAACCCCCACTGACCCCCACGTTCCCTTTGCCACCGGGCAGGACTATGCCCCAATTCCCCCAGCAGAAGAGCTGGCACCAGGGCAGAGTGCCGCTGGCCTCTGCCCCTACAGACCCCCTTGTTACAGGACTGGCCTGCAAACCCCTCACCCCAGCAGAAGCGCTGGCACCAGGGCAGAGTGCCGCTGGCCTCTGCCCCCCAAGTACCATCAGCTATTTGCCCAGCTGCGCCAGGAAGGCAGAGGATGCTACACTTTCATCCTATAACCTGGAACCTACAGGCCAGTGCTACTTGTTGTGGGGGGGCTGCTTTGCTGCTAGTGTTTATTTGTGGGTGGGTTGCGAGACTAACTTAGGCACTGACCGACAGAAGGTCAGGTGCCTTGTTAGTCTCCCTCCAAAAGGGGAGATATGTTACAAACTGCTATTTGTGACTGGCCCTTTAAATGGAAAATTGCCCTGCTTCCCTGGATTTTGGAGAAGCCTATTTGCCAGCCTCCTTCCAAATGACTATGGCCCCTGGAAGATTGTGCCCCTGAAAACATATTAACTTTTATTGGGTGTGTATGGCCCTTTAAGAACCGTCTGGGGACATATTGTGACTTTGGTGAACAATGCCCCTTTAAGACTATGTCCCCAGACCTGTGAAATGACTTGTCCCTGGCTTTCTCCCACTTGGTTCAGTTTCATTGTGTGCCATTAAGTGCTATGTGACAGACCCTTCGGTCAGAACTACAGAGATAACTTTGTTCAGCTTCAAGAAACCTATTCTAAATACAAGTCTGCTGGGATTAGCTCTAATTAGGTTTAGTGATCAACTTTCCCATTGTCTAATCAGACTAGTATTTATAAGGTGGACTGCATTGTTTTATTGTGTGTAATTTTATCTGCTGAAGTAAATGTTGTGGCCTGTCAAAGGGAGTGTCTCTCTATCTAATATCAAATGTGTGATGGGGGATTTTATGCCTCCCCCTGAGAGTGTCCTGTTTGCATGTAACCTCAATAAAAAGGAGGCTGTGTGCTCCAGCACATCAGACCTATTTTTTACCCTCTAACTTGCAGCTTTGACTCATGTTTGTAGGGGACAGCTTATAATCACTACAGGGATTGCTATGCTCTTCATACTCCCTTAGCTACAGGGATTGCTACAGAAGGAAGAGGTTCACCTACTGGAGCCTGGTCATAGGTCCAGGGCGCAGAGCAGACGGCGAGATACCAGCCCAGCAGCGGTGGTTCATAGAGTCTGCATTACTTATGGTGGCTACGCAGCAGTTGTAGAGTGTCCACGGTGCTGCTGCTCCTTTGGTGAGCGCTAGGAGCATCCTTTTCTACGGTCCAACTTCCAGCCAGCCTGGAGGCAACCGTAACAACTCCTCCCTAACAGGAAGTGCAAGAGGATCACCCAAGCAGAGCTGCTATATAGCTCCTCCCCTCTACGTCACACCCAGTCATTCTCTTGCACCTAACTAATAGATAGGATGTGTGAGAGGAGTGTGGTTATTAAATTTAGTTTTTTATTACTTCAATCAAAAGTTTGTTATTTTAAACAGCACCAGAGTGTGTTGTTTCTTCTCAGGCAGTATTAAAAGAAGAATCTACCTGAGTTTGTGTATGATCTTAGCGGACGTAACTAAGATCCATTTGCTGTTCTCGGCCATTCTGAGGAGCGAGGTAACTTCAGAACAGGGGACAGCGGGCAGGGTTCACCTGCAAAGAGGTATGTTGCAGTATATTATTTTCTAAGGAATGGAATTGACTGAGAAAATACTGCTAATACCGATATAATGTAAGTACAGCCTTAAATGCAGTAGTAGTAACTGGTATCAGGCTGTTATGTATGTATGTTGGCACCAAAGTATTTCTGGGGAATGGCACTTCACTAAGAAAATACTGTATACATATAACTCTAGCCTCTCTGCAGTGATAGCGACTAGCAACAGGCTTTTATTCTTATTCATATATTTAAAACGTTTACTGACAGGTTAATCGTTTTCTTCTCTGAGGTACTTGGTGAAAATTTATGGGCATTATTTTTCCACTTGGCTGTCGTTTATTTTGCATAAAATCAGTTACTGAGCTTCCCCACTGCTGTATTAAGAGTGGGAGGGGCCTATTTTTGGCGCTTTTACTACGCATTAAAAATTCAGTCACAGTCTTCCTTATTCTCCCTGCATGATCCAGGACGTCTCTACAGAGCTCAGGGGTCTCCAAAACTAGTTTGAGGGAGGTAATCACTCACAGCAGACCTGTGAGACTGTGCTTTGACTGTGATAAAAAACGTATTTATTTGTCAATCGTTTTTTTTGGTATTAAGGGGTTTATAATCCATTTGCTGATGGGTGCTATCCTTTGCTAAATTAATGCATTTCATATGAAAATTTGATTGCTATAACTAAACCGGTTCATTGTTATATCAAAGTGACAGTTTTTTTGTGTGCTTCTTAAAGGCACAGTAACGTTTTGCATATTGCTTGTAAATTCAGTTGAAAAGTATTTCCAAGCTTGCTAGTCTAATTGCTAGTTTGTTTAAACATGTCTGACACAGAGGAATCTCTTTGTGCAATATGTTCTAAAGCCAAGGTGGAGCCCAATAGAAATTTATGTACTAATTGCATTGATGCTACTTTAAATAAAAGCCAATCTGTACATGTTAAGCAACATTCACCAGACAACGAGGGGGAAGTTATGCCAACTAACTTGCCTCACGTGTCAGTACCTGCATCTCCCGCTCAGGAGGTGCGTGATATTGTAACGCCAAGTACATCAGGGCGGCCATTACAAATCACTTTACAAGACATGGCTAATGTTATCACTGAAGTTTTGTCTAAATTGCCAGAACTTAGGGGTAAACGAGACCACTCTGGGGTGAGAACAGAGTGCGCTGATAATGCTAGGGCCATGTCTGATACTGCGTCACAATTTGCAGAACATGAGGACGGAGAGCTTCATTCTGCGGGTGACGGATCTGATCCAAATAAACTGGATTCAGACATTTCAAATTTTAAGTTTAAGCTGGAAAACCTCCGTGTATTACTAGGGGAGGTGTTAGCGGCTCTGAATGATTGTAACACAGTTGCAATCCCAGAGAAAATGTGTAGGTTGGATAAATATTTTGCGGTACCGATGAGTACTGACGTTTTTCCTATACCTAAGAGACTTACTGAAATTGTTACTAAGGAGTGGGATAGACCCGGTGTGCCTTTCTCACCCCCTCCTATATTCAGAAAAATGTTTCCAATAGACGCCACCACACGGGACTTATGGCAAACGGTCCCTAAGGTGGAGGGAGCAGTTTCTACTTTAGCTAAGCGTACCACTATCCCGGTGGAGGATAGCTGTGCCTTTTCAGATCCAATGGATAAAAAGTTAGAGGGTTACCTTAAGAAAATGTTTGTTCAACAAGGTTTTATATTGCAACCCCTTGCATGCATTGCGCCTGTCACGGCTGCGGCGGCATTTTGGTTTGAGTCTCTAGAAGAGACCCTTGACACAGCTCCATTAGATGAGATTACACACAAGCTTAAAACCCTTAAGCTAGCTAATTCATTTATTTCTGATGCCGTAGTACACATAACTAAACTTACGGCTAAGAATTCCAGATTCGCCATTCAGGCGCGCAGAGCGCTGTGGCTAAAATCCTGGTCAGCTGATGTGACTTCTAAATCTAAATTGCTTAACATACCTTTCAAGGGGCAGACATTATTCGGGCCCGGTTTGAAAGAGATTATCGCTGATATTACGGGAGGTAAAGGCCATGCCCTGCCTCAAGACAGGGCCAAACCAAGGGCTAAACAGTCTAATTTTCGTGCGTTTCGTAACTTCAAGGCAGGAGCAGCATCAACTTCCTCTGCCCCAAAACAGGAAGGAGCTGTTGCTCGCTACAGACAAGGCTGGAAACCTAACCAGACCTGGAACAAGGGCAAGCAGGCCAGAAAACCTGCTGCTGCCCCTAAGACAGCTTGAAGTGAGGGCCCCCGATCCGGAATCGGATCTAGTGGGGGGCAGACTCTCTCTCTTCGCCCAGGCTTGGGCAAGAGATGTCCAGGATCCCTGGGCGTTGGAGATCATATCTCAGGGATATCTTCTGGACTTCAAAGCTTCTCCTCCACAAGGGAGATTTCATCTTTCAAGGTTGTCAACAAATCAGATAAAGAAAGAGGCGTTTCTACGTTGTGTACAAGATCTTTTAGTCATGGGAGTGATCCATCCGGTTCCGCGGTCGGAACACGGACAAGGGTTTTACTCAAATCTGTTTGTGGTTCCCAAGAAAGAAGGAACCTTCAGACCAATATTGGATTTAAAGATCCTAAACAAATTCCTAAGAGTTCCATCGTTCAAAATGGAAACTATTCGGACAATCTTACCCATGATCCAAAGAGGTCAGTACATGACCACAGTGGATTTAAAGGATGCCTACCTTCACATACCGATTCACAAGGATCATTACCGGTATCTAAGGTTTGCCTTCCTAGACAGGCATTACCAGTTTGTAGCTCTTCCCTTCGGGTTAGCTACGGCTCCAAGAATCTTTACAAAGGTTCTGGCTCTCTTCTGGCGGGTACTAAGACCGCGAGGAATATCGGTATCTCCGTACCTAGACGACATTCTGATACAAGCGTCAAGCTTCCAAACTGCCAAGTCTCATACAGAGTTAGTACTGGCATTTCTAAGGTCGCATGGGTGGAAAGTGAACGAAGAGAAGAGTTCTCTTACCACTCACAAGAGTTCCCTTCTTGGGGACTCTTATAGATTCTGTAGAAATGAAAATTTACCTGACAGAGGACAGGTTAACAAAACTTCTAAATGCTTGCCGTGTCCTTCATTCCATTCAACACCCGTCAGTGGCTCAATGCATGGAGGTAATCGGCTTAATGGTAGCGGCAATGGACATAGTACCTTTTGCACGCCTGCATCTCAGACCACTGCAATTGTGCATGCTAAGTCAGTGGAATGGGGATTACTCAGATTTGTCCCCTATGCTGAATCTGGATCAAGAGACCAGAGATTCTCTTCTATGGTGGCTTTTTCGGCCACATCTGTCCAGGGGGATGCCCTTCAGCAGGCCAGACTGGACAATTGTAACAACAGACTCCAGCCTTTTAGGTTGGGGCGCTGTCTGGAATTCCCTGAAGGCTCAGGGATCATGGACTCAGGAGGAGAGTCTCCTTCCAATAAACATTCTGGAATTGAGAGCAGTTCTCAATGCCCTTCTGACTTGGCCTCAGTTAGCAACTCTGAGGTTCATCAGGTTTCAGTCGGACAACATCACGACTGTGGCTTACATCAATCATCAGGGAGGGACAAGGAGTTCCCTAGCGATGATGGAAGTCTCAAAGATTATTCACTGGGCAGAGTCTCACTCTTGCCACCTGTCAGCGATTCACATCCCAGGCGTGGAGAACTGGGAGGCAGATTTCCTAAGTCGCCAGACTTTTCATCCGGGGGAGTGGGAACTTCATCCGGAGGTCTTTGCCCAAATACTTCGACGTTGGGGCAAACCAGATCTGGATCTCATGGCGTCTCGCCAGAACGCCAAACTTCCTTGTTACGGATCCAGGTCCAGGGACCCGGGAGCGGCGCTGATAGATGCTCTGACAGCACCTTGGGTCTTCAACATGGCTTATGTGTTTCCACCCTTCCCGATGCTTCCTCGATTGATTGCCAGGATCAAACAGGAAAAAGCATCTGTGATTCTAATAGCGCCTGCGTGGCCACGCAGGACCTGGTATGCAGATCTAGTGGACATGTCATCCTGTCCACCTTGGTCGCTGCCTCTGAGACAGGACCTTCTAATTCAGGGTCCTTTCAAACATCAAAATCGAATTTCTCTGAAGCTGACTGCATGGAAATTGAACGCTTGATTTTATCAAAGCGTGGATTTTCGGAGTCAGTAATTGATACCTTAATACAGGCTAGGAAACCTGTTACCAGGAAAATTTACCATAAGATATGGCGTAAATATTTACACTGGTGCGAATCCAAGAGTTACTCATGGAGTAAGGTTAGGATTCCTAGGATATTGTCTTTTCTACAAGAAGGTTTAGAAAAGGGTTTATCTGCAAGTTCTTTAAAGGGACAGATCTCAGCTCTGTCCATCCTTTTACACAAACGTCTGTCAGAAGTTCCAGACGTTCAGGCTTTTTGTCAGGCTTTGGCCAGGATTAAGCCTGTGTTTAAGACTGTTGCTCCACCGTGGAGCTTAAACTTAGTTCTTAACGTTTTTACAGGGTGTTCCGTTTGAACCCCTTCATTCCATTGATATCAAGCTGTTATCTTGGAAAGTTCTGTTTTTAATGGCTATTTCCTCGGCTCGTAGAGTCTCTGAGTTATCGGCCTTACATTTTGATTCTCCTTATCTGATTTTTCATTCAGATAAGGTAGTTCTGCGTACTAAACCTGGGTTCTTACCTAAGGTAGTTACTAACAAGAATATCAATCAAGAGATTGTTGTTCCATCATTGTGCCCTAACCCTTCTTCAAAGAAGGAACGACTTCTGCACAATCTAGACGTAGTCCGTGCCCTGAAATTTTATTTACAGGCAACTAAAGATTTTCGCCAAACTTCTTCCCTGTTTGTCGTTTATTCTGGACAGAGGAGAGGTCAAAAAGCATCTGCTACCTCTCTCTCTTTTTGGCTTCGTAGCATAATACGTTTAGCCTATGAGACTGCTGGACAGCAGCCTCCTGAAAGAATTACAGCTCATTCTACGAGAGCTGTGGCTTCCACGTGGGCCTTTAAGAATGAGGCCTCTGTTGAACAGATTTGCAAGGCTGCAACTTGGTCTTCTCTTCATACTTTTTCCAAATTTTACAAATTTGACACTTTTGCTTCTTCTGAGGCTGTTTTTGGGAGAAAGGTTCTTCAGGCAGTGGTTCCTTCCGTGTAAAGATCCTGCCTGTCCCTCCCGTCATCCGTGTACTTTAGCTTTGGTATTGGTATCCCATAAGTAATGGATGACCCGTGGACTGACTACACTTAACAGGAGAAAACATAATTTATGTGCTTACCTGATAAATTCCTTTCTCCTGTAGTGTAGTCAGTCCACGGCCCGCCCTGTTTTTTATGGCAGGTCTAAATTTTAAATTATACTCCAGTCACCACTGCACCCTATAGTTTCTCCTTTCTCGTTTGGTTTTCGGTCGAATGACTGGGTGTGACGTAGAGGGGAGGAGCTATATAGCAGCTCTGCTTGGGTGATCCTCTTGCACTTCCTGTTAGGGAGGAGTTAATATCCCATAAGTAATGGATGACCCGTGGACTGACTACACTACAGGAGAAAGGAATTTATCAGGTAAGCATAAATTATGTTTTTTTTATTTTGATAGGGCTATTAGATTAGGTGTAATTCTTTTTTATTTTTGATAATTTCGTTTATTTTTCGTAATTTAGTGTTTGCTATTTTTTGTAATTTAGTATTTTTTATTTTTTGTAATTAGATAGTTTGTAATTTTTAGTAGTGTTAGGATTTTTTAAATGTGTATTTTAGTTTTCTTTAATTGCTTGTTAGTTTAAACCAGTGATTTTTAACCTTTTTTTTGCCATGGCACATTTTTTTACATTAAAAAATCATGTGGCACACCACCATCCCAAAATTTTAATAAATCACACATTGTAGCGATTCAATTAAATTAAGCTTTATTAGCATGCATGACAGTCACTATAACTGTATTGCCAAAGCTAGAGTCACAATAATAACCATCAAAATCTCACTGAAAACAACATGCATCAACAACAAAACAAAAAAAAAACATAATCTATGTAAGAACTTACCTGATAAATTAATTTCTTTCATATTGGCAAGAGTCCATGAGCTAGTGATGTATGGGATATACAATCCTACCAGAAGGGGCAAAGTTTCCCAAACCTCAAAATGCCTATAATTACACCCCTCACCACACCCACAATTCAGTTTAACGAATAGCCAAGTAGTGGAGTGATAAAGAAAGGAGTAAAAAGCATCAACAAAGGAATCTGGAAATAATTGTGCTTTATACAAAAAATCATAACCACCATAAAAAGGGGCGGGCCTCATGGACTCTTGCCAATATGAAATAAATGAATTTCTTTTACAAAGATATGATGAGTATACGGATTTCATCCTTACTTGTGGGATATTAACCTCCTGCTAACAGGAAGTGGCAAAGAGCACCACAGCAGAGCTGTATATATAGCCCCTCCCCTTCCCCTCCACCTTCAGTCATTCTCTTTGCCTGTGTTATACTAGGAAGAGGTAAAGTGCGGTGTTAGTTTTAGTTTCTTCAATCAAGAAGTTTTTTATTTTAAATGGTACTGGTGCGTACTATTTTCCTCAGGGGGGTATGGAAGAAGATTTCTGCCCTGAGGTTTGATGATCTTAGCATTTGTAACTAAGATCCATGCTGGTTCCCACAAGACTTCTGAAGGTAACCATGAGACATCTTCAGTGTGGAGACCAGTTTCATGCTACATGCAGCATTAAGGTATGTGCAGCCTTTATTTCTGAGGAGACTTGGTGTATCAGAACTGGTTGGCATTATTTTCCTGTATGGGAATGGGGTAAGCAGTAAAACCTATTTTAATAAGAGGGGGGTTACTGGAGTCCCTATATTATATTTATCATTAGTTGATATTTGGGCATTATGTGACATGGGAGACAATATAAAAAACGATGTTTTATGTTTTTTATTTTTGGCACTTAAAACTTAATGGTTTTATGCTTCAGGGTTATATTGTGTGTGTATTTTTACTTTAGTGCAAAACCGCATTTCCATGCGGTGTTGTTTGGGCCTACATTGACTTTTGACCTTAAGGGGCAGAGCCTATTTTGGCGCATTTCCTTCAGGCTTAGCAGCAGCAAACAGTGACTCGGTGGCTCCTGGACTGTGTAGCTGGTCTGAAGGGTTGGAAACTTGATTCGAAGTACCCTGGGGGCAGGTAGGCGCAGGAGGGTATTTTTATCTATCTTTTGACTACATGTTGATATAAGTACTTCTAAAGCCTTATTTCTGCCCTTGCTTCTGGGTGCAGTAATTTTTGGATTAACCAACGATATTAAGTTAAATTTGGGAATAATTTAACGTTTTTTGTGCATTTTGCAAAAATGGTTCACTTTTTCTTTTCTTAAAGGCACAGTACACGTTTTTTCTAATGTTTATTTTATGCTATAAATAAGTGTTTAAACAACTTTTGTGGTATTACTAGTCTGTTCAACATGTCTGACATTGAGGTTTCTTTCATGTAATTGGCAAGAGTCCATGAGCTAGTGACATATGGGATATACAATCCTACCAGGAGGGGCAAAGTTTCCCAAACCTCAAAATGCCTATAAATACACCCCTCACCACACCCACAATTCAGTTTTACAAACTTTGCCTCGTATGGAGGTGGTGAAGTAAGTTTGTGCTAGATTTCTACTTTGATATGCGCTTCTCAGCATGTTGAAGCCCGGTTCCTCTCAGAGTACAGCGAATGTCAGAGGGACGTGAAGGGAGTATCACTTATGAATACGATGATTTCCCTAACGGGGGTCTATTTCATGGGTTCTCTGTTATCGGTCGTAGAGATTCATCTCCTACCTCCCTTTTCAGATCGACGATATACTCTCAATTTACCATTACCTCTACTAATAACTTTTTTAGTACTGGTTTGGCTATCTGCTATATGTAGATGGGTGTCTTTTGGTAAGTATGTTTTTTATTACTTAAGACACCTCAGCTATGGTTTGGCACTTTATGCATTTATATAAAGTTCTAAATATATGTATTGTACTTATATTTGCCATGAGTCAGGTTCATGTATTTCCTTCAGCAGACTGTCAGTTTCATATTTGGGGAATTTAAACATTTTAAGAAATGTATTTCTTACCTGGGGTTTACTCTTTTTTTCAATTGACTACTTCTTGCTATTGCGGGTATTAGGCCAGCGGGTTCGTCAAATGCTAAACTTTATTGGCGCGAAAAAAGACGTTTATGACGCAACTTCGTCATTTCCGGCATCATACCTGACGCCGAGACCTTTCACACGGCGGCGTCATTTCCGGTTATTTTTGGCGCCAAAAAAGTTTACGTTACGTTGTGCGTCATACTTGGCGCCAATTTTTTTTCATTATTTCAATACCCCTTGTATGTTTGCCTCTTGCTTTTTGCTATCAGAGGCCTATGCTGTTGCATTTTTTCCCATTCCTGAAACTGTCATATAAGGAAATAGATAATTTTGCTTTATATGTTGTTTTTTCTCTTACATTGAGCAAGATGTCCCAATCTGATCCTGTCTCAGAAGTTTCTGCTGGAACATTGCTGCCTGACATTGGTTCTACCAAAGCTAAGTGCATTTGTTGTAAAATTGTAGAAATTATTCCATCGAATGTCATTTGTAATAGTTGTCATGATAAACTTTTACATGCAGATAGTGTATCCATCAGTAATAGTACATTGCCAGTTGCAATTCCTTCAACTTCTAATGTGCATGATATACCTGTAAATTTTAAAGAATTTGTTTCTGATTCTATCCTGAAGGCTTTGTCTGCATTTCCACCTTCTAATAAACGTAAAAGGTCTTTTAAAACTTCTCATTTAGCTGATGAAATTTCAAATGACCAACAACATAATAATTTATCCTCTTCTGATGAGGATCTATCTGATTCAGAAGATCCTTCCTCAGACATTGACACTGACAAATCTACTTATTTATTTAAAATAGAATATATGCGTTCTTTATTAAAAGAAGTGTTAATTACTTTGCATATTGAGGTAACCAGTCCTATTGACGTTCAGTCTAATAAACGTTTAAATGCTGTTTTTAAACCTCCTGTGGTTTCTCCAGGGGTTTTTCCCATTCCTGAGGCTATTTCTGATATGATTTCTAGGGAATGGAATAAGCCAGGTACTACTTTTATTCCTTCTTCAAGGTTTAAAAAATTGTATCCTTTACCAGCAAAATCTATAGAGATTTGGGAAAAAATTCCCAAATTGATTGATGGGGCTATTTCTACTCTTGCTAAACGTACCACTATTCCTATGGAAGATAGTACTTCCTTTAAGGATCCTTTATATAGGAAGCTTGAATCTTATCTAAGGAAGGCCTATTTATATTCAGGTCATCTTCTCAGACCTGCTATTTCTTTGGCTGATGTTGGGGCTGCATCAACTTTCTGGTTGGAGAATTTAGCGCAACATGAATTGGATTCTGACATATCTAGCGTTGTTCGCTTACTGCAACATGCTAATCATTTTATTTGTGATGCCATTTTTTATATTATCAAAATTGATTTTAGATCCATGTCTTTAGCTGTATTAGCTAGCAGAGCTTTGTGGCTTAAGTCTTGGAATGCGACTGTGATCTCAACAGATGCGAGTCTTTCAGGTTGGGGAGCTGTTTGGGGATCTCTGACAGCACAAGGGGTTTGGAAATCTCAAGAGGCGAGATTACCAATAAATATTTTAGAACTCCGTGCAATTCTCAGGGCTCTTCAGTTTTGGCCTCTGCTAAAGAGAGAACCGTTCATTTGTTTTCAGACAGACAATATCACAACTGTGGCTTATATCAATCATCAGGGTGGGACTCACAGTCCCCAAGCTATGAAAGAAGTATCTCGGATACTTGCTTGGGCGGAATCCAGCTCCTGTCTAATCTCTGCAGTGCATATCCCAGGTGTAGACAATTGGGAGGTGGATTATCTCAGCCGCCAGACTTTACATCCAGGGGAGTGGTCTCTCCATCCAGATGTGTTTTCTCAGATTGTTCAGATGTGGGGTCTTCCAGAGATAGATCTGATGGCCTCTCATCTAAACAAGAAACTTCCCAGATACCTGTCCAGGTCCAGGGATGTTCAGGCGGAAGCAGTGGATGCTCTGACACTTCCTTGGTGTTATCATCCTGCTTGCATCTTCCCGCCTCTAGTTCTCCTTCCAAGAGTGATCTCCAAAATCATCATGGAACAGTCTTTTGTGTTGCTCGTGGCTCCAGCATGGCCTCACAGGTTTTGGTATGCGGAACTGGTTCGGATGTCCAGTTGCCCGCCTTGGCCACTTCCGTTACGGCCGGACCTACTATCTCAAGGTCCATTTTTCCATCAGGATCTCAAATCATTAAATTTGAAGGTATGGAAATTGAACGCTTAGTTCTAAGTCATAGAGGTTTCTCTGACTCAGTGATTAATACTATGTTACATGCTCGTAAATCTGTCTCTAGAAAGATTTATTATAGAGTTTGGAAGACTTACATTTCATGGTGTTCTTCTCATAAATTCTCCTGGCATTCTTTTAGAATTCCTAGAATTTTACAGTTCCTTCAGGATGGTTTGGATAAGGGTTTGTCTGCAAGTTCCTTGAAAGGTCAAATCTCCGCTCTTTCTGTCTTATTTCACAGAAAGATTGCTATACTTCCTGATATTCACTGTTTTGTACAGGCTTTAGTTCGTATTAAGCCTGTCATTAAATCAATTTCTCCTCCTTGGAGTCTTAATTTGGTTCTGAAGGCTTTACAGGCTCCTCCATTTGAGCCTATGCATTCTTTGGACATTAAACTACTTTCTTGGAAAGTGTTGTTCCTTTTGGCTATCTCTTCTGCTAGAAGAGTTTCTGAGCTATCTGCTCTTTCTTGTGAGTCTCCTTTTCTGATTTTTCATCAGGATAAGGCAGTTTTGCGGACTTCTTTTCAATTTTTTACCTAAGGTTATGAATTCTAACAACATTAATAGAGAAATTGTTGTCCCTTCCTTGTGTCCTAATCCTAAGAATTCTTTGGAAAGATCCTTACATTCTTTGGATGTGGTAAGAGCATTGAAATATTATGTGGAAGCTACTAAAGATTTCAGGAAGACTTCCAGTCTATTTGTTTTATTTTCTGGTCCTAGGAAAGGTCAGAAGGCTTCTGCCATTTCCTTGGCTTCTTGGTTGAAACTTTTGATTCATCAAGCTTATTTGGAGTCGGGTCAGGCCCCGCCTCAGAGAATTACAGCTCATTCTACTAGATCAGTCTCCACTTTGTGGGCTTTTAAGAATGAAGCTTCAGTTGATCATATTTGCAAAGCGGTGACTTGGTCCTCTTTACATACATTTACTAAATTCTACCGTTTTGATGTATTTGCTTCTTCGGAAGCAGTTTTTGGTAGAAAAGTTCTTCATGCAGCTGTTTCAGTTTGATTCTTCTGCTTAATTTTTTCAGCGGAATATGGCTGTTTTTATTTTTATTCCCTCCCTCTCTAGTGACTCTTGAGTGGAAGAATCCACATCTTGGGTATTGATATCCCATATGTCACTAGCTCATGGACTCTTGCCAATTACATGAAAGAAAACTTAATTTATGTAAGAACTTACCTGATAAATTCATTTCTTTCATATTGGCAAGAGTCCATGAGGCCCACCCTTTTTATGGTGGTTATGATTTTTTGTATAAAGCACAATTATTTTCAAATTTCCTTTGTTGATGCTCTCTACTCCTTTCTTTATCACCCCACTGCTTGGCTATTTGTTAAACTGAATTGTGGGTGTGGTGAGGGGTGTATTTATAGGCATTTTGAGGTTTGGGAAACTTTGCCCCTCCTGGTAGGATTGTATATCCCATATGTCACTAGCTCATGGACTCTTGCCAATATGAAAGAAATGAACTTATCAGGTAAGTTCTTACATAAATTATGTTTTCTCATTGTTCTATGTGTTTAGAAGCTACTGTGCAACCCCCTCTAACATTGTGTAACTTTTGTACTGAAAGGGCTTTACAATGTAAAAAGCATATTTTAAATAAAGTAAGTGTGCCTAGGGATGATTCTCAGTCTGAAGAGAATCAGGATATGCCATCCAATTCCCCCCAAGTGTCACAACCTTTTATGCCCACACAAGTGATGCCTAGTACCTCTAGTGCGTCTAATTCCTTTACTCTGCAGGAGATGGCTGTAGTTATGTCAACTACCCTTACAGAGGTATTGTCTAAATTAACAGTGTTGCAGGGTAAACGCAGTAGGTCAAGTATTAATGTAAATACTGAATCCTCTGATGCTTTATTAGCTATTTCCGATGTTCCCTCACAGTGCTCTGAGTTGGGGATCAGGGAATTACTGTCTGAGGGTGAAATTTCTGATTCAGGGAATGTTTTGCCTCAGACAGATTCGGATGCTATGTGATTTAAATTTAAGCTTGAACACCTCTGCCTGTTGCTTAGGGAGGTTTTAGCGACTCTGGATGATTGTGATCCTATTGTGATTCCTCCAGAGAAATTGTGTAAAATGGATAAATATTTGGGAAGTTCCTACTTACACTGATGTTTTTCCGGTTCCTAAGAGAATTTCTGAAATTATTAGTAAGGAATGGGATAGATCTCCCTCTCCTAATTTTAAGAAAATGTTTCCTATATCAGATACCATTCGGGACTCATGGCAAACGGTCCCTAAGGTAGAGGGAGCTATATCTTCCCTAGCTAAGCGTACTACCATACCCATTGAGGATAGTTGTGTTTTCAAGGACCCTATGGATAAGAAATTAGCGGGTCTACTAAAGAAATTATTTATTAATCAGGGGTTTTCTTTTTCAATCGATGGCTTGCATTGTTCTAGTAACTACTGCAGCAGTGTTTTGATTTGAGGCTCTAAAGCGAGACCCCATTAGATGACATTTTGGATAGAATTAAGGCACTCAAGCTAGTTAATTCTTTTTATTTCTGATGCCGCTTTTCAAATTACTAAATTAGATGCAGAGAATAAAGGCTTTGCTGTCTTAGCACGTAAAGTGCTGTGGCTCAAATCTTGTTCTGCTGATGTCTCATCAAAGACTTAGCTTTTGGCTATTCCTTTTAAAGGTAAGACTCTTTCTTTCATGTAATTAGCAAGAGTCCATGAGCTAGTGACGTATGGGATATACATTCCTACCAGGAGGGGCAAAGTTTCCCAAACCTCAAAATGCCTATAAATACACCCCTCACCACACCCACAATTCAGTTTTACAAACTTTGCCTCCGATGGAGGTGGTGAAGTAAGTTTGTGCTAGATTCTACGTTGATATGCGCTCCGCAGCAAGTTGGAGCCCGGTTTTCCTCTCAGCGTGCAGTGAATGTCAGAGGGATGTGAGGAGAGTATTGCCTATTTGAATGCAGTGATCTCCTTCTACGGGGTCTATTTCATAGGTTCTCTGTTATCGGTCGTAGAGATTCATCTCTTACCTCCCTTTTCAGATCGACGATATACTCTTATATATACCATTACCTCTGCTGATTCTCGTTTCAGTACTGGTTTGGCTTTCTACAAACATGTAGATGAGTGTCCTGGGGTAAGTAAATCTTATTTTCTGTGACACTCTAAGCTATGGTTGGGCACTTTGTTTATAAAGTTCTAAATATATGTATTCAAACATTTATTTGCCTTGACTCAGAATGTTCAACTTTCCTTATTTTTCAGACAGTCAGTTTCATATTTGGGATAATGCATTTGAATTAATCATTTTTTCTTACCTTCAAAAATTTGACTCTTTTTTTCCTGTGGGCTGTTAGGCTCGTGGGGGCTGAAAATGCTTCATTTTATTGCGTCATTCTTGGCGCGGACTTTTTTGGCGCAAAAATTCTTTTCCGTTTCCGGCGTCATACGTGTCGCCGGAAGTTGTGTCATTTTTTGACGTTATTTTGCGCCAAAAATGTCGGCGTTCCGGATGTGGCGTCATTTTTGGCGCCAAAAGCATTTAGGCGCCAAATAATGTGGGCGTCTTATTTGGCGCTAAAAAATAAGGGCGTCGCTTTTGTCTCCACATTATTTAAGTCTTATTTTTTCATTGCTTCTGGTTGCTAGAAGCTTGTTCTTTGGCATTTTTTTCCCATTCCTGAAACTGTCATTTAAGGAATTTGATCAATTTTGCTTTATATGTTGTTTTTTCTCTTACATATTGCAAGATGTCTCACGTTGCATCTGAGTCAGAAGATACTACAGGAAAATCGCTGTCTAGTGCTGGAGCTATCAAGCTAAGTGTATCTGCTATAATTTTTGGTATCTGTTTCTCCAGCTGTTGTTTGTATTGCATGTCATGACAAACTTATTAATGCAGATAAAATTTCCTTTAGTACTGTTACATTACCTGTTGCTGTTCCGTCAACATCTAATTTTCAGAGTGTTCCTGATAAACATAAGAGATTTTATTTTTTAAATCCATTAAGAAGGCTATGTCTGTTATTTCTCCTTCTAGTTTACATAAAAGTCTTTTAAAACTTTGCTTTTTCAGATGAATTTTTAAATGAACATCATCATTCTGATACTGATAATGGTTCTTCTGGTTCAGAGGTTTCCGTCTCAGAGGTTGATGCTGATAAATCTTTGTATTTGTTCAAGATGGAATTTATTCGTTCTTTATTTAAAGAAGTATTAATTGCATTAGAAATAGAGGATTCTGGTCCTCTTGATACTAATTCTAAACGTTTAATTAAGGTTTTTAAATCTCCTGTAGTTATTCCAGAAGTGATTAATCTCCCTGATGCTATTTCTGAAGTAATTTCCAGGGAATGGAATAATTTGGGTAATTATTTTACTCCTTCTAAACGTTTAAGCAATTATATCCTGTGCCATCTGACAGATTAGAGTTTTTTTGGGACAAAATCCCTAAGGTTATGGGGCTGTCTCTACTCCTGCTAAATGTACTACTATTCCTACGGCAGATAGTATTTTATTTAAGGAAAATTGAATCCTTTCTAAGAAAAGCTTACTTATGTTCAGGTAATCTTCTTAGACCTGCTATATTTTTAGCGGAGGTTGCTGCAGCTTCAACTTTTTGGTTAGAAGCTTTAGCACAACAAGTAACAGATCATAATTTTATAGCATTATTATTATTCTATAACATGCTAATAATTTTATTGGTGATACCATCTTTTGATATCATTAGAGTTGATGTCAGGTATATGTCTCTAGCTATTTTAGCTAGAAAAGTTTTATGGATTAAACTTGGAATGCTGATATGTCTTCTAAGTCAACTTTGCTTTCCTTTTCTTTCCAGGGTAATAAATTATTATTTCAACTGTTTCTGGAAGGAAGGGAACTTTTTTACCAAAGGATAAAAAATCTAAGGTAAATTTAGATCTAATAATCATTTTTTCGTTCCTTTCCTCACAATAAGGAACAAAAGCCTGATCCTTCATCCTCAGGAGCGGTATCAGTTTGGAAACTATTTCCAGTTTGGAATATATCCAAGCCTTATAGAAAACCTATAGCCAGCTCCTAAGTACCCATGAAGGTGCGGACCTTATTCCAGCTCAGCTGGTATGGGGCAGATTACGTTTTCTTCAAAGAAATTTTGATCAATTCCGTTCTCAATTTCTGGTTTTAGAACATTGTTTCAGAAAGGTACAGCATTGGCTTCAGTTAAGGCCTCCTGCTAAGAGATTTTTTTCTTTCCCGTGTCCCAGTTAACACAGCAAAGGCTCAGCATTTCTGAAATGTGTTTCAGATCTAGAGTTGGCTGGATTAATTATGCCAGTTCCAGTTCTGGAACAGGGGCTGGGGTTTTATTTTATCTCTTCATTGTACCAAAGAAGGTCAATTCCTTCAGACCAGTTCCGGATCTATCAATATTGAATCGTTATGTAAGGATACCAACATTCAGTTTCTGTAGGACTGTCCTGCCTTTTGTTTAGCAAGGGCATTATATGTCTACAATAGATTTACAGGATGTGTATCTGCATATTCCGATTCATCCAGATCACTTTTAGTGTCTGAGATTCTCTTTTTAGACAAGCATTACCAGTTTTGTGGCTCTACCGTTTGGCCTAGCCTCAGTTCCAAGAATTTTTTTCAAAGATTCTCGGTGCCCTTCTTTCTGTAATCAGAGAACAGGGTTTTGGTATTTCCTTATTGGACGATATCTGGGTACTTGCTCAGTCTTCTCATTTTCGAAGAATCTCATATGAATCGACTTGTGTTGTTTCTTCAAGTTCATGGTTGGAGGATCAATTTACCAATCAGTTCATTGATTCCTCAGACAAGGGTAACCTTTTTAGGTTTCTAGAATAGATTCAGTGTCTATGACTCTGTCCTTGTCAGACAAGAGAAGTTTAACATTGATTTCAGCTTGTCAAAACCTTCAGTCACAATCATTCCCTTTGGTAGCCTTATGCATGGAAATTTTAGGTCTTAGGACTGCCGCATCAGATGCGATCTCCTTTGCTCGTTTTCACATGCGACCTCTTCAGCTCTGTATGCTGAACCAATGGTGCAGGGATTACTCAAAGATATCTCACTTAATATCTTTAAACCGATTATACGACACTCTCTGACATGGTAGACAGATCACCATCGTTTAGTTCAGGGGGCTTCTTTGTTCTTCCGACCTGGACTATAATCTCAACAGATGCAAGTCTTACAGGTTGGGGAGCTGTGTGGGGGTATCTGACGGCACAAGGGGTTTGGGAATCTCAGGAGGTGAGATTTCCGATCAATATTTTGGAACTCCGTGCAATTTCAGAGCTCTTCAGTCTTGGCCTCTTCTGAAGAGAGAGTTGTTCATTTGTTTTCAGATAGACAATGTCACAACTGTGGCATACATCAATCATCAAGGAGGGACTCACAGTCCTCTGGCTATGAAAGAAGTATCTCGAATTTTGGTTTGGGCGGAATCCAGCTCCTGTCTAATCTCTGCGGTTCATATCCCAGGTATGGACAATTGGAAAGCGGATTATCTCAGTCGCCAAACGTTGCACCTGGGCGAATGGTCTTCACCCAGAGGTATTTCCTCAGATTGTTCAAATGTGGGAACTCCCAGAAATAGATCTGATGGCTTCTCATCTAAACAAGAAACTTCCCTGGTATCTGTCCGGATCCAGGGATCCTCGGGCGGCGGCAGTGGAGGCATTATCTCTTCCTTAAAAGTGTCATCCTGCCTATATCTTTCCGCCTCTAGTTCTTCTTCCAAGGGTATTCTCCAATATTCTAAGGAATGCTCGTTTGTCCTGCTGGTAGCTCCAGCATGGCCTCACAGGTTTTGGTATGCGGATCTTGTCCGGATGACCTCTTGCCAGCTGTGGACTCTTCCGTTAAGACCAGTCTTCTGTCTCAAGGTTCTTTTTTCCATCAGGATCTCAAAACCTTAATTTTAAGGTGTGGAGTTTGAACGCTTGATTCTTGGTCAAAGAGGTTTCTCTGACTCTGTGATTGATACTATGTGACAGGCTCGTAAATCTGTATCTAGAGAGATATATTATAGAGTCTGGAAGACTTATATTTCTTCAGGATGGTTTAGATAAAGGTTTGTCCGCAAGTTTCTTGAAAGACAAATCTCTGCTCTTTCTGTTCTTTTTCAGAGAAGGATTGCTAATCTTCCTGATATTCATTGTTTTGTACAAGCTTTGGTTCGTATAAAACCTGTCATTAAGTCAATTTCTCCTCCTTGGAGTTTGAATTTGGTTCTGGGGGCTCTTCAAGCTCCTCCTTTTGAACCCATGCATTCTTTGGTCATTATATTACTTTCTTGGAAAGTTTTGTTTCTTTTGGCCATCTCTTCTGCCAGAAGAGTCTCTGAATTATCTACTCTTTTTTGTGAGTCTCCTTTTCTGATTTTGCATCAGGATAAGGCGGTGCTGCGAACTTCTTTTGAATTTTTTACCTTAGGTTGTGAATTCTAACAACATTAGTAGAGAAATTGTGGTTCCTTCATTATGTCCTAATCCTATGAATTCTAAGGAGAAATCATTGCATTCTTTGGATGCTGTTAGAGCTTTGTAATATTATGTTGAAGCTATTAAGTCTTTCTGAAAGACTTCTAGTCTATTTGTCATCTTTTCCGGTTCTAGAAAAGATCAGAAAGCTTCTGCCATTTCTTTGGCATCTTGGTTGAAATCTTTATTTCATCATGCCTATGTTGAGTCGGGTAACACTCCGCCTCAAAGGATTACAGCTCATTCTACTAGGTTAGTTTCTACTTCCTGGGCGTTTAAGAATGAAGCTTCGGTTGATCAGATTTGCAAAACAGCAAATTGGTCCTCTTTGCATACTTTTACTAAATTCTACCATTTTGATGTGTTTTCTTCTTCTGAAGCAGTTTTTGGTAGAAACGTACTTCAGGCAGTGGTTTCAGTTTGAATCTTCTGCTTATGTTTTTTCATTAAAAATTTTATTCTGGGTGTGGATTATTTTCAGCAGGAATTGGCTGTCTTTATTTTATCCCTCCCTCTCTAGTGACTCTTGTGTGGAAAGATCCACATCTTGGGTAATCATTATCCCATACGTCACTAGCTCATGGACTCTTGCTAATTACATGAAAGAAAACATAATTTATGTAAGAACTTACCTGATAAATTAATTTCTTTCATATTAGCAAGAGTCCATGAGCTAGTGATGTATGGGATATACATTCCTACCAGGAGGGGCAAAGTTTCCCAAACCTCAAAATGCCTATAAATACACCCCTCACCACACCCACAATTCAGTTTAACGAATAGCCAAGAAGTGGGGTGATAAGAAAAAAGTGCGAAAGCATATAAAATAAGGAATTGGAATAATTGTGCTTTATACAAAAAAATCAAAACCACCACAAAAAAGGGCGGGCCTCATGGACTCTTGCTAATATGAAAGAAATGAATTTATCAGGTAAGTTCTTACATAAATTATGTTTTTTCTTATCACCCCACTTCTTGGCTATTCGTTAAACTGAATTGTGGGTGTGGTGAGGGGTGTATTTATAGGCATTTTGAGGTTTGGGAAACTTTGCCCCTCCTGGTAGGAATGTATATCCCATACGTCACTAGCTCATGGACTCTTGCTAATATGAAAGAAATTAATTTATCAGGTAAGTTCTTACATAAATTATGTTTTTTGGGCCTGAATTGAAATAATTTCTGACATTTCAGGAGGTAAAGGCCATGCCTTATCTCAGGATAAGTCTGTTAAGATGAGGTCGCTCCTTTCGGTATTTTAAAGGAGGACTCTCAACTTCCTCTTTTTCCACAAATCAGGAAGGGAATTTTCAACCATAACTAGAATAAGGTAAACAATCCAAAAAGCTATAGTTGCTAAAACAGCATGAAGGGGGGGGCCCTGATCCGGGACCGAAAGATGTTCAGGATCCCTGGGCACTAGAAATAGTGACTCACGGGTATCAATTGGTTTTCAAGATTGTCTGTAGATTAGATAAAAAGAGAGGTGTTCTTACGCTGTGTAGAAGACCTCTCTACCATGGGAGTAATTTGTCCTGTTCCAAAATTGGAACAGGGACAGGGGTTTTACTCAAATCTTTTTTTTATTCCCAGAAAAGAGGGAACTTTCAGACCCATTTTTAGATCTCAAGTGTCTAAACAGGTTTCTCAGAGTCCCATTGTTCAAGATGGAGGCTATACGAACAATCTTACCAATGATCCAGGAGGGTCAATATATGACCACTGTGAACTTGAAGGATGCTTTCATATTCCTATCCACAAGGATCATCAGTTTCTAAGGTTTGCTTTTCTAGACAAACATTATCAGTTCGTGGCTCTTCCCTTCGGGTTGGCCACAGCACCCAGAATCTTCACAAAGGTTCTAGGGTCTCTTCTGGTGGTTCTCAGACTACGAGGTTTAGCAGTGGCGTCTTTTCTGGATGATATTCTAATCCAGGCGTCCACGTTTTCACTGACAAGATCTCACACGGACACAGTGTTGTCTTTTCTGAGAATTCACAGTTGGAAGGTGAACATAGAGAAAGTTCAATAGTTCCACAGACAAGGGTTCCTTTCTTGGGAACTCTGATAGACTTAGGAGCTATGAATATATTTCTGATAGAGGTCAGAAAATCAAAGATTCTATATATTTGCCGAGCACTTTAGTCCATTTCTTGGCCATCAGTGACTCAGTGTATGGAGGTAATTGGATTAATGGTAACGGCAATGAACATCGTTCCATTTGCTCATCTCAGACCACTGCAATTGTGCATGCTCTGACAGTGGAATGGGGATTATGCGGATTTATCTCCTCAGATAAATCTGGATCAAGAGACCAGGAACTCTCATCTTTGGTGGTTGTCGCTGGATCATCTGTCCCAGGGGACTTGCTTCCGCAGACCCTCGTGGGTAATAGTGATAACGGACGCCAGCTTTTTGGGCTGGGGTGCAGTCTGGAATTCCCTGAAGATTCAGGGTGTTTGGACTCAGGTGGAGTCTCTACTTCCAATTAATATTGGAACTGTGAGCAATATTCAATGCGCTTTAGGCGTGGCCTCAGTTGGCTTCGGCCAAATTCATCAGATTCCAGTCGGAAAATATCACGACGGTGGCATATATCAATCATCAGGGGGGAACAGGGAGTTCCTTAGCGATGATAGAAGTATCCAAGATAATCCATTGGGCCATTGGGCACTCTTGTCATCTGTCAGTGATCTACATCCCAGGAGTAGAGAACTGGGAAGCGGATTTTCTAAGTCGACAGACTTTTCATCCGGGGAGTGGGAACTTCACCCAGGGGTATTTGCCTCATTTATTTTCAGATGGGGCAGACCAGAATTGGATCTGATGGCATCTCAATAGAAAGCCAAGTTTCCAAGATACGGATCCCGGTCAAGGGATCCTCAGGCCGAACTGATAGAGGCCTTGGTTGTTCAGCCTAGTTTTTGGGTTTCCACTGTTTTCTCTCTTCCCATGCGTGATTGCTCGAATTAAACAGGAGAGCGCTTCAGTGATCCTAATGGTGCCTGTGTTGCCACGCAGGACTTGGTATGAGGATCTAGTAGGACATGTCCTCTCTGCTACCGTGGAAACTTCCATTGAGACAGGACCTTCTCATTCAAGGTCCTTTCCAGACATCCAAATCTAATTTCTCTGCAGCCGACTGCATGGAGATTGAACGTTTGATTTTATCAAAGCGAGGATTCTCTGATTCGGTCATCAATACTTTGATACAGGCTAGAAAGCCTGTCTCTAGCAAAATCTTTCATGAATCCAAGGGTTACTCATGAAGTAAAGTTAGGATTCCTAGGATTCTGTTTTTTCTCCAAGAAGGATTGGAGAAAGGGCTATTTGCAAGTTCCTTTAAAGGACAAATTTCAGCTTAGTCTATTCTGTTTCACAAATGTTTAGCAAATTTGCCAGATGTTTAGTCTTTTTGTCAGGCTCTATCTAGAATTAAGCCTGTATTTAGATTCATCACTCCTCCCTGGAGTTTGAATTTAGTTCTTTGAGTTCTTCAAGGGGTTCCGTTTGAACCCATGCATTCCATAGATATCAAATTGTTATCTTGGAAAGAGTTTCTGAGCTTTCAGTGCTACAGTGTGATTCTCCTTATCTCATTTTTCATTCTGATAAGGTGGTGTTACGTACCAAACCTGGATTCCTTCCTAAGGTTGTTTCAAATAAGAATATTAATCAGGAAATTGTTGTTCCTTTCTTATTTCCTAACCCTTCTTTTAAGAAAGAGCGTATGTTGCATAATTTGGATGTGGTCTGTGCATAAAGTTTTACTTACAGGCAACTAAGGATTTCTGTTAATCATCTTCATTATTCATTATTTATTCTGTAAAGCGTAGGGGTCATAAAGCTATGGCTACCTCCCTTTCTTTTTGGCTGAGAAGTATCATTTGCCTGGCATATGATACTGCTGGACAGCAGCCTCCTGAAAGAATTACGGCTCATTCTACTATGGCTGTGGCTTCCACATGGGCCTTTAAAAATGATGCATCTGTTGAACAGATTTGTAAGGCTGCGACTTGGTCGTCCCTTCACACTTTTTTCAAATTTTCCAAATTTGATACTTTTGCTTCTTCTGAGGCTATCTTTGGGAGAAAGATTCTTCAAGCAGTGGTGCCTTCTGTTTAGGTTCCTGTCTTGTCCCTCCCTTTCATCCGTGTCCTATTGCTTTGGTATTGGTTTCCCACAAGTAAGGATGAAATCAGTGGACTCGTCATATCTTTGTAAAAGTAAACTAAATTTATGCTTACCTGATAAATTACTTTCTTTTACGATATGATGAGTCCACGGCCCACCCTGTTCTTTTTAAGACAGTTTTTTCTTTATATTTTTTTGTAAACTTCAGTCACCTCTGCACCTTTTAGCCTTTCCTTTTTTTTCTTCCTATACCTTTGGCCGAATGACTGAGGGTGGAGGGGAAGGGGAGGGGCTATATATACAGCTATGCTGTGGTGCTCTTTGTCAATTCCTGTTAGCAGGAGGTTAATATCCCACAAGTAAGGATGAAATCCGTGGACTCGTCATATCGTAAAAGAAAGTAATTTATCAGGTAAGCATAAATTTAGTTTTATCAGGTAAGTTCTTACATAAATTATGTTTTCTTTCATGTAATTGGCAAGAGTCCATGAGCTAGTGACGTATGGGATATCAAATACCCAAGATGTGGAACTCCACGCAAGAGTCACTAGAGAGGGAGGGATAAAAATAAACAACAGCCATATGCTGAAAAATAAATTCACAACCCAAAATATAAGTTATTCTCATAAAGAAAAGAAAAACTTAAAACATCAGCAGAAGAATCAAACTGAAACAGCTGCCTGAAGAATTTTTCTACCAAAAACTGCTTCCAAAGAAGCAAATACATTGAAACGGTAGAATTTAGTAAATGTATGCAAAGAAGACCAAGTTGCTGCTTGCAAATTTGATCAACTGAAGCTTCATTCTTAAAAGCCCACAAAGTGGAGACTGATTTAGTAGAATGAGCTGTAATTCTCTGAGGCGGGGCCTGACCCGACTCCAAATAAGCTTGATGAATCAAGAGCTTAACCAAGAAGCCAAGGAAATAGCAGAGGCCTTCTGAACTTTCCTAGGACCAGAAAATACAACAAATAGACTAGAAGTCTTTCTGAAATCTTTAGTAGCTTCAACATAATATTTCAAAGCTCTCACCACATCCAAAGAATGTAAGGATCTTTCCAAAGAATTCTTAGGATTAGGACACAAGGAAAGGACAACAATTTCTCTACTAATGTTGTTAGAATTCACAACCTTAGGAAAAAATTGAAATGAAGTCCGCAAACACCGCCTTATCCTGATGATAAATCAGAAAAGGAGATTCACAAGAAAGAGCAGATAGCTCAGAAACTCTTCTAGCAGAAGAGATGGTCAAACGGAATAACACTTTCCAAGAAAGTAGATAAATATATAAAGAATGCATAGGCTCAATATGGAGGAGCCTGTAAAGCCCTCAAAACCAAATTAAGACTCCAAGGAGGAGAGATTGATTTAATGACAGGTTTAAATACGAACTAATGTCTGTACAAAACAGTGAATATCAGGAAGTATAGCAATCTTTCTGTGAATAAAACAGAAAGAACAGAGATTTGTCCCTTCAAGGAACTTGCAGACAAAACCTTATCCAAACCATCCTGAAGAAACTGAAAAATTCTTGCAACTCTTAAAGAATGCCAAGAGAATTTATGAGAAGAACACCATGAAATGTAAATCTTCCAAACTTGATAATAAATCTTTCAAGAGACAGATTTACGAGCTTGTAACATAGTATTAATCACTGAGTCAGAGAAACCTCTATGACTTAGCACTAAGTGATCAATTTCCATACCTTCAAATTTAATGATTTGAAAATCTGATGGAAAAACGGACCTTGAGACAGTAGGTCCGGCCTTAACAGAAGTGGCCAAGGTTGGCAGCTGGACATCCGAACAAGACCTGCATACCAAAACCTGTGAGATCATGCTGGAGCCACCAGCAACACAAATGATTGTTCCCTGATGATTCTTGAGATCACTCTTGGAAGAAGAACTAGAGGCAGAAAAATATAAGCAGGTTGATAATACCAAGGAAGTGTCAGCGCACCCACTGCTTCCGCCTGAAAATCCCTGAACCTGGACAGGCATCTGGGAAGCCTCTTGTTTAGATGAGATGCCATCAGATCTATCTGTAGAAGACCCCATATCTGAACAATCTGAGAAAACACATCTATAATTTTAAAATATTTTGCTAGTGTAATCTAACTTAATTTTCTATCAGGCCTGTGTTTTTGTCACTTACACAGCATACTGTGTTAAATTGCTGCCCTACCTACCATCCACGACTCATATCTGCCAGCCTGTGTGCCAGGCCCAACTAGCCAATTAGTGGCACCAATCATAATTCTTGTAACAGTATCCAAAAAATTAAAATATATAATTGTTTGGACTGCAAATATTCAGTCTACTAGTGCCATTGAATTGCATTTTCCTCCCGCCTGCCAGCCTGTGTGCCAGGCACAAACTAGCTAATTAGTGCCACCAATTCTAGTTGTTGTAAAAGTATTGTTAATCTTTAAAATTCCAAATTGATCGCTTGTGATTCATAAGTTTGCTTGTGCCATTGAATTGCACTTTCCTCCTGCCTTCCAGCGTGTTTTCCAGGCCCAACTAGCCATTAGCCAATTAGCGGCACCAATCATAATTCTTGTAACAGTATATAAAAAATTATAAATCATAATTTTTTGGACTGCAAATATTCAGTCTCCTAGTGCCATTGAATTGCATTTTCCTCCTGCCTGCCAGCCTGTGTGCCAGGCCGACTTTCAAAATATTTACACCAATCATATTTGTTGTCACAGTATTCTTAATAATTAAAAATTAAAATTTTTGGTAATTGTTGTTCTGAATCCTCAGTTTGCTCGTGCCATTGAATTGCGCTTTCCTCCTGCCTTGCAGCCTGTGTGCCAGGCCCACCTAGCCAATTATTCCCAGCAATCATATTTCTTTTAACAGTATTGCAAAAATTGTCAATCATCACTGTTTTGACTGTCAGTATTCAGTCTCCTAGTGTCCTTGAATTACATTTACCTCCTGCCTGCCAGCCTGTGTGCCAGGCCGTCTTGCCAACTATTTACACCAATCATAATTGTTGTCACAGTATTGTTACTAATTAAAAGTTTTTGGATTGTTGTTCTTAATCCTCAGTTTGCTCGTGCCATTGAATTGCACTTTTCTCCTGCCTGCCAGCCTGTGTGCCAGGCCTACTTTCAAAATATTTACACCAATCATATTTGTTGTCACAGTATTATTAATAATTAAAAATTAAAATTTTTGTTAATTGTTGTTCTGAATCCTCAGTTTGCTCGTGCCATTGAATTGCACTTTCCTCCTGCCTGCCAGCCTGTTTTCCAGGCCCAACTAGCCAATTAGTGGCACCAATCATAATTCTTGTAAAAGTATATAAAAAAGTAAAAATCATATTATTTTGGACTGCAAATATTCAGTCTCCTAGTGGCATTGAATTGCATTTTCCTCCTGCCTGCCAGCCTGTGTGCCAGGCCGACTTTCAAAATATTTACACCAATCATATTTGTTGTCACAGTATTCTTAAAAATTAAAAATTAAAATTTTTGGTAATTTTTGTTCTGAATCCTCAGTTTGCTCGTGCCATTGAATTGCACTTGATGAAAGTGCTAAGAATAGTACTACTTGAAACAACCGAGTTAGCCATGGGTGTTAATCCAAGACCGCTTGGCTTTTTTTTTGGTTTGGGTGCGGCTAATCATGCAGGCCATATAGAGCTGCCACCATTCTGTGTTGTATCAGCTATTAAAATAATAAGAACAGAACTACCAAAATACAGCCAATGAAGGGCCTATGAAGACTGAGCAAAGATTGGATTGTAGTATTTTGTTAGGCTAATCATGATGGCCATGTAGACCACCCCCAAGAGGCCTGAAAGTAACAGGGATGAAAGTGCTAAGAATAGTACTAATTGAAACAACCGAGTTACCCATGGGTGTTAGTCTAAGACCGCTCGGCTTTTTTTTGGGTTTGGGTGCAGCTAATCATGAAGGCCAGATAGACCTGCCACCATTCGGTGTTGTAACAGGTATTAAACTGCTAAGAACAGTACTACTTAACCCAACCTAGTTACCATGGGTCCCAGAGCATATGTTTTGTTATTATATTTTGTAAGGGTAATCATGCAGGCCATATAGACCTCCACCGATAGGGTGAGTATGAGTAACAGCTATTAAAATGCTAAGGACATTACTAATTAACACAACATAGTTACCATGGGTCACAGACCAAGAGCAGATGTCTTATTAGTATATTTTGTATGTGTAATCATCCAGGCCGTATAGACCTCCCCAAATAGGGGGAGTTACAGAGATTAAAGTGCTAAGAATGGTACTACTTAAAACACAACCTAGTTAACATGGGTACCAGACCGCATGTCTTATTATTATATTTTTTCAGGGTAATCAGGCAGGCCATATAGACCTCCCCCGATAGGAGGGGTAACAGGGATTAAAGTGCTAAGAAAAGTACTAATTAACACAAGCTAGTTATCATGGGTCCAACACCGTGTGTCTTGATGTTATACTTTGTCAGGCTAATCATGCAGGCCATATAGACCTCCCTTGATAGGGGGAGTAACAGGGATTACAGTTATAAGAATAGTACTACTTAACACAACCTAGTTACCATGGGTCCCAGACCAGATGTTTTCTTGTTATACTTTGTCAGGCTAATCATGCAGGCCATATAGAGCTCCAACAAAAGGGGGAGTAAGAGGGATTCAAGTGATAAGAAAAGTTTTACTTAACACAATAAATTTACCATGGGTCCCAGACCGCGTGTCTTGTTGTTATACTTTGTCAGGGTAATCATAACCGCCATATAGACCTCCACAAAATAGGGGGAGTTACAGGGCTGAAAGTGCGAAGAATAGTACTACTTAACACAACCTAGTTGGGTCCAAGACCGCATGTTTAATTATTAGACTTTATCAGGGTAATTATATATCTAACAAATCTATCTATTTCTCTTCTATCGATTCTATCTAACTATCAATCTATGTATATCTATCTATCCTATCTATCGATCTATCTACTGTCCGGACTGTTTTGAGAAAGCCACTTGTGTTTTTGACAAATTTGAAGTAGGAGGACAGAACAATCATCTTCTTCCATCTCCCGGTTCCAAAAATGAAGGCCATATAGACCTCCCCCGATAGGGGGAGTAACAGGTTGTAGTAAAATGTTAAGAATAGTACTACTTAACACACCACGGGTCACAGACCACATGTCTTATTGTTATACTCTGTCAGGGAAATTATATATATTTCAAATCGATTTATTTATATATCAAATCGATCGAACTATCAAACGTATCGATCAAATGTAGATTGCATCTATTGATCGATGTAATTCGTATCTATAAAATGTATATTACATATTTTGGGTGATGTCATTCGTATCTATAAAATGTATATTGCATCTTTGATTCGATAACATTCGTATCTATCAAATGTATATTGCATCTATTGATCGATGTAATTCGTATCTATCAAATGTATATTGCATGTATTGATCTATGTACAGTGTATCGATCATATGTATATTGCATCTATTGATCTATGTAATTTGTATCGATCATATGTATATTGCATCGATTGATCTATGTAATCTATGTATCTATCTATCAAATCTATCTCGTGGTTGTGCAAGTGGACTGTTTGCGGTTGATTGCGGTGCGTTACACTTGGAGTTTGCTCTGTCACTGTGATGCGGACGTAACCCTTGCACTACCTGATAGATACGACATCATAACTGATGTTTTAAAGCACGTTATTGCAAACAATTTGGGAATGTTAGGTGATTTAGGCCCTTTATGGGTTAAAAGCAGTTCACACCATTCACACAGTTTTTAACCTTTTACCCATACTCATAGACTCCACATATAGAACACATTATATATATTACTTTTTGTCAATTTGGGAGATTTTTTCACTATGTCTTTGTTTCAAAGTAGACGCACCCTAGCATCAGGTGCTGATGATTTTTTTAATGATTCTGAACACACAGATGACTCACTAGCAAACCTCTTAAAGGAAGTTGAAAAATATATGGTTAAAGAAACCAAATATCACCTTGAGAAACAGCCAATGAAGGGCCTATGAAGACTGAGCAAACCTTACTTGAGTAACCTTAGAAAAATATTTGAAAGAACAAATTACCCCTAGAGGAATACGAATTCTAAAAAATCCCACATTTGGTCAGGATAACCTTATGTTTATGACCAAGTGGAATCATATTTTAGAAGAATGCACAAGAAAACTTATGAATGTTATTATTAGTGAAAAGAAAAAAATATTGGATGAGGCAAATATAGAAATTAACATGCTGGAACAAAAAATAACTCCCCATATGGAGAGCAAACAATATGGGGAACTTTCACAAAAAGTGGCAGAAAATTTAGATTGTTTAAAAAAAGAGATCAAAGACACTAAGAGAAAGAAATACTTTAGAGACTATGAGGATTATAAAGAAAGGAAAGAAAGAAATTATAGAGCTAAAAATAGAAGAACACATATTCAAAATACTAGTAATTCCAACAAAGAGCGTTTACAATATAAAGATCAAGACTTTAGATACACACATAGAAATAATTATTATGGCAATACATCAAATCAACGCCAACATAATTCTTTAGCACATAGAGAAAGAGAGAGCTACTATAACAAAAGAAAGGAAGATATTTCCTACGCAGATCACAGATATCCACAGAAAAATCATGATATGACTTATAATAAAAATATGAATTATAGGAACAATCAGGATAGATCTGAACAGTGGGCAAGAGAAGAAAATAATTGGCAACAACCTAGAAATCCTTTTAAAAATCATAAAGAACAATATCCAAAAGAAACAACAACCCATAATAGATTTGGAGCTTTAGCAAGATATAACTCAGAAGAGGAGGAGGTTTTTATAGAGGCTGGAAAAAGAAAATACACAAGAACGGATTCAGATCTGTTCAACAAAAGACGCAAAAACATGGACAGAACGGATTACTAAGTAATAAACACAATAATAAACAAATAAATAAAAAAGATAATGGTATTTTCAATCTGTCGAGTACCACACTATCAGAAGCCCAAACCTCTGTCTTAAACAAAGGGCTAAATTTTGCTCCCAGTTACAGAATGAATAAATTTGAAGCCTTTATAGGAATTCAGAAGTTTATTAGAAATCTATGCATAAAAAAGTTTTTTACTAACAATCCCATAATCAGTAACAGTTCTATAGAAATAAATAAATATAAACATATAGAGGTACATAAAAAGTCCTCCTTTAATCCCACACAGTGCAAATCAGCACCTATGGAGACATTCTTAGAACTAGTACATAGGGATATTAAAAATATGAAAATTAATTATGGTTCCAATCTCATTAAACTAGAACAAACAGCCTTGGCAGATTTAAAAATGAATGATAAGATAGTCATAAAGCCCGCGGACAAGGGCGGAGGGACAGTGTGGCAAACCTCGCCACTTATGAACTATGCAGGAATTGTTATTTAGGCTAATGGTTAAAATGTATGTTAAACTGTATGTTACTGTTTAAACTCCCTGCTGTTTCAGTTGGGAAACCCCTTGTAGGGGAGACTGTTTTTTAAAAAGTGTTTGTTTTTCCAGTTGTTGAATAAGTTGTTGTTGACTCCCAAGCTATGTGTCGTCTAGTTCTTGGTGGAAAGGGGTTATTATTACAATTACCAAGAGTAGTTATTTGCTTGTCTCTGCTTACCAAAAAGATATTACAGATCTTACTGCCTCTCTGCTACAATTACCAAGAGTAGTTATTTGCTTGTCTCTGCTTACCAAAAAGATATTACAGATCCTACTGCCTCTCTGCTACAATTACCAAGAGTAGTTACTTGCTTGTCTCTGCCTACCCAAAAGATATTACAGATCCTACTACCTCTCTGCTACAATTGGTGGCAAGCGACGGGATTCAAACCGCACAGCAAGTCGTAGGACATGTGATGTATATGAACAGACGGTGAATGGGGACAGATTATACCAGACTAAAGAGAACTGCATTGAAGGAATTACTGGAGGCGAGAGGAATTATTGCCAGCAATAAAACCAAAGCAAGGCTGATTGCAGAGCTCATGGAGGGAGACCGGGTAGCAGGTACGGCCGTACCCATGGCGAACAACGAAACCGAATTCCAAAAAGAGATGCGGACCCGGTTAGCTTTTTTTCCGCTACCCCATTCGGAGGAGCTCCTGACACGGACATCAGCAGACGTACAGGAATACTTGATGGTGACCCCACAAACCACCCCGAGACCCGGAGAGGGGCTACCAGTACACTCCAGTGCTGGTACAGGGAAAGCTAAGATTCCCTACCACGCATTCAAGGATCATACCGACACGGAGGATATCGATGGGTACCTACAGGACTTTGAGCGATTATGCCAACTGCATAATATTAGTACCGCTGACAAAGTTCCCCTACTGGCTGGCAAGTTATCCGGGCGGGCTGCTGAAGCCTACCGCACCATACCAGATGAGGACAGCAGGGACTACCAGAAGGTAAAACAGGCCATCCTGACTAGGTATGCTATTACTCCGGAGGCATACCGACAGCGGTTCCGAGACCTGAAGAAGCTGGAGAAAGATACCCACACTGAGTGGGCGCATCGGCTAACCAGGGCCGCTAAAGGCTGGTTGCAGGCAGCCCAAGTCACCCAGTTGGAAGACCTTTTACAACTCCTGTTGATGGAGCAATTCTTCCAAGGGGTGTCCACTGAATTGCAAAACTGGCTGAGAGATCGAAAACCGTGCACGGTACATACCGCAGCGACCTTGGCCGATGAATACCAAGACGTTCGGAGAGCTCAACGAACACAGCAACGCTCCAGTATTGGGGTCACCCCAAACCCCACTGCAGCTCCCACACCTCTGCTACCCCGTCCTGGAGGGGGAATCCACCCTCCCTGATACCAGACTCAATCAGCTATCCGTTGCCATCTTTGTAACCAACAAGGGCACATTCAGAGAGACTGTCCCAGGAACAAAAACCGATCCACCTGGAACAACCAGAACAACCGGGCAACTGTACACTGCTACCAGAACGAGCCCCGACTACAGACCCAACCCGCAGTCTTCCACGAGGAACCCTTGGGCATCTTACACGAGGTAAACCCAGTACAGGCCGCTTCGGACAACCTACAAAGACACCGCCAGGTGGTCTATATAGAGGGCCGACGTGTCCAAGGGCTGCGTGACTCTGGGGCCACCATAACCTTGCTCCGGCAACATTTAGTTTCCACCAATCAACTCACCGGAGACTGTGTAGCTGTCCGGGTGGCCGGGGAGCCATTTACAAGATTCCCACGGCCAAAGTACACTTGGATTGGGGAGCAGGGTCTGGGAACATAGAAGTGGGCCTTATGCAAAATTTGCCCGCAGACGTTATTTTGGGCAACGACTTAGGGGAGCTGACTTCAGCGTTTGCACCCCGAACCTCCCCACAAGCAGCACTGCCCGTGGTTACCTGACAACAGGCCCGCACCAACACACTGACTGATCACTCTGAGGCTCAGGTAAGCAATCACCCCCCTAATGTCTCTTGGGCCCCTCCACTAGAGTTTGGTAGCGAAGTGGCCACTGACCCCTCATTGCAAGTATATAGGGATAAGGTAAACCAGAATCAGGCGGGGTTGGAAGGAGAGAGGTATGGTTGGAACAAGGGGTTACTGTACAGGTATACTGAGAAGATAGTGGCCGGATCTATTCCCCTGTCCATTCAGCAGTTAATAGTACCTCAGAGGTATAAACGAGAACTGCTACGGGTTGCCCACGATATTCCGCTGTCAGGCCACCTAGGAGTTAGTCGGACAAAGCACCGCCTAACTCAGAATTTCTTTTGGCCAGGGATCACCAAAGATATTAGGCAGTATTGCCAGACGTGTGACACCTGCCAACGAGTAGGGAAAAGAGGAGACCGATATAAGGCAAAGCTACACTCCCTCCCCATAATAGAGGAGCCTTTTAGTCGAGTGGCGGTGGACCTCATTGGCCCCCTAGCCAAGCCTAGCCCCTCGGGGAAGAGGTATATACTCACGGTCGTGGATTATGCCACCCGATATCCCGAGGCGGTGGCTCTGGCTAATATTCATGCCGAGACCGTGGCGGATGCCCTCATCAAAATCTTCTCCCGCATGGGATTTCCCCGGGAGATTATTTCGGACCGGGGCACCCAGTTTACGGCTGAGATTACCCACCAGTTGTGGAGAGCATGTGGGGTGAAACCCATTGTGAATTCTGCTTATCACCCCCAGTCTAATGGGCTCTGTGAACGGTTTAATGGAACACTGAAACAGATGCTCCGCACGTTCATAGATACCCAGAAGAACTGGGAGTAGTTTCTACCCCATTTGCTTTTTGCCTACCGGGAGGTACCTCAGGAGTCCACGGGGTTCTCTCCCTTTGAATTATTATTCGGAAGGAGGGTACGGGGTCCCCTAGACTTAATCCGAGAGCATTGGGAGGGGGAAGTCACTAGTGACGGTACTCCTATCGTACCATACGTGCTGGAGTTTAGGGAGCGCCTGGAGGCCCTGACTCGGACCGTCCGCTCCAACCTTCAGGCGGCTCAAACCCGTCAGCGCCGTTGGTATGATAGGGGCGCCAGGGACCGCAGTTTTCAGACTGGGCAGAAGGTGCTAATCTTAAAACCGGTCAAAAATGATAAACTGCAGGCCTCCTGGCAGGGCCCATACAAGGTGGTGGAACAAATCTGTGACACCACCTATGTGATCGGCCCATGTACTGGAGCAGGCGGTAGATGCATGCTCCATGTAAATATGTTGAAGCCGTACCATGAACGCGAAGAGGAGGTGAATGCTATTTGCGTCCCTGCCGCGGACAACGCAGACAGTTTACCTCTTCCCGACCTCCTAGGAATGAAGAACCGGAACGAAGGTCTGGGAGAGGTACAATTGGGTGAGCGGTTAAGTCCTCGGGAACGAGCTCAAATAGCAGAGCTACTGCAGGAAATGAGAGACACGTTCTCCAACGTGCCTGGATATACCAGACTGGCCACCCATAGGGTAGAAACCCCAGGTCACCTCCCTATGCGTCAACCTCCTTACCGCATACCAGAATCGGTGAGAGAACATATGCGGAAGGAGATTGACGAGATGCTACAGTTAGGAGTGATTGAGCACTCGGACAGCCCCTGGGCCTCTCCGGTAGTTCTAGTGCCGAAGTGGGACGGCACGACCCGCTTCTGAGTAGACTACCGGAAACTTAATGATAAAACCGTCTCTGACGCCTACCCTATGCCCCGGATAGATGAGCTCCTGGATAAAATGGCTCGAGGCCAGTACCTCACCACCATAGATCTGTGTAAGGGGTACTGGCAGATCCCACTAGCCGAGGATGCCATTCCCAAATCAGCGTTCGTCACCCCGTTTGGCCTGTACCAATTCAAGGTCATGCCACTCGGGATGAAGAACGCTCCGGCTACTTTTCAGCGAATGGTAGATCGGCTACTTGGATGGGTCCCAAGAGTACGCATGTGCCTATTTAGATGACATAGCTATATTTAGCAGCTCCTGGGACGAGCATTTGAACCATATAGGGGCAATCCTAGATCGCATTAGGGAGGCAGGATTAACCCTTAAGCCTAGCAAATGTCACATAGGGATAGGGGAGGTCCAGTACCTAGGGCACCGAGTAGGTAGCGGACAGCAGAGGCCCGAACCGGCCAAGGTAGAGGCCGTAGCCAAGTGGCCCACTCCCCGTACCAAGACCCAAGTGCTAGCCTTTCTAGGTACCGCAGGCTATTATAGGAAGTTCGTACCTAATTATAGTACCCTAGCCAAACCCCTCACCGACCTCACCCGTAAAAACCTTCCTAAGGCCTAGATTTGGAGTTTGGCGGTAAAAGGGCTGTTAACGCTCCGCGGGCTTTTTTCTGGCCGCACCATAAATTTAACTCTGGTATCGAGAGTTCAAACAAATGCTGCGTTAGGCTCCAAAAAAGGAGCGTAGAGCATTTTTACCGCAAATGCAACTCTCGATACCAGAGTTGCTTACGGACGCGGCCAGCCTCAAAAACGTGCTCGTGCACGATTCTCCCATAGGAAACAATGGGACTGTTTGAGCTGAAAAAAAACCTAACACCTGCAAAAAAGCAGCGTTCAGCTCCTAACGCAGCCCCATTGTTTCCTATGGGGAAACACTTCCTACGTCTGCACCTAACACTCTAACATGTACCCCGAGTCTAAACACCCCTAACCTTACACTTATTAACCCCTAATCTGCCGCCCCCGCTATCGCTGACCCCTGCATTTTGTTTTTAACCCCTAATCTGCCGCTCCGTAAACCGCCGCAACCTACGTTATCCCTATGTACCCCTAATCTGCTGCCCCTAACACCGCCGACCCCTATATTATATTTATTAACCCCTAATCTGCCCCCCACAACGTCGCCGACACCTGCCTACACTTATTAACCCCTAATCTGCCGAGCGGACCTGAGCGCTACTATAATAAAGTTATTAACCCCTAATCCGCCTCACTAACCCTATCATAAATAGTATTAACCCCTAATCTGCCCTCCCTAACATCGCCGACACCTAACTTCAATTATTAACCCCTAATCTGACGACCGGAGCTCACTGCTATTCTAATAAATGTATTAACCCCTAAAGCTAAGTCTAACCCTAACACTAACACCCCCCTAACTTAAATATAATTTACATCTAACGAAATAAATTAACTCTTATTAAATAACTTATTCCTATTTAAAGCTAAATACTTACCTGTAAAATAAATCCTAATATAGCTACAATATAAATTATAATTATATTATAGCTATTTTAGGATTAATATTTATTTTACAGGTAACTTTGTAATTATTTTAACCAGGTACAATAGCTATTAAATAGGTAAGAACTATTTAATAGTTACCTAGTTAAAATAATAACTAATTTACCTGTAAAAGAAATCCTAACCTAAGATATAATTAAACCTAACACTACCCTATCAATAAAATAATTAAATAAACTACCTACAATTACCTACAATTAACCTAACACTACACTATCAATAAATTAATTAAATACAATTCCTACAAATAAATACAATTAAATAAACTAACTAAAGTACAAAAAATAAAAAAGAACTAAGTTACAAAAAATAAAAAAATATTTACAAACATAAGAAAAATATTACAACAATTTTAAACTAATTACACCTACTCTAAGCCCCCTAATAAAATAACAAAGACCCCCAAAATAAAAAATTCCCTACCCTATTCTAAATTAAAAAAGTTACAAGCTCTTTTACCTTACCAGCCCTGAACAGGGCCCTTTGCGGGGCATGCCCCAAGAATTTCAGCTCTTTTGCCTGTAAAAGAATAAATACAATACCCCCCCCCCAACATTACAACCCACCACCCACATACCCCTAATCTAACCCAAACCCCCCTTAAATAAACCTAACACTAAGCCCCTGAAGATCTTCCTACCTTGTCTTCACCATCCAGGTTCACCGATCCGTCCTGAAGAGCTCCTCCGATGTCCTGATCCAAGCCCAAGCGGGGGGCTGAAGAGGTCCATGATCCGGTCAAAGTCTTCATCCAAGCGGGGCCGAAGAGGATCTTCCATCCGATTGAAGTCATCATCCAGGCGGCATCTTCTATGGTCTTCCATCCAGAGCGAAGCGGCAGGATCCTGAAGACCTCCAGCGCGGAACATCCATCCGGACCAATGACTGAACGACGAATGACTGTTCCTTTAAGGGACGTCATCCAAGATGGCGTCCCTCGAATTCCGATTGGCTGATAGGATTCTATCAGCCAATCGGAATTAAGGTAGGAATTTTCTGATTGGCTGATGGAATCAGCCAATCAGAATCTAGTTCAATCCGATTGGCTGATCCAATCAGCCAATCAGATTGAGCTCGCATTCTATTGGCTGATCGGAACAGCCAATAGAATACGAGCTCAATCTGATTGGCTGATTGGATCAGCCAATCGGATTGAACTTGATTCTGATTGGCTGATTCCATCAGCCAATCAGAATTTTCCTACCTTAATTCCGATTGGCTGATAGAATCCTATCAGCCAATCGGAATTCGAGGGACGCCATCTTGGATGACGTCCCTTAAAGGAACAGTCATTCGTCGTTCAGTCGTCGGTCCGGATGGATGTTCCGCGCTGGAGGTCTTCAGGATCCTGCCGCTTAGCTCCGGATGGAAGACCATAGAAGATGCCGCCTGGATGATGACTTCAATCGGATGGAAGATCCTCTTCTGCCCCGCTTGGATGAAGACTTTGACCGGATCATGGACCTCTTCAGCCCCCCGCTTGGGCTTGGATCAGGACATCGGAGGAGCTCTTCAGGACGGATCGGTGAACCTGGATGGTGAAGACAAGGTAGGAAGATCTTCAGGGGCTTAGTGTTAGGTTTATTTAAGGGGGGTTTGGGTTAGATTAGGGGTATGTGGGTGGTGGGTTGTAATGTTGGGGGGGGGGGGTATTGTATTTATTCTTTTACAGGCAAAAGAGCTGAAATTCTTGGGGCATGCCCCGCAAAGGGCCCTGTTCAGGGCTGGTAAGGTAAAAGAGCTTGTAACTTTTTTAATTTAGAATAGGGTAGGGAATTTTTTATTTTGGGGGTCTTTGTTATTTTATTAGGGGGCTTAGAGTAGTAGTAGTAGGTGTAATTAGTTTAAAATTGTTGTAATATTTTTCTTATGTTTGTAAATATTTTTTTATTTTTTGTAACTTAGTTCTTTTTTATTTTTTGTACTTTAGCTAGTTTATTTAATTGTATTTATTTGTAGGAATTGTGTTTAATTAATTTATTGATAGTGTAGTGTTAGGTTAATTGTAGGTAATTGTAGGTAGTTTATTTAATTATTTTATTGATAGTCTAGTGTTAGGTTTAATTATATCTTAGGTTAGGATTTCTTTTACAGGTAAATTAGTTATTATTTTAACTAGGTAACTATTAAATAGTTCTTAACTATTTAATAGCTATTGTACCTGGTTAAAATAATTACAAAGTTGCCTGTAAAATAAATATTAATCCTAAAATAGCTATAATATAATTATAATTTATATTGTAGCTATATTAGGATTTATTTTACAGGTAAGTATTTAGCTTTAAATAGGAATAAGTTATTTAATAAGAGTTAATTTATTTCGTTAGATGTAAATTATATTTAAGTTAGGGGGGTGTTAGTGTTAGGGTTAGACTTAGCTTTAGGGGTTAATACATTTATTAGAATAGCGGTGAGCTCCGGTCGTCAGATTAGGGGTTAATAATTGAAGTTAGGTGTCGGCGATGTTAGGGAGGGCAGATTAGGGGGTTAATACTATTTATTATAGGGTTAGTGAGGCGGGTTAGGGGTTAATAACTTTATTATAGTAGCGCTCAGGTCCGCTCGGCATATTAGGGGTTAATAAGTGTAGGCAGGTGTCGGCGACGTTGAGGGGGGCAGATTAGGGGTTAATAAATATAATATAGGGGTCGGCGGTGTTAGGGGTAGCAGATTAGGGGTACATAGGGATAACGTAGGTGGCGGCGCTTTGCGGTCGGAAGATTAGGGGTTAATTATTTTAAGTAGCTGGCGGCGACGTTGTGGGGGCAGGTTAGGGGTTAATAAATGTAATACAGGGGTCGGCGGGGTTAGGGGCAGCAGATTAGGGGTACATAAGTATAACGTAGGTGGCGGTCGGCAGATTAGGGGTTAAAAAATTTAATCGAGTGGCGGCGATGTGGGGGGAGCTCGGTTTAGAGGTACATAGGTAGTTTATGGGTGTTAGTGTACTTTAGAGTACAGTAGTTAAGAGCTTTATGAACCGGCGTTAGCCAGAAAGCTCTTAACTCCTGCTATTTTCAGGCGGCTGGAGTTTTGTCGTTAGAGCTCTAACGCTCACTTCAGAAACGACTCTAAATACCGGCGTTAGAAAGATCCCATTGAAAAGATAGGATACGCAAATGGCGTAGGGGGATCTGCGGTATGGAAAAGTCGCGGCTGAAAAGTGAGCGTTAGACCCTTTCCTGACTGACTCCAAATACCAGCGGGCGGCCAAAACCAGCGTTAGGAGCCTCTAACGCTGGTTTTGACGGCTACCGCCGAACTCCAAATCTAGGCCTAAGATTGTTACCTGGAGCCCAGAGTGTGAACAAGCATTCCAAGAACTGAAAAAGGCTCTCGTAAATGCCCCTATCCTTGCTGCCCCGGATCCAACTAAACGCTTTCTCGTCCATACAGACGCTTCTATGTTTGGATTGGGAGCCATGTTGAGCCAAGTCGGGGCTGATGGCGGCGAGCATCCTGTGGCCTATCTAAGCAGGAAACTGTTACCCCGAGAAGTTAGCTACGCTGCCATCGAAAAGGAATGCCTGGCCGTGGTGTGGGCCCTCAAGAAACTTCAGCCATATCTATATGGACAACAATTCTCCCTGCTCACAGATCACAACCCGTTGGTGTGGCTGAACAGGGTATCCGGAGACAATGCCCGGCTGTTGCGCTGGAGTTTGGCGCTGCAGCCGTTTGACTTAACAATCCATTACCGACTTGGGAAGCAAAACGGCAACGCCGACGGGTTGTCCAGACAAACTGAACTTGAACCTTGATCTGTGAACACTCCTCCGGACCTCCCCAAGCCAATCCGTTGGGATCAGACTGGGTATGCCGGTTTGGTTCTGGGGGAGCATTGTGGCAAACCCTCGCCACTTATGAACTATGCAGGAATTGTTATTTAGGCTAATGGTTAAAATGTATGTTAAACTGTATGTTACTGTTTAAACTCCCTGCTGTTTCAGTTGGGAAACCCCTTGTAGGGGAGACTGTTTTTTAAAAAGTGTTTGTTTTTCCAGTTGTTGAATAAGTTGTTGTTGACTCCCAAGCTATGTGTCGTCTAGTTCTTGGTGGAAAGGGGTTATTATTACAATTACCAAGAGTAGTTATTTTCTTGTCTCTGCTTACCCAAAAGATATTACAGATCCTACTGCCTCTCTGCTACAATTACCAAGAGTAGTTACTTGCTTGTCTCTGCCTACCCAAAAGATATTACAGATCCTACTGCCTCTCCGCTACAATTACCAAGAGTAGTTACTTGCTTGTCTCTGCCTACCCAAAAGATATTACAGATCCTACTGCCTCTCTGCTACAATTACCAAGAGTAGTTACTTGCTTGTCTCTGCTTACACAAAAGATATTACAGATCCTACTGCCTCTCTGCTACAATTACCAAGAGTAGTTATTTGCTTGTCTCTGCTTACCCAAAAGATATTACAGATCCTACTGCCTCTCTGCTACAATTACCAAGAGTAGTTACTTGCTTGTCTCTGCCTACCCAAAAGATATTACAGATCCTACTGCCTCTCCGCTACAATTACCAAGAGTAGTTACTTGCTTGTCTCTGCCTACCCAAAAGATATTACAGATCCTACTGCCTCTCTGCTACAATTACCAAGAGTAGTTACTTGCTTGTCTCTGCCTACCCAAAAGATATTACAAATCTTACTACCTCTCTGCTACAGACAGTTATCATGGATAAAACTAAATACAATGAGGAATGTCTTAGACAACTTAAAAACACTGAGGTATATATCAAACTTGATAGTAATCCAATAATAAAATTTAAAAAAAAGACTTGAACTTCACTTGGAAAAAGGCTTAAAAACAGGCATTGTGAATAAAAAAGAATATCAATATATCTACAACCAATTTCCAAAAACTCTCACTTTTTATATACTGCCGAAAATACACAAAGAACCATCTAACCCCCCGGGTAGACCCATAGTGTCAGGGGTTAATTCCCTCACAAGCAACTTATCGGCATATATAGACCAATTTTTACAGACATGTCGTAAAGACAAAATCATATTTGAAAGATACCTTAAGTATCCTTAACCATTTAGAAAAACTCGAGTGGAATCCAAATTGGTGGTTGGTGACTAGTGATGTCACGTCACTTTATACCATAATAGACAAAAATCTTGGCATAGCATCAGTAAAAAACAACCTAGAAAAAGATGACTCTTTGGATAAAAAACAACTTGAGTTTATATTAGACAGCATAGCTATAATTCTAGAAACCAACTACTTTTGGTTCAACCACCAATATTATTTGCAAGTAGGAGGCACAGCGATGGGCACCAGATTTGTGCCCAGCTATGCCAATTTATATATGGCCAATTGGGAAAATCAATATATTTACAACTCTAGCTGGGCGCAATATCTGGTTTCTTATCATCGCTACATAGATGACCTTTTCTTCATATGGTCAGGAAGTGAGAACCAATTACTTGAATTCATGGAATATTTGAAAACAAATGAGTTCAAAGTAGCTCTAACTTGGAATTATAGTCAAACCAAGGTAGAATTTTTAGACCTTGAAATATACATTGAGAATGAAATGTTGAAGTCGAAAAACTTTTTTAAAAGCATAGACGTAAACAATTACATAAGCCTCGAAAGTTGTCATCAAAAACATTGGCTTAAAAATGTCCCTAAAGGTCAATTCGTTCGACTGAGACGTAATTGTAAAGAACAAGATATGTATAAGGTTCAATCTCAAATCCTAAAAAAACGTTTTTTAGAGAAAAATTATCCAGCCAATTTTCTAGATGAAAAAATAGAAGAAGTAACCAACATGGACAGGTCAGATTTATTAAAATATAAAATAAAAAATAAGAAATTCACTGAGGATAAACTAGCAAATAGACTTATCTTCCAACATAGCACTCAGAGTAGAGAACATCATACAAAAACACTGGGGAATTCTCACAAGAGATGCAGCATTAAATGAATTTTTAGGCGATGGACCTAACATAATTTTTAGAAAGGTTCCCAATCTTAAGTTTCAACTATCCCAATGTATTAAAGAAGTAGACAACAACAAAGTAAAAAATTGGTTGCTGCCATCTGAAATGGGTTTTAGAAAGTGTCAATTCTGCAATGCTTGCAAATTTATGAAAAAAACTCCAAAATTCTGTAAAAACAAAATTTCTGGAGATAACAAAAGGGAGTACAGTATAGATCAATTTATTACTTGCAATAGCAAAAACGTAATTTACATGTTACGATGCTCATGCAATTTAATCTATATAGGACGTACCTCTAGACTTCTAAAAATTAGGATGAATGAGCATATTTACAATATTGAAAAGGGTTATGCTAATCATACAGTATCATCTCACTTTGATAAAAAGCACAATAGAAATGTAAAGGATTTGGAATTTCTGGGCATTAGGAAATTAGAACAGAATTGGAAGGGAGGAGACACACAGAATAGATTGGGACAATTGGAAATGAAGTGGATCCATATTATGGATAGCTTCATACCCAATGGTCTTAATAAAGATTTTGAAATCCATCACTTTTTGTGAAAGTTATTTATAAGTACAGCTACGAAGGCTATAAAATCTATATATGTCTTTTTTCATTTTTTATTTTATATTTTTTTTTATTATATATATGTCTTTTTTCATTTTTTTTTTTATATTATTTTTAAATTTTTTTTTTATTATATTTTTTATATTTTTTTTATATATATATTTTTTTATTATTATTTATTTTTTTATTTTATTTTTTTATTTTTTTACTTTGTGCACACTTATATTGTCAGTGCTAGGTAGTTTTAGAATGTTTCACGAACTTATTTTCAATATATGGAACCCCAAATGTAAAATTAAACACATAGTTAGAAACAGTAACCTCAACATCCTAATACATAACTAATACCTTCACAATAAGGGGTTAAAAAAACAAATACCTACATATATCATCAGTATAGACACTAATTGCAGGCACAATGTGATTATGTTTTTTGAAGTTTTGCATATATGTATAATGCTATAACATTATAATGCATAATTTCCCAATTCTGGTTATCCATCTTAACATCTATGCATATATCAACAAAATGTATAAAACTGAAAGAAGTTGAAAAACATACTAGTTGTTTAATGACAAATTACCTAAATGCCAACTTCCAAAATGGAGGATGTAACCACAAACCTGGCAGAAACTCATCAATGGATTGTTTAAAAGGACTCTTGGACATGCGCACTAACATTCCTTGACAAAGCATACCAGCGAAACGTACGTCGGAACTGAACTGTTCTATATTGAGTTTTATTGCGTCTCTACACTAGCCAGGACACCTGGGGGCTTAGCGCTATTGTCTTGCTACTAAAGAGGTTTTGGTTTCAGCTGGTAACACTCCTGCTGTTCCATTTACCTCTTTGCAAGTTTGGCGATTTGAAGCATTTGTTACAGCATATCTGCTTTTGTACCCTTACATTGTGGTGTTATCAAGGCTTTTGTGACGCTTTTATATATTTTAAAATAAATTTGTATCCAAGTTTTGCCTAGTGTACTGTTTTCCCATCAGTATAAAGTGGGAGTGCGCATATCCTTGAGCTTAGTGGAAAGCTCCAACAAATGTGAGTAGTCATTTGTTACAAAACAACTACTTCCTCAAAGTGCCATTACAGATTCACACTATGTTGCAATTTTCTGTTTCCTTTTTTATGGGATCTCACTGAGGAATGCTAACAAGCTGAAAAACTCATCCAGAGGACACAGACATATCCTTTATTCAGAACTTTATTTGGTTTTCCTTTTATGATTTTTGTTATTACATTTATTTCACATTTTTTTCTTTGTGATATTCGGTATATTTATTGTAAGATTCTGCATAAACTATGTAATTTTCAATGGGAGTTTTGCCAGGGATCCCCCTCCAGCATGCCACAGTCCAGGTGTTAGTCCCCTTGAAACAACTTTTCCATCACTATTGTGGCCAGAAAGAGTCCTTGTAGGTTTTAAAGTTCGCCTGCCTATTGAATTCAATGGTGGTTCGCTGGTTCGCGAACAATACCGGAAGTTCGAGTCCGCCGTTCGCGAACCGAAATTTTTATGTTCGCGACATCACTAACAATGAATAGATTTCAATAAAACCCCAGACCTTGTCCCTGAAAAGGAACTGGCATGACTACCCCTGAAACTCCAGGCCTGAAACACACTTCAGGAAACCTGAGCTTTAAAGGGACAGTATACACTCATTTTCATATAACTGCATGTAATAGACACTACTATAAAGAATAAGATGCACAGATACTGATACAAAAATCCAGTATAAAATGGTTTAAAAAACTTACTTAGAAGCTATCAGTTTAGCTCTGTTGAAAAGGCAGCTGGAAAGCCCACTGCAAGTGGCAAATAAGACCCCCCCCCCCCTTCTTTTGCATATGAAAAGACCATTTACACAAACAGGAGCAAGCTGGAGAAGGTAGCTGACGGTATTCTCATAAAACTTTGGGGCTTGGTTAGGAGTCTGAAAATCAGAGCAATGTTATTTAAAAATAAGCAAAACTATACATTTAAAAAAACAAAAAACTTTTTGGCCTATATAAATAGATCATCTACAAAACATTTATGCAAAGAAAAAATGAGTGTATAGTGTCCCTTTAACTGGATTTGCTGAGATGTGTGAGAGAAAGAAAAAAAAATCTTCTCACAGGAGGATTTACTCAGAATCCTATTCAAAACCCCTGAGACACAAAACTCTGAATCCATTGATTTGGACTAAATTTATCCAAAACATTCTTGAAAAAAACCTTAACCTGCCCCCTACCAGCTGAGCTGGAATGAGAGTCGCACCTTCATGCAGACTTAGGGGCTGCCTTTTTGGTTTCTTAAATGGGCTAGATTTATTCCATTTAATGAAGGTTTCCAATTGGAAACAGATTCCATAGGGAAGGATTAGGTTTTTGTTCCTTATTTGACAAAAAGAACGAAAACTATTTAGAAGCTTTATATTTACCCTTAGGTCTCTTATTACCTTGGAAGAAAGAGATAGCAATCTAGACTTAAAAAAATCACATCAGCATTCCAAGATTTAAGCCTCAAAACTCTTCTAGCTAAAAATAGACATAGATCTAACATCAATCTTGATGATATAAAAAAATGGCATCAGAACTGATATGTATGTTGCAGTAAGCGAACAATACTAGATAAATCAGAATCCAATTCTTGTTGCGCTAAATCTCCAACAAAAAAGTTGATGCAGCTGCAACATCAGCCAAAGAAATTGCAGGTCTGAGACGACCTGAATATAAATAAGCTTTCCTTAGATAAGATACAAGTTTTCTATCTAAAGGAAACTAAGTACTATCTTCCATAGGAATAGAGGTACATTCAGCAAGAGTAGAAATAGCCCCATCAACTTTGAGGATCTTTTCCCAAAACTCTATAGAAATTGCTGGTAACGGATACAATTTTTAAACCTTGAAGAAGGAATAAAAGAAGTACCCGGCTTATTCCATTCCTTAGAAATCATATCAGAAATAGCATCAGGAACAGGAAAAACCCCTGGAGAAACCACAGGAGGTTTAAAAACAGAATTTACTAGTTCTAATAGCAAGAGGACTAGTTTCTACAATATCCAAAAATAATTAACACTACGAAAATACTTCTTTTTAAATAAATAATTAGATTTGTTAGTGTCAATATCTGAGGAAGGATCTTCTGAATCACATGGATCCTCATCAAAGGAGTATAATTCATTAGGTTGTCGATCATTTGAAATTTCATCAACTTTATGAGAAGTTTTAAAAGACCTTTATATTAATTAGAAGGCAGAATAGCAGACAAAGCCTTCTGAATAAAACCAGTAACAAATTCTTTAAATTTCATAGGTATAACACGTATATTAAAAGTTGAAGGAACAACAACAGGAAATGTACTATTTACTGATGGACACAATATCTGCATGTAAAAGTTTATCATGATAACCAATATAATGACATTCGGAAATATAATGCACTTAGCTTTAGTAGAACCAACATCAGGCAGCAAAGTTCCAACAGCTACTTCTGAGGCAGGATCAGATTGAGACATCTTGCAAAATGTAAAATATGTACTGTATGTGTCATGTGACTGCTCCCCTCTGTATAATGTGCCATATGTACTGTATGTGTCATGTGACTGCTCCCTCTGTATAATGTGCCATATGTACTGTATGTGTCATGTGACTGCTCCCTCTGTATAATGTGCCATATGTACTGTATGTGTCATGTGACTGCTCCCCTCTGTATAATGTGCCATATGTACTGTATGTGTCATGTGACTGCTCCCTCTGTATAATGTGCCATATGTACTGTGTGTGTCATGTGACTGCTCCCTCTGTATAATGTGCCATATGTACTGTATGTGTCATGTGACTGCTCCCTCTGTATAATGTGCCATATGTACTGTACTGTATGTGTCATGTGACTGCTCCCTCTGTATAATGTGCCATATGTACTGTACTGTATGTGTCATGTGACTGCTCCCTCTGTATAATGTGCCATATATACTGTACTGTATGTGTCATGTGACTGCTCCCTCTGTATAATGTGCCATATGTACTGTATGTGTCATGTGACTGCTCCCTCTGTATAATGTGCCATATGTACTGTATGTGTCATGTGACTGCTCCCTCTGTATAATGTGCCATATATACTGTACTGTATGTGTCATGTGACTGCTCCCTCTGTATAATGTGCCATATATACTGTACTGTATGTGTCACGTGACTGCTCCTT